>NC_139685.1:9351122-9676964 GCF_964106915.1 Podarcis gaigeae
GTTCTGATTTTGCCCTATTAATCAGGAGAGATGACAAAAGGAGTCCTATGCACAGTTAGCTGCAGTTGATTTCGAAGAAAAGACTGAAGGTCACTCACAGACGTTTAGCTATTTATTTTTTAATAAATAAATGTTCCACATAAATGTGCCCAAAGCGTCTCACAACACGGCAGCAAAAATGAACACGAATGCATCGCTACAACAGCAGTCCGACACTAAAAGTAAAGTTAAAGGACCCTGGATAGTTAAGTCCAGTCGCGAACGACTCTGGGGTTGCAGCGCTCACTCGCTTTACTGGCCGAGGGAGCCGGCATACAGCTTCCAGGTCACGTGGCCAGCATGACTAAGCCGCTTCTGGCGAACCAGAGCAGCGCACGGAAATGTCATTTACCTTCCCGCTGGAGCGGTACCTATTTATCTACTTGCACTTTGACGTGCTTTCGAACTGCTAGGTTGGCAGGAGCAGGGACCGAGCAACGGGAGCTCGCCCCGTCGCGGGGATTCGAACTACCGACCTTCTGATCGGCAAGTCCTAGGCTCTGTGGCTTAATCTCGCTTTACAGGCCAAGGGAGCCGGCGTTTTTCCGCAGACAGTTGTTCCGGGTCATGTGACCAGCATGACTGAGCTGCTACTGGCAAAACCAGAGCAGCACACGGAAAAGCAGTTTACTTTCCCGCCGGAGCGGTACCTATTTATCTACTTGCACTTTTTGGGCGTGCTTTCAAACTGTTAGGTTGGCAGGAGCTGGGACCGAGCAACGGGAGCTCACCCCATTGCGGGGATTCGAACCGACAATATTCTGATTGGCAAGCCCAAGAGGCTCAGACCACAGCACCATCCGTGTCCACAGTCCCACACTAGTTCATGTCAAAACAAAATGTGCCAAGTCAAATCAATAAATAATTTTGACAATGTGACCATTACAGTGCTACCTCTGGTTAAGAACTTAATTCGTTCCAGAGGTCTGTTCTTAACCTGAAACTGTTCTTATGCTGAGGTACCACTTTAGCTAATGGGGCCTCCCGCTGCCGCCGCACAATTTCTGTTCTCATCCTGAGGTAAAGTTCTTAACCTGAGGTACTATTTCTGGGTTAGTGGAGTCTGTAACCTGAAGTGTCTGTAACTGTATAACGTTTAAAGTAACCCAGATGCAACTTTTGCATACCTTAACAAAAATGTAAGACAGCAAATACACACATATATGGTTTTTCAGATTAAAATTTTACAGTCATATATCAAACATAGAACATAAAAACAAGATTCCAAGGAATCTCTTGTACTTCCTCCCCTTTGTGGATCCTATTATTAATCATTTCCTCCCGCATCTTTTATGATGATCCAAATCTTTTACATCTCCATTGTATCCAAAAGTTACCATTAAACTACAAGTGATATTCCAATCCTACTAACGATTTTAACTGATAGCAATGGTCTTTCAGGTAAGTTATAAATTTCTCCCATTCCTTATTAAAATTCTGGTCTTCCTGATTTCTGATTTTAGCCATTTCAGCATAGTCCATCAACTTCATCTGCCATTCTTCTCTGCGTGGATGTTATTGGCTAAATAATAACTTTAAAACAAGAAAGCAATAACCAACACTCACCCTTCCCCACTGCCTCAAAGCTAAAAACAATCCCTCTGAAATTTCAGAAAGACACCAGTTTTAGGCAGTCACCAACAAGGCACTCCTTCGACGGTTCCCAAGTGTCTTAGTGGATGTGGGGGATGAAGCAGGTGGAAGAGGTAGATTCAAAATACAGTAGCTCTGCCCCTCAAATGTTGAGGGATAACTTCTGAAGGGATAACTCTGCCCGTGTAGGCTCCCCTTGCAAGGAAGAACCCTGATTTTCCACATTAGAGGCCAAGAGGAACTACGTGAACTTCTGGGCTGGGTTAAATTCATGGCGCTGGAGCAGCTTTGCTCCAGTAACATGTGAAGAGGACTAGTCTCTCCCCTTAACAGAACCTACTTCAAATTAAATGTACATAGTATTGCATGGTAAAGGTAAAGGGACCCCTGACCATTAAGTCCAGTCGTGACCGACTCTGGGGTTTCGGCACTCATCTTGCTTTATTGGCTGAGGGAGCCGGCGAACAGCTTCCAGGTCATGTGGCCAGCATGACTAAGCTGCTTCTGGCGAACCAGAGCAGCACACGGAAACACCATTTACCTTCATGCCGGAGCTGTACCTATTTATCTACTTGCACTTTGACGTGCTTTCGAACTGCTAGCTTGGCAGGAGCAGGGACTGAGCAACGGGAGCTCACCCCGTTTCAAACCGCCGACCTTCTGATTGGCAAGTCCTACGCTCTGTGGTTTAACCCACAGTGCCACCTGCGTCCCAATTGGATGGTAAAAGTACTCTAGTTTCAAGTTTATCAACAAAGAGCAAGGCACCGCCTGCATAAAGGACAACTGCAGTCCTTCAAAAATCCAAACGAATCAGCTTACAGACAAAGCTTCCTGGAAACAGGATTTTGCTAATGATGAATGAATTCCCCCAGTCCTACCTTATTATTAGTCCACAGTTCCATTATGCCTCGGGTTTCACTCTGGTTTCTACCCCAAGCGAGAAAAGAGAATTTTGGACTGCAGATAATGGATTTGCACATGTACCCTCACAATTTGCTTACAGCACATTTTCTCCTTTTGAAGTTTCCTTCAATATTTTTTTCTACACTACACCTGCAGTCCAGAATGTTTTTTTTTAAAAAAGCTTTCCCTTCCCTGATATACTGTGGCAGAAACAATTTTTTAAAATAAATAAATAAATTACAGAATGTGTATTATCTTCTGGGGAAGCAGGGCTTTTAAAATAAAATAATTAATTAATATTGCATTACTATTTTCCCCCTACAGCCTCTTTTTAGAGAACTGCCTGGTAAACTAACACATACCTACCTATCTAGAGATAAACACACACACACACACACACACACACACACACACACAAATATTTCTGCAAGTGTGCAGTACAACATTGCTTCAACCCCAGAAAATTTATCTGTTTTAAGACAAACTCCAGTCTTTGTACTTTTTCAAATTTTGAATTCAAATTTTCAAATTTTTTTACTCCAGAAGGCTTGCCCAGAGAACTTAGCTCAATGAACTAATATCTTCCCGTCCTGTGTGAATCCACATATGACTACTTGTAGCACAAATTCTGTAAATGCACTTACCGGCAAACAGAATCCCAGGATGATTCTGGCCACTGCTAAATTTGGAGCCCTAAAATCCAGGAGAAATTTAGCAAGGTAGATTTATGTAAAGATTGCTGATTTTTTAAGGGACAATGAATCTATAGTGAGGGTTCTGGTGCCAGCATTCCACTATGGAGCAAGCCCAGCCTTGTATCCTCCCAGTCTCTCCCTCAACCTCTGTAGGAGGAGAGGAGGAGTTTGGATTTGATACCCCGCTTTATCACTACCCAAAGGAGTCTCAAAGCGGCTAACATTCTCCTTTCCCTTCCTCCCCCACAACAAACACTCTGCGAGGTGAGTGGGGCTGAGAGACTTCAGAGAAGTGTGACTAGCCCAAGGTCACCCAGCAGCTGCATGTGGAGGAGCAGGGAATCGAACCCAGTTCACCAGATTACGAGTCTGTCGCTCTTAACCACTACACCACGCTGGCTCTCTGTAAAAGAAACAGGTCAACACAAACAGCCCAACAGATCTGGGGCTCAGACAGTTGCTGTGATGGCGATGTTCAAAAGCAGTGGTTCTCAAAGGGTGTGGCATGAGAGGATGGCAAGTGTGGCGGGAATATGCAACGGCAATCAAAGAAACATTTAAGCATTTCAGTATGGTATTGTATTGCATCGTTTCAAAATATTCCTCCCCTGATATCTATTCAAAAAGAAAGCAAGAGCCTCAAGTGATGCTGAGGACAATCCTATTGTACTGTTGTGTATTTCTTAGCAATTAAAAAAATCAGTGTGGCATGAGCAAATTTTTTATCCTGAAAGTGTGGCCCAGAGAAAACACTGTCTGAAATAGTGCCGCCGCCACAATGAGAACTGGGACTGCCAAACCCGACGCATCAACTGCCTCGGGGTCTTCACACATTGGGCCAATGATGGGCAAAGGCTTTCTGCAAAGGTACTTTGCAAAAAGAACATTTCAGAAGCACTTCTCACAAAACTATCCTGGGTTTTTCCTAGTTTGCAATAACCTCTCTCCTTTATACACAACCCTATAGTTGATACTGCTCTTTCACACTACAGAACATATAAGATATTTCCCCCCCTAGCATTATTGACTCATCTTGCGCTATTATTAGTTCATGGAGAAGCTCTTTCTTTCTTTCTTCTTTTCTTTTCTTTTCTTTTCTTTTCTTTTCTTTTCTTTTCTTTTCTTTTCTTTTCTTTTCTTCTCAGTTCTGTTATTCTAGCTTTACATATCAAACGGTGTCATTTCCAAAATGCAACAATGCAAAACAACCAATGCTCAGAAATTATTTCTCAAATCGGTGGAAATACAAAAGAAAGAAAGATATGTACTTTTGCTGAATATGTGATAAAAGGTAATGTTTCTTGCTATACATGTTATATTATGTCCTGTTATTAGTGCACGGAAAACAGCCTTTCAAGAGACACCTTTCCCCACCCCAGGCTTCTAACTCTTTTTCTTGTATAACCTTAGAATGTATTGTTCAAAACTGCATGAAAGGAAAAAATTGACATAATTTGAATTGCTATGCTCTCCAAAACTCAGTAATTCTCATTTACAATTTCATGCCTACACAATGTACTTCTTTATAAAATGCAATCTGGGGAGCATGCCATGGTGTGAAGGGGAGGACATCACTTTAATACAAGATGATAAATGCTACATAATTACAATAACCTTTATTTTATAGGGAAGGTGGTGAGGGTGAAATATATGTGAGACAGCCAGCTGGGATCCAGAACACACTTAAAAGCAGGCAGTCCTTTGAAGAAGTCAATGGAAGTAGCCACAGGCAAGTGTTTCTGTTTAGAACTGTTACCACCAAGGTCAGTGAAATCTTCAACTCAGGATACTGTGATTATAACTAGAGATAAATAATGGCATGAACGTCCATCCTTAGTAATATGATTATTTTTGCATAGCTTGTTTTACTACCAGTTACATCATGTACTAGGATGTATTTAATGCAATCAATCCATCTCTCCTTCTGCTGTAATAAAGGAAAGGAAATGCATTAAACTCTGTTGACATTCTGCCCTGCCACCATTTATAGTGCAAGAGTACTTGTTTTTTGTCACCATTGTCTACTTGCTTACACATCAATTCTCATCTTGCCCAGCTGATTGAAGGTCTAGTGTGATTCCATCAGCATAACACTTTTGAGAATTTGGCTAATTCTGGTTTTGTTTCACCAGCAAATTTTCCTTCCCTCCTGGTCTTGGTTTCCTTCACAGATGGTGCCATCTAGGACCAAAATGAGACAACTGAGTGATTCTTTTAAATGGTCTTCATTTAAGCACCTATTTCTTTCTATCCTACCCACTTCCAAGGAAATGGAGCCGGTAACTATGGATTGGGGTGGGTAAAAACAAATGAAGAGCAAAATTTCCATATGGATGGATGGATGAATGAATAGACAGATCATTTATCAACACATGAAGCTAACTTTTTCTGAGCCAAACACTTGTTACACCAAGCTCAGTCATTTCTGTTCTGATTAGAAGCAGCTAGCTTGGGTCTCAAGCTGAGAAGGACTTTCTCAGTTCAGTTATCTGAAATCCTTTAAGCTAAAATACTCTGGACTGAACTTTGAACTTTCTACATACCGTGCTTGCAGTCTTTCATGGAGATATGGCCCCTCTCCCCAAACCTATGGTTTGTATACCTGTCGCACATTCCAGGAGTGAAACTGGAAAGGATTTGTGTGAGCTTTACAGGAAAGCTCAAAATTTGTGTGAGCTTTACAGGAAAGCTCAAAATTATGAAGAAGAAGAAGAAGAAGAAGAAGAAGAAGAAGAAGAAGAAGAAGAGTTTGGATTTGATATCCCGCTTTATCACTACCCGAAGGAGTCTCAAAGCGGCTAACATTCTCCTTTCCCTTCCTCCCCTACAACAAACACTCTGTGAGGTGAGTGGGGCTGAGAGACTTCAGAGAAGTGTGACTAGCCCAAGGTCACCCAGCAGCTGCATGTGGAGGAGCGGAGACGCGAACCCGGTTCCCCAGATTACAAATCTACCACTCTTAACCACTACACCACACTGGCTCTCACACTGACACATCCTATCACTATTACTTGACTTGTTTGTAAATTGTTTTTCTGGAGTTTGAGGTGCTCTGTGTTTCAGTTGGGCGCCTCGTTCATTTTGTCACAGCCACAAAAGCCCCGAAAAGGTCATTGATAGGCAGGTTTGTCTTTAGAAATAGAAGATCAGCCTAACTAGTCATCTACCCTGAGGAGCTAGAAGCCTTCAAGGTCAGGAATCTGAAACTTCAGAATGTTTTCATCTGATCAGGATCAGCATGACTGTGAAGATGTTTAAACATGGTACAAATAAATGCAGAAGGGTGGGAAGTGGAATGGATTTGCACTTCTAATCCTGACTTCCATGCATCTGAGGACCCCTGAATATACAGCTCAGAGTGCATAGGCCATGTTAGCAAAGATCTGTACCCAGCAAAACTGACATGTTTAAGTTCCGTGTGCAGAGACTTTGTACAAGAGGCTGTACACACAAAGTGTCCTACGCATGGGGTACATTAGCAGGCATAACCTCATTTCCCTTGCATTCCCATTTCCAATGTCTGTCCAGGGCTTCTGTGTCTTTGCAGAATCCACATGGATGATAAGAGCAATTAAGAAAGCCAATGAACAGCATCCCCAACTGCAACTTGTAATGGGAGGCATTCCCTTTAAACATCCACAGCGCCACTTTGATATTCTTCAGAAAGCTCCCTCTTTACAACTTTGCTCTGCTGCAATGGCTATAAAAACACTTCTAATAAGCAGCTTTCTAAAAAAGTCCACAGCCTATTAAATAACTAGCACTGTTTCACTGTTTGCTTCCTGTCCTCTGAATAACTTCACTCTAATCCTCCTGTTATTCTTGTAATATCTGTTTGCATTTTATCTGGTCTTGGGGACCTATTTTTGTTGTTATTTGTATAGCAGCTACACACCTTGGGTGTGCAGTAAAAAATCATAAATGAGCCCAACAAATAGTTGTCGTTCTTTAGGGAGTTTTACCTTTTGATGAGGTAAAAAAAATATTGTATGGACACTTTGAAGGAACATAAGAAGCCACACTTGTAAAACTGATGTATTTATTTTGTATTTGAAAGAGAAATACATCTAAAAAGAGGTATTTGAAATGTGAAAAAGTCACGCATAGCCAAAATATTGATCTGTTCGTCAAATGCTTTAGATGTAAATAAATGAAACCAAAACGTGTGATGCATTGCAACAAAGCCCCGGGGCATCTGGTTGCAACTGCAAATATAATTTGCCTTACATGTATGAGATTAAATAAACAGTTCTTTAGTGTTTCATTTTGCTTAAAAACATTTATGAGCTACAACAGGCACCCACTATCTGCAGCTTCTGGAAGCAGTTGAAGACATTTTTATCTTCCCAGGCTTTCCCAACTGGATATATGAGTCTTTACCACGAGTGTCCACTTGTTACAGTTTCAGGATTGTTTTAAATTTATTTGTTGTTTTGGTGTTTTTAAACTGTTTTTAATAACCTTATGTGTAAATCACCTTGAGATGGTGGTTTAGAATGCAATTAATAAATTAACTGTAACAACAGCAACAACAATAATTTATCATTGGTAGTGCAGACCCTTATTTTCGCCAGTCAGGAGAGAATTTCAAGGTGTCCTGAAGCTCAGATCATCATCATCATCATCATCATCATCATCATATCCCACGATGTGTACCTTACGCAGCCCTGTGTTTAGAGCGAGGCCGACATAAGCTAGAGACAGTTGCCTGGATGAGTTTTCTTTTATGCTGGCTAAGCATCTGTTTTCCAGCAGACAAAGATACCTTACTCAGCGAAGTTCTGTCTGGCTCCTTCCCTTCTCCAGGGCTACAACTGTTTTGCACAAAGATATGGCAACTCGGGCTTTCAGAGGATCTCCTGGGTGCTGTGGCTTTCCCAGTCGCCAAGACCATGTTAAAAACTAGGCTGTGGGACACAGATCGCCAGGAACTAATCTCAGCTGCAGAAAAAACATGCTCCCCTCTTTATTTTCGACTCTTTTGGGCGCAGGAATATAATCTTAATTATTTACAATTTTTGTTTAATCCGCAAGAAAGAAGGGCCTTTTCGCTGGCTAGGTTCAATTCTAATCCTTCTAACCTCCTTTGGGGTAGGTTTACGGGTTTGGCAGGAGATAGGATCTGCCCATGCGATGCCCACTTGGTGGAAACGCTATCTCACATGGCCCTTAAATGCAAAATGTATGATGATCTCCGCCAACAGTTTCTAGACCATCTATGTATTCCTACATGGAAACCAGAGATGGAGGTTATGTGCTTCTTATTACAGGGGAGAGACCAGGAGCTCTCCAACACAGTAGCTAAGTTCCTATATTTGATTTTTTTTGTCGCCAAAGTATGGTACAGGATCCTGCCCTTGCTGGAAACCCACAGAGATGAGGCGGATTGCTTGCCACTTCTGCCCTTTGGCGGGTGACTGTGCTGTTGGGGTGGTGACGAAATCGCGCTGGCCTATCCTGAATGTATTCTGAATATTCTTATGTGAATAAAGGTTACTTGACTTGATGATAATAATAATAATAATAATAATAATAATAATAATAATAATAATAAATTTATACCCCGCCCATCTGGGTTTCCCCAGCCACTCTGGGCGTCCTCCAACAAAAGATTAAAAATACATTAAACAGGGTTGCCTTCAGATGTCTTCTAAACGTCAGATAGTTGTTTATTTCTTTGACATCTGATGGGAGGGCGTTCCACAAGGCGGGTGCCACCACTGAGAAGGCTCTCTGCCTGGTTCCCTGTAACTTCGCTTCTCGCAGTGAGGAGCCTGGGTGTTAAGCAAGTGCGCCTGAAGATCCAGGAGTATTAGAAAAGCCCTGCTGGATCAGAACAGAGGTTTATCTAGTCCTGCATCTTCTTTCCCGCAGATATCAACCACACGACAGAACATGAAGTCAATACAGTAGCTTTGTAACACTGTTGTTCTCAAGTGACTGGTGGAACTTGGAGGGATGCAGCAGATCTGAGTGGTGACTGCTGGGGCAGAGGAAGACGTTTGAAATGTCAGGGAAGAGCCTATCTGTTCCTGATGCCTGAAGGAGGAGCCTGGTAAACAGGAGGTGCTAAATGGATGCCAAAACACCTGTCCCCCTTACCCTGAGATTATGCTTCTTCTTAACCTTCAGAAGGAGGTTAAAACCCTGAAGCTATGGGTGAAACCCTAGTGGCCATCAGATGTCCAGATGTTGACCTTGCAAATTTTTAGTGAATCTCTGTCCTGAAGCACTCTTCAGGCTTACATATGAAGAAGGGTGTGCAACATGTAGCCAGTACAGTGGTACCTCGGGTTAAGTACTTAATTCGTTTCGGAGGTCCATTCTTAACCTGAAACTGTTCTTAACCTGAAACACCACTTTAGCTAATGAGGCCTCCTGCTGCTGCCGCGCCGCCGGAGCACGATTTCTGTTCTCATCCTGAAGCAAAGTTCTTAACCCGAGGTACTGTTTCTGGGTTAGCGGAATCTGTAACCTGAAGCGTATGTAACCTGAAGCATATGTAACCCGAGGTACCACTGTATAAATGCTAGGAGCCTGGTCTTACTGCTTTTGTTCATTACTCTAATCTATTTTCATTAATTTTCAGTGTAAATATATAAAACAAAAAAGGTTAAGTACATCAGCAATAAGTGAACACACACACCCCAATCTCAATCCTGGAAGATGTTTGTGTGACTATGTACATATTTTATCTCTGTACAGTTGTACCTTGGCTTTTGAACAGCTTAGTTCTCGGATGTTTTGGCTCCCGAACGCTGCAAACCTGGAAGTGATTGTTCCGGTTTGAGAAATATTTTTGGAAGCTGAACGTCTGGAACGGGGCTTCCATGGCATCCGATTGGCTGCAGGGCTTCCTGCAGCCAATCAGAAGCTGCACTTCGGTTTCCAAACGTTTTGCAAGTTGAACAGATTCCATTCGACTTCCAAGGTACGACTGTATTCCGAAGAAAATTAAAAGCTTAAAATCATCTACATTTTTCTCTCATAGGTAAGTTCCTGTTGCTCTGTCAGGCTCATTCTATGACCCAGCAGAGCAGCAAATGGCCCTACAGAACACCAGGGTGTTGGGATAAACTCAGGCCAAATCTTTATTGTCTGTAGCAGGAAGGGTAAGGAGGGTGGCGCTGTGGGTTAAACCACAGAGCCTAGGACTTGCTGATCAGAAGGTTGGTGGTTCGAATCCCCGCAATGGGGTGAGCTCCTGTTGCTCGGTTCCTGCTCCTGCCAACCTAGCAGTTCGAAAGCACGTCAAAGTGCAAGTAGATAAATAGGTACCACTCCAGCAGGAAGGTAAACTGCGTTTCCGTGCGCTGCTCTGGTTCGCCAAAAGCGGCTTAGTCATGCTGGCCACATGACCCGGAAGCTGTATGCCGGCTCCCTTGGCCAATAAAGCGAGATGAGCGTCGCAACCCCAGAGTCGGTCATGACTGGACCTAATGGTCAGGGGTCCTTTACCTTTACCTTTACCTTAGGACCACCATCCATTTGTCCCTTACTGGTGGAATGGGATCTGCTGGGGTTGGACCATCCCCAAATCTGTTCCACATGAGTCACCCAGTGCTGAACCCTGTCATGGTGCAAGCTGGTAAAGTCACACTGGGCCATCGGGGTGAGGGTTCCAGCCAGGCAGAGACCCCAACCTGAGCATGGGTCATGCCATGTCCAATCCTCCCCTCAGGCCCTGGATGGTGAAACACCACCCCCCTTCACTACATGCCCACTGCCATTTCTGCCCATATACATACACAGCATTATTCCTCCTAACAGAAGGCAGCCAGGAGGTTTCACTGAGGCGAAAAAGCCCCAGCTGAAAACTCTGGCAGCGTTAAGATAAACTCAACAGGGTAAATAATTTTTGATGGATGTAAAAGTGGAAAACTGATTTGAATGGTTATAGTAAAATATGCAGGAACGTATGATACATAAAACGAACCTTGGAAAGAGAAGAAGGGAAGTCATTGGATATGTTTGTAAAATCTTTATTTTGAAATGTGAAATTGAAAACTTAATAAGAATTATTATAAAACAGCCCCAACCGAGGGCCAATCAGGTTGAGAGGGGAAAAATTATTTTCAGCCCTTTCAACCAGTGACCCAGGTCACTCACTGACAGCTCTAACCCAAGAGTGGGTGGGTGGGAAGCTTGTGGGGCAAAATGACCCCCAAATCTTGAAGGGGGGGCATTATAAAGACTTCTTCCCTCCTCTCCCTCCTGTGAGGCACCACAGGAGCCAAGATGTGGGAGGAAATTTGCGCCAGTTGCCGCTTTGTGGGCCACACCAAATTTGCCCAGCATGGATTGTGCCTGGAAATTTTGGCCTCTATTCTGTGCCAAAATCGGAGAAACACAGTTGACATGTTGATAGTGGACTGAGGCCCCTCGTGCTATATCCTCCGTGAATATGTTTGCCAGGTTGGAAAGTGTTCTTGAATGCCTCTCATTTGCTTGGACAGAGGTGTGGGCAGAGTTGAAACATGTGCCTGCAATGTAGCCTCTTGTACAACAGCTACACCCATTGCTCTGTCCAAATTTGTCTGTGCCCTGCCCATCGCTGGCATTCAGACGGCAGAAGTTCCTCACAAGGCAACATGATCCTTGAGCTGAAAAATGTTCCCTGCCCCGTGCCAACTGAATTCCCCCTTTATTGGAAACTGAAACAGTTGTTTTCCCCCAAAGAACTATAAAGCTCAACAACGGATATCTGCTCAATGCAATGACAAGCATCTTTTCAATGTGGAGAAACCTGCGTCAGGTGTTTTTTGTTTTTGTTTTGTTTTATCATTAGGCTTGATTCAACCCTAGCTTTCTCCTTGAAATTTAAACTCTGAAATCGATCCAAGTACTAGAATCTTGACACTCAGTCGCTGCAATGACATACTGTGGTACTTCAGAGATAAGGATGTGTGTAGTTGTGGTATTATAGTGAACTGAGTGAGGGAAAAGGTGTGTTGGAGACAGAAACAAGTTGGTAATATACCACCCTCCTCTCTTGAATACTTTCAACATATATTGCTTCCAAAAAACTAGAACACACATTATTTCCTTTACTAAAATAAATATACAATCCATATGTATGTATGAGGGTGGGAAGGTGGAGATATTGCTTTGTTTTGTTATTGTTGCTGTTGTTTATTTTGTGTTTTTATCTTGTATTTTTATGTTGTGAACTGCCCTGAGATCTACAGATGAAGGGCAATAAAAAATTAAATTAAGAAGAAGAAGAAGAAGAAGAAGAAGAAGAAGAAGTATGTATGTATGTATGTATATTTTAGGATATTTGTGTGTGTACAACATTTGTGTATGAGTACACACACATACACACATGTATATGACCAGTGTAGCCCAAAAGCTGCTCCTGTAAGAGTGAAGTAAGGGAAAGGTAAAGGGACCCCTGACCATTAGGTCCAGTCGTGGCCGACTCTGGGGTTGCGGTGCCCATCTCACTTTTTTTTTTTTTTTTTTTTTTTGCATTTTAAAATTTTATTGAGTTCGGTTAAATATACATTATATACATTATATTCGAATTTCGGCATTTCTTATCATTTTGGGCTTCCTTCAGCGATGTTGACATTCATTCGTGTTTGAGTCTTAGAATCACATTCCATCCTTTCATATTGCCATTCGTACCTCCTTTTTTACATTGTTTCAATTAAACAATACTTGTTAGCTCTTTACAAAGCCTCTTTAAATGCCACTAACGTTGTATTTACAAAACATTTGTTCTCCAGATAACCCACGAATTTCCCCCAGTCTTCAATAAAGTTTTGATCTTTTAAGTATCTTATTTTCCCTGTCAGTTTGTCCAGCTCGGCGTATTCTGTTAATTTTGCTCTCCACTCTGCCACCATTGGGATTTCTTCCTGCTTCCATCTCTGAGCTAACACAATTCTGGCTGCCGTGACCGCGTACTGGAAGAGTTTGTAATCCTTTCTCCTAATATCCTTTCCCATAATGCAAAGTAAGAAAGCTTCTGGTTTTTTGACAAAAGTATAGCCTAACATCTTTTTCACTTCATTGTACACTTCCTCCCAGAAACTTTTAACTTTCTTGCATTCCCACCATAGATGGTAAAATGTCCCTTCCTTTTGTTTGCATTTCCAACATTTGTTGTCTACCTTGTACATCTTGGCCAATTTCACGGGTGTCATATACCACCTGTATTGCATCTTCATCACATTTTCCCTAAGTGACATACAGGCCGTAAATTTTATATTCACTCTCCAAAGCTTTTCCCAGTCTTCCATTTGAATATTATACCCGAAATCCCTCGCCCACTGTACCATCACTGACTTCACCTCCTCGTCCTTCGTGTGCCACTCCAGAAGTATTTTATACATTTTAGAGAGGTTTTTATGTTCACTGTTTATTATCTCTTTTTGAAATATTGATTCTTTTTCCTCATAGCCCCTTTCCTTCACCTCTGCTTTAAACATCTCATTTATCTGGAAGTAGTGGAGCCACCCCTGTGTGAGCGTTTTGACCTGGTCGTATGGTTTAACTTTCCACTTCCCTCCTTCATTTATGACCATTTCTCCATACTTCCCCCTCTTTTCTTCCATATTAACTTTCTTAACGCTTGTTAACTCCTGGGGAGAAAGCCAGTGTGGTGTTCTCGGCTCTAATATGTTCTTATATCTGTCCCAGACCTCTATTAGTGGGCCCTTAAAGATGTGACTGGTGAACCCCTTGTGCACCCTTTTTTTATCCTTCCATAGGTATGCGTGCCACCCAAATTTGTTGTTGTACCCTTCAAGATCTAATAACTCTCTGTTTTCCAGCTTAACCCATTCTTTCATCCAACACAAACATGTCGCTTCATAGTAAAGTCTCATGTCTGGTAGGGCGAAGCCCCCTCTTTCTGTAGCATCCGTCAACAACTTAAATTTAATTCTGGGTTTCTTCCCTTCCCAAACATATCTAGAGATGGCTTTTTGCCATTCTTTAAAATTTTTTGTTCCTTTTAGTATGGGTAATGTTTGGAACAGAAATAACAGCTTGGGTAACAACATCATTTTCACCATAGATATTCTTCCCCAGAATGATAGTTTCATTCTGGCCCAAACCTCTAAATCTTTTTTAATTTTATTCCAGACCGGGATGTAATTGTTTTGATATAGGTCAATATTTTTGTTGGTAATCCAGATTCCTAAGTATTTTATCTTTTTAACAACCTCAATTCCAGTTTGTTGTTGTACTATTGCAGCCTTATCCTGATCCAAGTTTTTAACGATCATTTTTGTCTTACTCTTATTCAATTTGAATCCTGCGAGTTTCCCAAATTCCTCCATCTCGTCCAGAATCACCCTTATACTTTCTATAGGTTCTTCCACCGTTAAAACCACATCGTCTGCATAAGCTTTAACTTTGTACTCATTTGAACCTAATGTTATCCCTTTAATTTGCTTGTTTTGTCTTATTGCATTCAGCAGCACTTCTAGGACTACTATAAAGAGCAACGGTGAGAGCGGGCAGCCCTGCCTCGTTCCCTTAGAAATTTTTATTTCCTCAGTAATAACTCCATTAACTATCAGTCTCGCCTTCTGCTCAGTGTAAATTGCCCCTATACCATTTAAGAACTCCTGTCCCACTTCCATTACCTCCAAATTTTTAAACATAAAGTCCCAAATTATATTATCGAAGGCTTTCTCCGCGTCTATGAAGATTAGGCTAGCTGGTTTATCGCGACTATCTGATAGGTATTCGATAAGGTTAATTATGAATCTTGTATTGTTTCTTATTAACCTACCCGGGAGAAAGCCCGTCTGATCTTCATGTATCATCACCCATCTCACTTTATTGGCCCAGGGAGCCAGCGTACAGCTTCTGGGTCATGTGGCCAGCATGACTAAGCCACTTCTGGTGAACCAGAGCAGCGCACAGAAATGCTGTTTACCTTCCCGCCAGTGGTACCTATTTATCTACTTGCACTTTGACGGGCTTTCGAACTGCTAGGTTGGCAGGAGTTGGGACCGAGCAACGGGAGCTCACCCCGTCGCGGGGATTCGAACCGCCGACCTTCCGATCTGCAAGCTCTAGGCTCTGTGGTTTAGACCACAGCGCCACCCGCTGAGGGAAGTGGGGACTTTTAATTTACCGTTTTGCTCTTACTCCCTGCACACAACTGGTGACTATGAGCCCAGCTTCTTCAAGCCAAGAATAGCCCAGTTTTAGCTCCTTCAGTAGCAAGATTCCTTCCATAGCCAGAAGGAATCAAGGGGACTATTGCCTTGGGTATACAAAGCAGACAGCTCGTTCCCAACTCCAGCCTTCCCCATTGCAAGGCATCAGTCCTTGCTGAATCCTATTAGCATAATTTGATTGGAAAAGTGGCAGCCTAGCTATTTCCTCCATTAAGTTCATGGTCTGGCCCATCATTCAACCAATCCCTTTGAACATGTGCACTCACAGCATACAGCAACTTAAGGCTAACTAATTCATGTATAACCTTGAGAATGCCTTAGGGGGAAGGTGTTGGGCAGGCACTTGTACCCATTCAAGGGCAAATGAGGGGGTACGCTGCCACCTAGAAAACACGATACCAGGAGCCAATGTGGGAATCGGAACAGCTAGGCAATCACCCTTAATTCTTTCCTAATGCCCTGGCACACTTAGATTCTGTTGGTTGGAAGGATCTAGCAGTATGTTTCAAACAAATAAACACTATAGATGGATTTGTGATATGATTACTACAAGAGGCAACTGCTAAAACAGCAAGGGGTCAAGAAAACTCAACTTTTCTTTTTTTACGGCTTTCAAAGACTCCAGCTTTATGCATGCAACGCATAACACAGACTGCACAGCAATTATCTCAAAACATGGCAAAAAAAATGGGGGGTGAGGATAAGTAGGAACACAAAGAAAATAGCCTCAAAAAGTAGAAAAGGAGGAATTATTCTGCCATGTAGTAATTATTGAGTGATGTTTAATTATTGGGACTTTGCTGAAATGAAAAGGAATAGGCACAAGCCTAACCCTGGAAACAGTAGCAATTTATTACTTCTGGCAAATGCAATTTCTGTCTAGAAAATTATGCAAGGAATGTCAGATAACAGTTTTGTCATGTAACAGGGACAGAAAATGAGTGGCAGAGACTTGAAATGGTTTTGTCCAACAATGGAAGCAGGTACAAAAAGCAAGAACGATGGCTGCTGGTATGCGATCTTTGGAAATCCCAGAATATGCCTTGCCAGGGGAGTCCCAGTCTTTGAGCTGATGGAAACTATCTGCATTCCCCAGGATTAATGTGCATGTATACATTAAGAAAAAATGGCTTTGGATCTAGAAGAAATCTGTGAGCGGGCAGTTTGAAACAACAGCAAGGTGCCTGGTTGCAGTTGTGGAAAAGATTTGAGTTTAAGCACTACCATGGGAACAAACATGGGTGATAATTTTATGCAGTACCCCAGTTACTAGTTGATTCTTTGGTGCAATAGCTAACCTGTAAGTGTCAGTGCCTTAAATAAGAAACCACTCACAATTAAGCTGTCCCCCCCCCCCAGCTGTTTTCATTTTATGTTTGCTTGGAGGGGCATATGTACAAGGTTTTTTTGGGGGGGGATAAAATAAGTGTCTTTCCATGAAATGGGAAGAATGGGCACTAATGATCATTTGAGGAACTGGGGGAAATCCCATCCTAACGGAAGTGTAACATCTGCTTCTTCCTCATGAACAATGCATGGGGCCACTTTATAATAATAATAATTTATTATTATTTATACCCCGCCCATCTGGCTGGGTTTCCCCAGCCACTCTGGGCAGCTTCCAACAAAATATTAAAATACAATGGTCTGTTAAACATTAAAAGTTCTCTAAACAGGGCTGCCTTCAGATGTCTTCTAAAAATCTGGTAGTTGTTTTTCTCTTTGACATCTGGTGGGAGGGCGTTCCACAGGGCGGGTGCCACTACCAAGAAGGCCCTCTGCCTGGTTCCCTGTAACTTTACTTCTCGCAGTGAGGGAACCGTCAGAAGGCCCTCGGCGCTGGACCTCAGTGTCCGGGTAGAACGATGGGGGTGGAGACACTCCTTCATGTATACTGGACCGAGGCTGTTTAGGGCTTTAAAGGTCAGCACCAACACTTTGAATTGTGCTCAGAAACGTACTGGGAGCCAATATAGATCTTTGTGCTGATGCAGCCATTAGTCAAGGAAATAAAAGGGGAGGTTTCACACATTCCTTTGAAAACAAAAACTGATGAAAGACACAAATTTGAAATGAATGGGTGCAATGCAAGGGCGCAGTTGCTTCTCCCAGCCATTTATATATGGGGCTTGTGTAGGGAAACTTAAAAATACCCTTCCCTTGGACACGACCACAATCTGCACATTCATGGCAGCAGAAAAGAGCAAGCATGCTGTTTTGGTACTATTGAGAATGTGCTTTGAGACCCGAATACATTAAACTGCTCCTGTGTCTTGCCACACACACACAAATAATAATAATAATAATAATAATAATAATAATAATAATAATAATACTAATACAAGGGATAAGACTGGAAAATATATTTCACTTGAATGCCCTGATCGACTTGTAGCTAAATGATTGGGTATCCTATGCAAAGTATATTACACTCCCTCTTATGAAATTGACAGCCATCCGCTATAAAACAAAGCATTTGTTTCTGAAAATGTAACTATTCAAAATCTTGGTGGAATTCTTAGGGTGCGGGAATTCCCTGAATGGCTTGGGGAGGTGCACTTACCATAGCAGTTGTTTCCTCTGTCTCTTTTCCCCCACTTTAAACTGTGAAAAGAAAAGAAAAGTATTTTTACCGCTATTTATGGCGGTGGCTGCCCAGCGGCCCTTTGCCAGACTGCCCCTAGAATAACCCTACATCACATAGTGTCATCCCAGGGGCAATCTGAGGGCAGAAATAGCAGATGAGAAACACCTGGCTGCTGCCAAAGGCAGAACAGGCAGCGGCAAAAATACTTGATTTTCTTTCTTTTCTTCTAAAAGCAGCTTAAAGTGACGAAAGAGAGGGGAAACTGCTGCCATGTGCTGCCATGGGAAGTACGTCTCTCTGAAATCATCCTAGGAATTTCAATTCCACCCTGAAAACTGATAAAATGTACCTTCCAATTAACTACCTGTGGATGGGGGGGGGGGTAGATTTTTTTGGGGGGGGTGTCGCTCTACTAATTTTCTAAGTACCAATGAAAACGTGACTTGAAAAACATCGAGACTAGCATCTCTGTGCTTTAAGAAACATTACATTCTTAGCGGTCTTGTGTGACACGTATCTGTTTAACAGGATTCTCATCTTTACAAGGAAATCACATCCAAATTTTGATTCCAATTGCTGGCTAGTTTCAATTTCAAGCTTATGTGGCAGAAATCAGAAAACGGATTAATAGCGCAGTCAAAACAATCACAAAAAATGATGCAACGTTTGCAATGTGTTGAAGCAGCATCAGAAATGTCTGAGCAATTGTTATGGAGATCATTGTTAGCAATTTATTAATCTTGTTTGTGTTTCGCTGAGAGTGTTACATAACCTATAGTTCCTACAATAAAATATAAATCACAAAACACAACTGCGGGGGGAGGTGGGGTGAAATTCTTTGCAAACTCTCATTCTCAGCACTTGTGGGCATGTGTTGTGTTCTGCCAACTGGCTCTGAAATTGCTACCTTCCCAGTTCTCTGCAGTGCTGCACAAACACTGCAGATTATTCTTACTGAGCATGCTTCATCTTTTCCCGTCTCCACAGTCTTGGGCTGTCAATCACCTGTCAGCCCTCACCACATCAGCAAAATGAACACCAATACACTGTCAGCACAGCAGCTGATGAGACTCTGCTAAGGACTGTCAATCAAGCTTGCTTCTTTTATCTGTTCTGGAAATATTTTGTCTCTGAGAAACAAAGGACCTGGTCAACAGTGGATCAGAGTCTAGCATTTACTCTTGTACAATGATTAGGAAACTCTTAACATGTTTTCTTCCATGGAAAGTGATGTTTTATTATTGGGATAACTGCAGATTTCTTCTCTGTACCTTATTGTTGGTCCTTTTTTGCATACATAATTATTTCTTTGAACCACCAGAGTGCAACAAATGAAGTAAAATTGCATTTAGGCAATGATTTAACATTTAAGATCTATTGTTTAGGAAAACATTGCCTAAGCCATGGGATAATTTCTCATTTATCCCAGCAATCCACCAAAATGGATCACTATTATTTCCATTTAACCATGGAGAATCTGGAGTTGTGAAGGGAGTACTTTGCCGAAAGCTAATATGGGTATCCATTGCTGAGGGGCTTTTGTTTCTAATAATTTTTTTGATAAATCGAGGCATTGAAATAGTCACTTTTCCAGTGGCTTGCAGTAAAAAACTTCAAGGGATTTGATGTAGACGGTGATAAATTGGAAGATAATTTATTCCTTGCAGACTTACGGAGGTCCACATGGGAAGGCAAGTCGGTAAAAGAATTGGTGAGATGGGTTTGGGCACAATCCGAACCCTGCATGGAAAGGGTGGGAGGGGGAGAGAGGCAACCCATTGTGCCAGATGGCAGCTGGCGCACTGGTCAGCCCAAGGTCTTGATGCCAGCTCAAAAAAGGATTTGATTGCACCTTTAATCAGCTATCTAAATGAACATATATGGCAGAGCGAAGTGCAACATTCAGTGCCCAAGATTTGAGTCTCCCAGTCTCAGATTTTCTTGAAGGCAGGCATCAGTTGGGTTGTCCTTGTAATTTTTTTTAATGGGGGGGAGGAGATGACAGGCACTCCCTTCACCTATGGAGGAGCTTTTCTGAAGGTTTTGTTTTGCTCAAGTTGGTGCTCTGTGTGTGTGTGTGTGTGTGTGTGTGTGTGTGAGAGAGAGAGAGAGAGAGAGAGAGAGAGAGAGAGAGAGAGAGGGGGGGGGGTTAATGATGATAATGATGATGTTTATACCCCGCCCAACTGGCTGGGTTTCCCCAGCCACTCTAGGTGGCTTATAGCACATAAAAATTGTAAAACATTAGACATAAAAAACTTCCCTAAACAGGGTTGCCTTTAGATATCTCCTAAAAGTCAGATAGTTATTTATTTCCTTGACATCTGACAGGAGGGCGTTCCACAGGGCGGGCACCACTACCAAGAAGGCCCTCTGCCTGGTACCCTGTAACCTCACTTCTTGCAGGGAGGGAACCGCCAGAAGGCCCTCAGAGCTGGACCTCAGTGTCTGGGCTGAATGATAGGGTTGAGACACTCCTTCAGGTATACTGGGCCAAGGCCATTTAGGGCTTTAAAGGTCAGCACCAATACTTTGAATTGTGCTCGGAAATGTACCAGGAGCCACTAGTGCCCACTTCCAGTTACCAGTTCTGCTGCATTCTAGATTAGTTGTAGTTTCCAAATCACCTTCAAAGGTAGCTCCACATAGAGTGCATTGCAGTAGTCCAAGCGGGAGATAACCAGAGCATGCACCACTCTGGTGAGGCAGTCTGCCGGCAAGTAAGGTCTCAGCCTACGTACCAGATGGAGCTGGTAGACAGCCGCCCTGGACACAGAATTGACCTGCGCCTTCATGGACAGACTCCCAGGCTGTGCACCTGGTCCTTCAGGGGCCATGAATGGTGTATATCTTGTGTAGAAGGTATGTTTGTGTGCTCTGCTTAGAAACAGACAAATCTCACTCTCCCTGTATTTATACAAGGATACTAACCAAGATCACAAACATGACAACTAAGACTGCAATCCTACATGTCCCTATTTGGAAGCCCTATATGGAATTTACTGAATAAATAAGCTTATTTTGTTCTTAAGTCATATATAAATTAATAGATAACTGAAGCACTGGACAAGTAGTTCCTGAGCAAAATTGTGTTTGTGGAGGAGATGGAAAATAAATGTCTTTGCTTTACATTTTCAGAGGCTTTTTTTAAAAAATCACAATTTGAGAACTATGTATTTTGCGGAGCTCTGATAGTTGAAGGCCATAACATAACATAACATAACATAACATAACATAACATAACATAACACAACACAACATAACAACAACATACAAATATCTGGGCGATGGTGATGTAGAGAATGGAATCTCTTAGGTTCTAGTACCCATAGAAACTCCACAATGCTAAATACAATACAGTACATGAGTTCTTGTAGCATTTATAATGCTTAACCAAAGAGTGTGATATTTTTCTCCATGGTTCCTTTTTAAACATGTACTATTATTTTTTAAAAAAACTGATTTAAATTGTAAAAATAAAAATGTTTTTATCCACTGACAAGTTAAGATGCAGTCCTAATTCTGTCAAGGCAGCATCAGGACTTAATGGGGAGGTGGGATATTCTGTCCCCAATATTCTGTCTGCAACCCTGCCATTCATGTGCCCCAGGGCAGGAGGGCCCCCTGAAAACCTTGTCATTTTTCCACTCCAGTTCCCAGGCTGGCCCAGAAAATAAGCCCAGATTGAGTCCCCAGAACTTGTTTTTCACCTCCGCCAAGCTAAGCAGTTGGCTCCTTACCTCTCTCGCCCATACCTAGCCACTGTGATCCACGCGACGGTCACCTCCAGACTGAATTATTGTAACTCGCTCTACGTGGGGCTGCCCTTGAGACTGACCCAGAAATTCCAGCGGGTGCAGAATGCTGCGGCGAGACTCCTTACGGGGTCTTTGCTGCAGGATCACATTCACCCAGTGCACTGGCTCCTGGTGGAATACAGGATCAGGTTTAAGGTGCTGGTTTTAACCTTTAAAGACCTATACGGCCTAGGACCCTCGTACCCAGAGGGACCACCTCTCCTGGTATGTCCCACAGAGAAACTTACGATCTTCAAACAAAAACATCTTGGAGGTCCCAGGCCACAGAGAGATTAGGCTGGCCTCAACCAGAGCCTGGGCTTTTTCAGCTGTGGTCCCGATCTGGTGAAACTCTCTGTCACAAGAAACTAGGGCCCTGCGGCAGTGGCGTAGCGTGGGTTGTCAGCACCTGGGGCAAGGCAAGTAATTTGCGCCCCCTAACACGTGGATTTGCGCCCCCTAACCCTAACCCCCAGATATTGCGCCCGGTGCGGCCGGCCCCCCCTGCACCCCCACCCTACGTCACTGCCCTGTGGGACTTGACATCTTTCCGCAGGGCCTGCAAGACAGAGCTGTTCCACCAGGCCTTTGGCCAAGGCACAGTCTGACCCCCCCTCTTTCCTTCTGTAATCCTCATAGAACTCTAGCCCAATGGTTGCCATTAATTCGATTTGAACTGATTTTATAATGAATTGATTTTAGAATGCTGTATTATTTTACTGTTGTTAGCCACTCTGAGCTCGGCTTTGGCTGGGGAGGGCGGGATATAAATAATTTTTTATTATTATTATTATTATTATTATTATTATTATTATTATTATTAGGAGCAGGTCCAGCTTAGGATCCAGTCAGGGGCATAGGAAGGGGGTGTGGTGGGGACGGTCCGCCCTGGGTGTCATCACTGAGTGGGGTGACAAAATGCCAGGCGACACTCACCAAGGGGCCTGCAGCACGCCTGAGCCACGTGTCTCTCCTGCTGTGATGGCCTGGGAATCTGATTCAGAGGCTGAACCTGAGGAATCCCAGCCTGCACAGGAGTCCCCGCCTCCAGGACTGGCTGAGCCGGGGCTGGGGCTTGAACCTGAAGGGCCCTCACCTGTGCTGGATCCTCAGGTGCAGGCATCAGCTGGGTCTGCTCTGGCTCCTGAGGTGATGGAGGACCCATTGCCTGCAGGTGCACCTCTCCCAACCCTGTCAGGGGAAGGTGAGGTTGCCTCTGGGTCCAGTAACCCTCCAGCCTCTCCTGAGCTGCAGAGGCTCAGGGCAGAGAGGCGGAGGGAACTAAGTTCTCGCAGAAGTGCTCACTTCCAGGCCAGGAGAGGTGAGTCACCTGTGGACCGGGGCCGCCCTATGCCTCAGGGCAGATAAAAGCCGGTCAGCCTAGTCCCAGGTTGCGGGAGCAACATTGTTGGCAACCTGTTCCTGCCGGCACCCTGTCCTGCTCTTCTGCCAGAGTTCCTGACCTCACCTGACCCCTTGCCTTGGACCCTGCTTCAGCCTCCATACCACACCCTTGACCTCGGACTGGACTTGGACCACGCCGCATGGTAACTCCCCGGGACCAGCACACCTGGGAGTGACACAGTGGCTTGGGCACCTGCAGGTTCTGCGCCACCATAAATGGTCTGCCCGCTGCCTCCCCATCAGCTGTAGGGTGGCTGAGTGGGAGGAGGCAGGCAGACTCCTCGGAGGCCCCACAGAGCCTCCTGCCCTGGCTGGCCCCGCGGGCAGCTGACCCCACCCCTGGGCGCAGGGCACATGCGCCGCCCCAGGTGCCTGATCAGCTTGCTCCACCGCTGGATCCAGTGAAGCTCCCATTCCTTTCAGAGATTTGTGATAGCTAGTACAAGTGGTCGCTTGTGCCTGCCTGCATCTAGGGGGGGTGCATTAAGGGGTTGAGGGGTGCCTGGCCCCCAAGTGCTAGGAAAGGCTGCTTGAGCGGGGTGGAAAAACAGCCCCTTCTGTGCAGTACAGTGGTGCCCCGCAAGACGAACGCCTCGCAAGACGGAAAACCCGCTAGACGAAAGGTTTTCCGTTTTGGAGGCGCTTCGCAAAACGAATTTCCCTATGGGCCTGCTTCGCAAGACGAAAAAATCTTGCGTCCCCCCACGGCTTTTTCCGCTTTTTCCCCCTTTTCTTAAGCTGCTAAGCCGCTTATCAGCTGTTCCGCTGATAAGCCGCTTAACAGCTGATCGCTGGAAGCCGCTTGACAGCTGTAGCGCTAATCCGCTAAGCTGTCAATGGGCTTGCTTCGCAAGACGAAAAAACCGCTAGACGAAGAGAATCGCGGAACGGATTAATTTCGTCTTGCGAGGCACCACTGTTAGTCTGGGCAGCAGTGGCAGGGTCGCTCTGTTGCTATGACTTAAGTATTTAACTGATTCACATCCTCATGAAACAAGGCAGATTAAAAACTTACAAAGCCATGCAGCAAATACTTTCCAACACATTCAGTCAGAACAATCCTCGTTTCTTCCTCTCTCTCTCTCCCACCTGCAACACCTTCATGTTTTGAGTTCAACATCTTGGAAGATTCTTACATTTCTTGTAGTGACTGGCTGTCACTGCATCACCCACACACATTTAATTCATTTTATCAGTTATCTCTGGGTGTTTATTTGACAAGTGCTGCCTCTTTCCGGAGGAGCCAAAGGAAAAGCTACTATGAACACCATTTAAAGGATTATTGTTGACAGAATTACTATTTCTCGCGTTTCAAAGCAAGTGATAACTGTACAGACCTTCAAATTACAGCCTCCAGCAAAACTGGTAGTGGCTGATCTGTCCCAATTAGGTTGAGTCAACTTGTCAGATATCAAATTTGCTAGTTGTATTATCAGTCTAAGAGGCAAAGATATATCAGTAAAAAAGCAATTAATGTCCAGTTAGATTGGGCAGGGCTGTGCTTCTGCAAAACAGGGCCGCTACATACGAAAAATTTGTCAAAGAGTAAAAAAGATTCCTGTCGCCACAACTAATTTCTAATGACTGTGCTGTCTGCTAAATGTGGAGAGTTCAAAACAGAGCAAGCCTGTAAACTGAAGAAGCCCTGACTGAAAGATGAAATAATTGCAGGACCCCCTTGAGAGCTGGTGATCTAAGAACAAATTGTTGTTGTGATTTGTACAGCTTTTGTTTTCTCCTTAACTGGGGAAGCTCAATTCAGACGAGGACCGACAATGCCAGTGGATGGTTCCGTGTTCTTGTTCTTGTTTTTTTTAAAAAAGAAGAAATATTATTTTACTTATGTTTGTGTGTTATATACAAATGTATAGTTAAGCAAATTGTATTTAATATGCCTATAATTATGGCTCTGTTTGGTGATTCAAATGCAACAAAAATGTTAACCAATTATTCCTTACAAGAGCTACAAACTGTATCCTTCCCTTCCATAGCTACTTATATCAGTTACATTTATTCATTATTATTATTATATCCCATAATTCCCTGCTTTGAGGTCAATTATTCCAACAGCATCTGTTGATGGTGGGGGCATCTGTTGACCCGAATTTAGAGCAAGGGTAGCCAACAAGGTGCTCTTCAAATGCCCTTCAACCCACCATCATCTCCATTTAGCACAGTCAGCGGTCATGGATGATGGGAGTTGTAGTCAAACAACATCCAAGGGAGTCACAGGTTCGCCACCCCTCACTCAGGGGTTCTACCTTCTTGGACCATCAATAACGTATTTGGTTCTCCGCTGACATTATATTGGGTCCTTCCATTTCTTCCATTTGTGTCAGAACTAGCAATGAACCTATTGTTTCTGCATAGCTTGCTGCAAGCTTTAACAAGTCCAAAAGTTTATTAGTCAGTCAAGCGTTAGCCTAACAGGATTTGACCTCCAGAGCTGAACAGGCCCAAAGTCCTCTTCGGTTGTTCTCTCCTCCTCACACAACTGCAACTGTGTTGTGTCTGCTGATCCTGCCCCACCATTGTGTGCTCATGCTATGGATGTTCGGGATAAAGCGTGTTCTCCCTAAAATGAGAGTACGGATTGTGGTGGGGGCCGCCGGGCCAGCCCTCTGTTGCCAGGCAGGTTAATGGTTATTGCCTGGCACAACGATTGGCTGACCGGGTTACTAGGGCAAACTGCATGTAGCAAATTGGGTGGGTGGGACCATAGGCTTTAAATATTGAGGCACACTGCTTCTGCTTTTTCTTTCGCTGAGTGCATCGGATCACCCGCCCACCCTGTGTTCCGGTTGACCTTGCTATGCCTGTCGTGGGGTCTCCTGCTTTGGGGGCAGGGGCCTAGTAGGAATTTTGCCATTTGGTTGATTGGCTGGTGCCACTTGGTTTTTGCCTACTGCGTAGCAAATCGTCACAACTTGTAAGGTTGCGGTTAGGCATTGATTATAAAAATTGGTGGTGGAGGGGTCAGGATAGGCTGTGCCTGCCCCTCCAATGGTGCTGGAAGGGAATTCCTTTAAAGGAATCCTGGGGCTTGCCACAATTTCATCCAATCCCTGAAATGGGACCAGGGCCGGCAAGCCTTGGGGAGCTGGTTGGGTGAGCGGTGAGGGACTGTCGCTCAGCTCAACTGATCCCCAACATTGTCTTTCCCTTCACTGGCTTCCGAGGGAGTTCGGAATGTCAGTTCTGTCCCAGGCGGGGGGCACAGATAGTCATAACCAATGTCTAAGCAACCACTCACAGATTTTGTATTTTAATAAAGTTGTGGCCAAAATAGTGCCAAAAACCTTAAACTAAAATTACGTGTGATTTGTGAATTATTTGAGGGGTGGCTTGGGGACCTCCACACACAAATGCCCGAAGAGGGGTGCCTGCTGTGTGCCCGCACAATTCAGAATTCACAAGCTGCCCACACAATTCAGAATCCTAGTTGCGCAGGCTTTTAATTTGCACAGGGAGCCTCCACCCATATAGCAGGCACACCCAATATGTGGGTGGCTGGGAAGGGGGCTGGCAGGGGAGATGGTTTCAGGATCAGAATCACATGAGGGGAGAACAACAGGAGGCACCTATATAAGGTCAGGCATCCCGAAACTCAGGCCTCCAGATGTTTTGGGACTACAACTCCCATCATCCCTAGGTAACAGGACCAGTGGTCAGGGATGATGGGAGTTGTAGTCCCAAAACAAACGGAGAGCAGAGTTTGGGGGTGCCTGCTCTAGGTTCTACAAACCAATATCAGCTCATGTTGTCATGAGTGTCTCAACCCCCAACGTTCTACCCGGACACTGAGGTCCAGCACCGAGGGCCTTCTGGCAGTTCCTTCGCTGCAAGAAGCCAAGTTACAGGGAACCAGGCAGAGGGCCTTCTCGGTAGTGGTGCCCTCCCTGTGGAATGGCCTCCCACCAGATGTCAAAGAGAACAACAACTACCAGAAGACATCTGAAGGCAGCCCTGTTTAGGGAAGCTTTTAATGTTTGATGTATTACGGTATTTTAACATTTTGTTGGAAGCCACCCAGAGTGGCTGGGGAAGCCCAGCCAGATGGGCGAGGTATAAATAAATTATTATTATTATTATTATTATTATTATTATTATTATTATGCAGGTCTATTCTCCTAACTGAAAATCCCCACCCACTTCCAGAATTCCATACCCTCCAAGTGTCCCAGAATTATAAAAGTCACCCCAGCTTCAGATTTGATCCCGAATGTCCCTATTTCCCCCTCCAGTGACGCTGCCGAACTTGGGGAGGAAAATGAGCCAGCACTTGTCCTGAGCGGCAGCAGCAGTGGCAGCATCCCTTGATCTCTCCATGGCCACCACTGCCGTTCTCCTCTCTTGGGCAGTTCTGAGTGGCTGCTGGAGAGCAGGTGAAGAGGAGAGGCTGACGCCACCACAATCGGCCCTCGCATGATACGCCGGCTCTGAGGTGGAGGCAGAGGGCAGGGGTACCCTGGGCGGAAAGAAAGGAGGAGCTGTGCGGAACAAAATGAGTCCACCTTTCGTTTTTTGAAAAATGCTTTACAGCGGACGCTCGGGTCGTGAACGTGATCCGTGCAGGATGCATGTTCGCAACCCGCGCCTGCACACGCGTGGGTTGCAATCCAGCACTTCTGTGCATGCGCGAAGTGCGATTTAGCGCTTCTGCGCATGCCTGACCGACGGAACCCGGAAATAACCCGTTCCGGTACTTCCAGGTTTCACGGGTCCGCAACCCAAAAAAACCGAAACCTGAAGCAGTAACCTGAGGTATAACTGTATGCATCGTCGTCTTATCTTGCCCCTTTCTAAAATTTATCTGCTGGTGAATGCTTTTCTTTTTTGTAAATCTACCAAAGAAAACCGGGATTAATGAGTTTTCTCAGGACGGTGTAGGGGGGGTGCCATATCCCGTTGGTGGACTCCCCCTTCTTCTGATAGGAAACGCTGTGCTGAGGGGGCAAAAAATGGGGGACTGAGGGTCAGTTGCAGCAGAGTGAGAAATGTCCCTATTTTCATCTGAGGAACATTGGAGGGTATGGTATTCTATGCTCAATCATTCCCAGGTAACCATTTAATCAAACATCTCCCTAGCACAGTGCCCCACACCCTCCCCCCCCAAAAAAGAGAGAGAAGAAAGGCTTATTTTATATTTTTCTATCATACCCATTTCTCTGAAGAGACTCAAAATGAAATCCAATAGATATTCAAATTAACAAATTGACAGTATCCATTTAAGAAAATTCAGCAGCACAAAGCTAACATAGGACTGAGACAGCAAAATCTTAAAACTAACTAAAGATGTAAATAAAACAACTACCAGGTCTTTATCAGTATAGCAATAGGCCATAGTCAGCAAGGCAATCCAGAGGATTTAGCACAAGGCCCCAGACAACGATCAGAGCATGATTATGTATTTCAAAATACCTATTTTTCTGAGCAAAAGGTTTTGTCTGTATCCCACCGATCATCCAAGGGGTTGTTTCATTTTATTCTCAAACCTTTGACACCGTTTAAGAGCAAGTGACTTTCCCAAGTTAGCTTTGTAGATGAGCAAAAAAAGTTGAAGTCTAAAGTTGAAGTCTAATGCTCTAAAGTTGAAATCTAATGCTCTTCTCCACGGCAAGCTATTATTTGCAACTCAATACACACTGAAAGAGTGTCATGACAGTGCCATGCTTCAGCTGCCCTCTGAGACTGCATAAATACAACAAAGCAAAAGTGAATATTATAATGCATTTGCCTCTTACTGTATCGCTTTGGTCCATCTTCCAAACAAAATGAAAGAGTTAAGGTTGCATCATCTTCAAAAAACTCCGTTGCAAAGGCATCCCACCAGAGGTTGTCACTGTCCTATGAGGGAAGAAATCATTCTTTTAACAGAAAGAAATCAGTTGTAATTTGCCTTCTTTTTTTCTTCAAGTGCACTTTCTTTTTAAAATATTGTCAGCGAAGGAAAATTATGAAAAACTATTGTCAGTAATTCAGTATGGCTGGGTATTGAAAAGAAGAATCCCATTTGCAAACGTGTAGAAATAAGCACCTTCCGTAAAACAGCAATTCTGCATTAAATCAAAACACAATTTAAGACACAAACTCAACCAATTTTTGGCATCCCTCAACTTCAAAGTTTGGCTTAATTTTTGGCTAAGCCTGGTCACATAGTGTTTTGCCCAGGATTGTAAAAACTGTATGACAAGTGGTCAGCCTTGGCTGCTGTTTCCACAAAAATTACCTCACACCATCAGTTCTACCATATCACTTTGTCCCCACGATCTGTTCCTGTGGTGCATAAAGTAAGGTTGCTAAGTCATTTTTTTTATTAAAAAAACCTATTAAAATAAATAGTATATTTAATTTTATATAATATTTATTTTATATTTATAAATAATCTGCCACCGAACAATGTAAAATCACACTAGAATAAGCACTGCACTAACACTGTAACAACACTTTAAATGGTGTTATCAGCATCGTAAGTACTATTATTTCTTTTTATTTATTAAATTTCTATAGTGCCCTTCATCCGAGGGTCACAGGGCGATTATACAATATAAAAACACAAAAATATATAACATAGTATCAAACAAACAAAATAACCCCCCACAGTTATTATTTATCACTACTAGTAAATAATTATTATTAATAATTATTATTATTATTTATTGCTACCACTACCAACCACAATTATTGCATCCAAGACCTAACCACCCCACCGCCCCTTAAAAACAATGAAAATTACAATGATAATCTCAAAATTAGAATCCCAAATTCAGTGATTTTCCCTACTAATTGGCCCCCTTGAGAAAAGAATATTAATGACACACACACACCCTTCAGGAAAAAAAATATTTCCAGACAATTATTTCCCTTTGTGAATTTCACTTCATCTTAGAAGACAGCCACAGTGAAATAATTCCTGATCAGCTTAGGGCTGTGATATGTCCTGATCTTCCCGGAGATTACCAGGATTTCAATTGACGTCCGAGGGGAAAGGCAGAGTTTTGTTTTAAAAAAACAAAACCAAACAAAAAACTCAACAATTTCGTGATGTACTGGTTTTTACTATTCGAAATATGGCAACCCTAGATCAGCTCCGAAGCATAAATTTTCTAAACCTGGACAGTGCATTGTCAATCGAAACTCTCTCTCTCTCCACAAAGTATATGGGTGATATCCAGCGCTCCCCCCCCCCTTAAAAAATGTTTAGGGGTACTTTCATTTTCCTACTCATATTGGCCCCTCAATGAGGCCAAACTTCGATTCACAAAATGTTTAGGGGTATGAGTCCCCCCCACGTCCCACCTCCAGAAAAAAAGCACTGGTGATATCCAACATTGCCTGACATTGCCCACCCCACCAAATCTGCTTCAGACAATGTTGTTGTTTTTGTTGTTGTTATATTTATTTACACCCCTTTTTCCGTGATGGAACTCAAGGTGTCTTACACATAAAAGTGAAAACATAAAAACAGTTTTATTTTTTAATATAATTTTATTGGGTTTTTCATCTTTAACAAGATTACATCTTATAGTATAACCACAAAATAAATTCCCAGCCGCCCCCCACCCCCACTCCCAACATTTTCCCCCAACTTCCCTTTCTGGTTTGTAACATGTTAACTTGTCCTGCTTGTTATCTGTCCCTAAGTATAGCAATCTGTACATTAACCATTGTTATATTCTTATCCTTTTAACCTCATCTTTATATTTTCGACAATTGTTTTGCTGGTTGTTAAGTGTTTTTAGTCAAACCCTGCTAGTGAGTCCATTTCCTTACATTGTTTCTGTAAATACAACCTAAAATTTCCCAGTCTTTTTTAAAGTTTCTATTTTCCCTATCTTTAAGTCTTTTAGTTAGCTTTGCCATTTCAGAATATTCCATCAGTTTTTCTTGCAATTGGTCCTTTGTTAGTATTTCATCAGTTTTCCATCTTTGGGCTAGTAGACTCCTAGCCGCTGTTGTGGCATACATAAATAGTTTTTTTCTTATCTTTTGTGTGTCGAGGTCCCCAAGACACCCCCTAAATAAATCACAATTCACACAGAATTTTTGTTTAAGGTTTTTGGCATAATTTTGGCCACAACTTTATTAAAAGACATAATGTGAGTGGTTGCTTAGGTGTTGGTTATGACTATCTGTCCCCCCACCTGGGACAGAACTGACTTCCGGATTCCAGCAAAAGCCAGTAAGGGAAAACAATATTGGGGAGAGAATGGGGCTGGGCACCATACCGTCACCCCTCCCCACATGCTCCCAGGGGCTTGCATGGCCCTAGCCCCTTGCCTGGGATACGGACAAATGTATGGGAAACCCCTGGATTCCTTTAATGGAATTCCCTTGCAGCAGCAGCATTGGAGGGGCAGGCACAGCCAACCCTTACCCCTCCACCAACCAAGTTTTAAACAATGCCTAACCGCAACCTTACAAGTTGTGACGATTTGCTACGCAGTAGGCAAAAACCAAGTGGCACCAACCAATCTGCCAAATGGACAAAATCCCTACCAGGCCCCTGCTCCAAAAGCAGACGACCCCATGACAGGCATAGCAAGGTCAAACCCAACAGCCCTAAATTAGGGAGGGTGGGCTGGCGATCCGATGCAGAAAAGGAGACCGAGAAAGCTGTGTGCCAAGAATATATGACCTTTGGGCCAATCCTCTAAATGGTAACATCAAAATCTCCCCAACAACCCAAATTGGTCCAATCACAGTCATGGTCATCCAAATGGTCCCGCCCAGTAACCAAGAGGGGGTGACCCCACCGCAACACATGCTCTCCATGTAGGAAAACACGCTTTGGCAAATCTTGATCTGAAATGCCTAGCAAAAAAGCTTCTGGTCTCTTCACAAAGGTTATCTTAAACATCCTTTTCAATTCATGATAAATCATTTCGCATAAAAATAATTTTAAAACATTTAACCCAGGGGTTATCAACCTGGTCCCTACTGCCCACTAGTGGGTGTTTCAAGATTCTAGGTGGGCGGTAGCGGGTTCTACGGCACAACCTGAATCCTCCTTCCATCGAGCACTGGTGGGCGGTAAGGAAATCTTACCATCAAGAAAGATGCATTAGTGGGCAGTAGGTATAAAAAGGTTGACTACCCCTGATTTAAACAATGATAGAAGTCAAACTGTACACGTATATTTAAACCATTAAAATTGTAACGACTGAGGAGGGCCTACATAAAAAGGACTTTACCATAAAGTTGAACATCCAACTAGAGTATTGACAGCCATTAAGACTATCACCTTGCCAACAAAGGTCCGTGTAGTTAAAGCTCTGGTTTTCCCAGTAGTGATGTATGGAAAAGACCCTGATGTTGGGAAAGATGGAGGGCACAAGGAGAAGGGTACGACAGAGGACAAGATGGTTGGATAGTGTTCTCGAAGCTACCAGCATGAGTTTGACCAAACTGCGGGAGACAGTGGAAGACAGGAGTGCCTGGCATGCTCTGGTCCAGGGGGTCACGAAGAGTCGGACACAACTAAACAACAACAACACAATTCCCGCTGGTGGCAGACCTCTTTGGGCATCTAAGAGACTAGATGGCATCAATGAATGTACCTCTGCACCTCATTCTGAATGTGTGATGCTGTGGGTACAGGTGTGAAGGCCTGGGGGTAGGGGGAGAAAAAATTGGACGAGAAAGCTTTCCTCCCTCATTTCTCCCCACCCAAAGTCTTAATTTCCTTCCAAAACAGTTGAGAAAAGTGCATAGTGAAATATTTTCTTTGAGAAAGATGAATAAGATGAGAATAAGACAAGGTGTCCCAAAATGATTCACATAAATTCAGTGGCATAGAATGGGGGGTGCAGGGGGGGCGGCCGCACCGGGCGCAACATCTGGGGGTTAGGGTTAGGGGGCGCAAATCCACGGGTTAGGGGGCGCAAATTAATTGCCTTGCCCCGGGTGCTGACAACCCACGCTACGCCACTGCATAAATTGGGAAGACTTTTCGGGACACCGGTGTGCAGAATCAGATCGTTCCAATTCCTGTACACCGACGACAAGCAAGTCCCGAAAATGACAATCCTCAAATGCAAGAGGAAGATGCATTTTTAGGAGGCACTACCATCGTCACAAGAGAAGCGAGTAGGAATTGGTGCCTTTTTGCTTGTGGCCATTGTAGGTGGATATGTTTCTGTCTTCTTGACCAGGCCCCAAGAGACTGGGAGTGGAAGGAAGTACATAGTAACACGAAGGAGCTGAAAAATATGCCTAAAGTATATTTTAAACTTTTGAACATTGCAGAGCACAGAACCTAACCAGGAATGCATTGGATTCTGCCAAACATATTGTAACATGGTGACAAGTTCTTTGCACAACACAGCCTCTGATTCCTTCTGCTTCTCATCTGCTTTAGGTTCTTCCATCTTCTGAAGCATATAAAAGAAACCGGCCTATGTTTGGAAATGCTCAAATCAAAAAAATGAACTGACATGCGAAAAGGTAGAGAAGCTTTTTTCAATCCAGGTAAACCTTCAATTTTTAGAAGTCCATGGTAACAATATGAGGAAACAGAAACTGATGGTGATGCTCTGAGGCTGATCAAGTTCCATGTAGTCTTTCCCAGCATTTTGAATGAAAATAGGTGCTTTGTGCTTGCTTAACGCTGAAGAAGAGAGAATGATTTTCAAAATGCATATTAATTATTATTTTTATTATTATTTATAATATTGATAGGTTCTTTTTTATTATTGTTTTTTGCCCGATCCTCATAAGTTGGCAAAACCAAAGACACACTAGCTCCTTGCAGTTCAGTTGCTCGTTGCTCCGTTTTTAACAAAGCATTCAAAAGGTCATTTGAATTTGTAAATATTGACTGAATAAAATGTACCATTGATATACCAAACATTATAATTTTGTGGGCAAACCAATTTATACATTTTGTGTTCCTAAAGTAACAATGTGGCTATTGGTCATATTTTTGTGTTTTTATATTGTTAAACCACCCTGTGATCCTAGGATAGAAATTTGACAAATAAAAAAATAAATAAATGATAAAATAAAGTGAAGGGTGCTAAAAATAAGCAAGTATTGCATATCTTTCCATTAGCCACAAATTTCTGTTTGCAGTATAAACTTGATCCTCGCCCCGCAACCCATGGCTTCAAAACTTCCAGAGAGTTTACACCTCTAGGTGTGGGTCTTTCAGCTAGTCAGAGTCCTGCAGACAACTGGAAGATTCTCAGAGTCAGTCAGTCAGTTTGACTGGGCTTTGTGAACTGTTGGGAATTCCAGTTTCCGATATCCCAAAAGCCCAGAAAAGACTGTTTATGTATGCGACAACAGCTGCAAGGATGCTACTAGCCCAAAGATGGAAAGAACCAACAGTTCCGACCAAGGAAGATTGGCAAATCAAATTGCTGGACTATGATGAAATGGCAAAACTGACTGGGAAACTCAGGAATCAAGAAGATAAGGACTTTAAAAAAGAATGGGAGGAAAATTGAATTTACTTAGCAGACCATTGTAAACAACAACAACAAAAAAGTTAGCTGGACTGTAAAAATAACTGGTAAAGAAATGAAAAATATGGACAAATTAGAGAAATGGAAAATGTGGAGAATGTAATGAGAATAATTATTTTAAGGACCCATGCTGGGGACGGGGGGAAGTTGCGAGATTCAGAGAATCTCGTATATGGATATGGTAAAAGCTTTTTCTTTTTATTATTTTGGATTTGTTTTTGTAAAAACCAATAAAAATATTTATTATAAAATAATAAAAAAAAACGAAAACTGTTGGGCAGAGGTTATCAAACTGTGATTGTGGAAGAGTCGAAAGTATATGGATTTGGTATTGCTCTTGATTTGATTTGTTTCCACACCTACACACCCTCACAATTAAGATCAAGTTCATTAGGACCAAGATCAAATTTATCAAAAAGGCTAAAAAGGCCCTCCCTTACAGCTCAGGATCTCTGTAATATGGCGCAGGTTTGAATGATGCAAAGGGAAAATCAGTAAGTGGTCTGCTAAACCGCACAGCAGCTTTCAAGTGATGGTTCCGCAGCAGAGTTTGAGAACTTCAGCCCCAGGGGAAACAAAACTCACACAGCTTCTGGTCAAGTCATGTATTCCTTGCTTTCATTTATGCATAAATATAAAAATTCTAGTGGCTGGAAAGTGTAGTAATTCAATTATGGAGTTCTACATGGGAAAAAGTATAAACATCCATTTTCTATTGCAATTTGAAAGCCATCCCAGATTTTTAATCAGATGTTTTCGGCATGCTTTAAATCAAGAAGAAGAAAAAGAAGAAGAGAAACTGAAGTCAGTTGACTGCAAAAAGTTTGGTAGGGAAGGCCTATTCCCAATTAGAATCATATGTTCTGATATTTGCCAGGATGCCAAATGGCATTCGGAGCCAAATGGTGTAGGAAACCAAAGCGGGGTGGGTTGGGAAGTATAATTATAAGGAGGAAAGACGATTTTTAAAATTCCACTTTTCCAACAAAGAGTCAAGGCTCCCCCCCCCCCCCAGGCACCCTCAACTCAGGCACTGACAGGTTACCTGGGATTTTGGCAAAGTAATTATTTTCCATTTCAGCAATAATGAGATATTACCATGGCAACACTCCTTTCACATAGCACACTCCTGCTCTCAAACGTTGAAATAATGGACCAAAAAATTAATACTTTGAAAAGTACTTTAAAAATGCATTTAAAGCAGAGGACAAAAGGAAGGAAAGAGCAGACGAAACTAGACAGAAGGGTCAGGAGAGGAGAAATGACCAGTGATCTTTGACATCTACTACACGTCAATTTTTCTTCCATAAAAAATGCACTCCATTTAGTCCATGTTATTTTTTTCCTTTTATTTTCTGTCACGAATTTTCTTCAAGTAAAAATTATTTAGAGGATTTTTAGAGAAATGCTGGATTTCATTGTTACAGTATTTCGAAACGTCTGAATGTTGGATGATGCAGAATTACTCTGCACTGCTGATATAAAGTTTGACTGTTAAAACTGTTAAAACTGTTAAATTACCCCCATATATATTGCAATTTCAGCTTAATGTATAATATGAAGAAGTTGCCTCTTTAAGAGCTCTTTACTGCAATCATGCTCTCATTGTGAGTCATGGGTAACAACTGTGGACTTTAAATGTACAGTCATACCTCATGTTATGTCCGCTTCATGTTATGTTCTTTCAGGTTATGTCCCACGGCGACCCAGAAGTACCGGAAAGGGTTACTTCCTGGTGCACTATGTGAGGGGCAACCCTGGTTGGTGATACAGTCGTACCTTGGAAGCCGAATGCCTTGGCTTCCAAACAAATCGGATCCCAAACGATTGAAACCCGGAAGTGAGTGTTCCAGTTTTCTAATGATTTTCAGAAGCCAAACATCCGGCACGACTTCCGATTGGTTGCAGGAAGTTCCTGCAGCCAATCGGAAGCCGCGCTTTGGTTTTCGAATGGTTCCGGGAGCCGAATGGACTCCTGGAACGCATTCTGTTCGAGAACCAAGGTACCACTGTATCTGTATGATTTGCCCTACAAATAAATAATAATAATCCTGGGGAGAGAATGGCAATTTTCATCACGAAAATGACTTGGGGAAACAATGCCCTAGCACTGTGGATCGAAGTGTTCTCCTATTCTGTTTTAAAAGCGGGAAATGATTGTGGTTGTCCTTCTTGGGTTGGGGGGCCATCTGTGACAGATGCTTGATCTGAGATTCTTGCACTGCGACTTCCGGGTTGGCGCCATCGCCGAATGGCGGGCTCCCTCCGTGCTCCGGAGGGAGCCGGCTCGGCAGGGGTTGGGTTCTACCGCGCCGGCGACGCGGGGACCCTCAAAAGCCATGGGCACGGAGCCCCATGGACATGGTGACTCGGCTGGCACCTTTGCGCCCCTCCCCGGCCCACGAAAGAGCCTTTTTAAAGGCTAAGGAACGGGCGCCTGGGGGGGGTGGTGCTTTGAGTCCGCCGCTTCCCCTGCCGAGCGAAGCCGCATGCCATTCGGTGGAGAGCGCTAGCTTCTTCTATTGAAAATTTGGATCCAAAAGAAAAACCCGTGAGTAATTGGACTATGGATTAAAAAGAGGGATAAATTTTTAAAATTTGACGCGAACGGGGGAGGTGGAAAAAGGAAGTCAGCCCCTCCTTTATTGTAGAAAAGACAAAACAAAGGACTTGACAACTAAGATCGAGTGTAACCCTATCTTGATGAACTAACAACTTCGCGAGGGAAAATTATAAGTTCGAGCTGGAGGAGAAAAGGAGAATTTGCATTAAAAAGCAACCCCCCCCCCCCCGGAATCCCTGGAGCGATCTGCGAGAATACCTGGAGAAGAGTAATGGAGGTTTTGACAGCTGTCAAAGAGCTGTCAAAACGGAAGAACAAAATAGAGACGGTGTTTTGAGGACTTTGCCAGTTACATTTGGATATAAATTGGATACAAATTGTTTCAAATAAGGATTAATAAGCTATTTGGTCTGGTGGATGTGATCTGGAAGGGAACTCAGTTACCGTAATCCATCTAGAGGAGCTGAGGGATATTGCATGTGTTTTTGCTAGGAAACTTGAACAGTTGAATAGAACTTTCAACCTCCTGGGAAACTGCAGAAATGGAACATTATTTTGTCTACAGAGGTCCACATACTACAAGAAACAATGGATTTATCTGTTGGAAAATGAAAGGGACATGACGTAATGTTTTGCTCCTGAATAACAAGCCTCTGCAGAGGAATTAGAAGCTTTTGGAAAAAGAACCTTTCTGCGGGAGAACAGGGAAACAAGAAGGAGGAGAGTGACCGACAAGAATAAGGAAACAACAAGAACTGGACAGAACTGGAAGTGGGGACATTTGGGATATCCAGATTTGACAAGCTTATGGAAATAAAATTGGAGTTTTTACTCCTGGATACAAAAATCTGGATGGAAGAAATGAGCCCCTTTTTGAGATAGACTCCTTCTAAGATTGGACACTTGTGATTAAAAATGACTGGTAAAGAATCAGAGAGATATGGGTTTAGTGAAATGTGGGAACACCAGGAAGATATTAGAACTGGAGGGATATAAGGAACGCAACAGGGAAAGAGGGGAGGGAAATTTGGAATCCAAAGGCTGTAAAATTATTTTTTCTTTCTTTTTGTATTTTCTTTTCATCTGCACTATATCTGAAAGGGGGGAACTCGTGGAAGGGAAGACAGATCTTAGGGGATGGGAATTTGAAAAAATTGGGTTATTGACGATGAGTGTAATTTGGGGATAAGAACTTGTTGAATTTAATTGTTTATTTGGAAGATTTGGAACACAAGAGGGGGGGAGGGGGAAGTCCTGGTTATTGGAAGAAGTGTATAAATTGGATTTAATTTGTTTTAATTTGGAAAATCTTAATAAAAATTATTTTTTTTAAAAAAAAGAGAGATTCTTGCACTGCAAGTAGTTGGACTAGTTGATCCTTGGAGATCCCTTCTAACTCTACAATTCCACTATTCTATGCTTCTGTTCCACTTAACTTGGCTCTTGCATTGTTGAAAACGGCCAGACTATTTCAAGAATTATCATTATGTTTGGTTAAGAATAAAAACAAATGATGGATTTTAATAAGCACTGGGTTTGGGGGAGGTATACATATGTAAACTTTATTTCAGAGCCCGATGTGTAAGAGGAGCTAGTTTTGTGGTGAAATATGCATGCCAAAGGTCTCAGTAACATTACTTTTAAAAAGGGTAAATGACTGACTTGTGTCAAGAGCTATGGTTCATAGAGGTATAGTATATATATGTTTTTAAAAAGCAAGTACAACAAATGCTCTTAATTTTTTTTATTTATTTTTTTGCTTTAGTTTGGTTTTGGTTTTGCAAAGCGGGTTCTCCTTCATGGAGGGCACGTGTTGCGGTGGGAGCAACCATGACATCCCCTGTTGCTGGGCGGGTTAGTTTGGAAGGCCACGAATTTGATTGGGCACCCCCAATGTTGCTGGGGAAAATGGATGGTTGCAATTTTATTTGATTGATGGGGGTGCTATATAGGTCCCTGTGCTTCCTCTTTTCGCTGCGCACATCGGATTACCCGCCCGTTGTTGTTGTTTAGTCATTTAGTTGTGTCCGACTCTTCGTGACCCCATGGACCAGAGCATGCCAGGCACTCCTGTCTTCCACTGCCTCCCGCAGTTTGGTCAAACTCATGCTGGTAGCTTCGAGAACACTATTCAACCATCTCGTCCTCTGTCATCCCCTTCTCCTTGATCTTTCCCAACATCAGGGTCTTTTCCAGGGAGTCTTCTCTTCTCATGAGGTGGCCAAAGTATTAGAGCCTCAGTTTCACGATCTGTCCTTCCAGTGAGCACTCAGGGCTGATTTCCTTAAGAATGGAGAGGTTTGATCTCCTTGCAGTCCATGGGACTCTCAAGAGTCTCCTCCAGCACCATAATTCAAAAGCATCAATTCTTCAACAATCAACCTTCTTTATGGTCCAGCTCTCACTTCCATCCATCACTACTGGGAAAACCATAGCTTTAACTATACGGACCTTTGTTGGCAAGGTGATGTCTCTGCTTTTTAAGATGCTGTCTAGGTTTGTCATTGCTTTTCTCCCAAGAAGCAGGCGTCTTTTGATTTCGTGACTGCTGTCACCATCTGCAGTGATCACAGAGCCCAAGAAAGTAAAATCTCTCACTGCCTCCATTTCTTCCCCTTCTATTTGCCAGGAGGTGATGGGACCAGTGGCCATGATCTTAGGGTTTGTTGGTGCTGACCTTGCCATGCCTGTCATGGGGTTGTCTGCTTTGGGGCAGGGTCCTGGTAGGTAGCCAATTTGGCTGCTTGGCTGGGGCCATTTGGGTTTGCCTACTGCGTAGCAAATCGTCACAACCTGTAAGGTTGCAGTTAGGCATTGTTTAATTTTTTGGTTGGTGGAGGGGTAAGGGTTGACTGTGCCTGCCCCTCCAATGCTGTTGCTGCAAGGGAATTCCGTTAAAGGAATCCAGGGGCTCGCCATGCTTTTGTCCGTATCCCTAACAAAGGGCTAGGGCCACGCAAGAGCCCCAGGGAGCATTTGGGGAGAGGTGTGAGCCTGTCACCCAGCTTTATTCTCTCCCCAAAATTGTTTACCCTTACTGACCACGGGTGTGGTGGTCAGTTCTGTTCCTACCTCCAAGTGGGAACAGATAGTCGCTAACCAATGCCAAAGCAACCACTCACATACTGTAATTCAATAACGTTGTGGCCAAAATTATGCCAAAAAGCAAAACAAAAATGATGTGTGAACCGTGTTTTTATTCAGGGGTGTCTTGGGGGTCCTTGACACGGAATTCAATCTTGAGCACATCCAACTGCAAGCCTTTGAAACTTACCCCTTATCGCACGTGAACTGAAATCTTTGGGGCCTATCCCAAAATCTGAAGCGGCAGCCTGGATTATATTCCTGCTGATCATTGTTCCACATATCTCTTGATATGGCTTGGCTTGAGTGCCAATGCTTGCTTCATATCGTTTTGGAGAATGGCTAGATGCCATCTCTGGAACAATGTCTGTTTAAACAGGCTACAAGATCTGAAGGCTTGGCGGGAGGAGCAATGTGTTTTCTATTTAACGATACTCATCCAGTTTCTTGCCAGAAAATCTACTTGATACTCAGAGCACAACACCAGTTTTGTAAGTGCCTTATTAATTAACTTACATTTTTGTTTAGGTTCCAACTTGGAATCCATCTGAGCTTTCTGCAAGAAAGATGGTTCCAGGTTTCATTTAAAAAAAGAGAAACAAAATCCTGAATCGGCACTATATGAAATCTCTCAAAGCGCTCTGAGATATCGCCTGTAATTCTCTGTGCATGTAATTCTGTGTGCATGCTCACTAGTAAACTAAAACGACAGCTTGGGATCATCTGGTGAAATGGATTGACAATATTACCGGTAGAAAAAAACGAAGTACTTCTTCAACAATGAATACTTAAATTAATTCTTGCAAGATGCAATAGTGCCTAATCTATATGATTTTTAAAGAAAGGAATTGATTCCTTTTGAGGGATTAGGTTTATGAATGGCTATTCACTGTGGTAACAAAACTGAACTTCCTTGTTGAGAATAACTGTACGTATGAATACCTGGTATGAAAACAGAGAATGGCTGTCTCTTTATGCCCTATTTGTGTGCTTGCCCCAAAAAGGCAATTCCAAGGGGGATTTATGTTTCCAGAAATGTCAGTATGATTACACTGACATTTAGACAAATCAACCCATTAAAGACTTAACCTCCAGTATTGTGTGAACTTTTTTATTTTTAAAATGAATACCACTGAGAGAAATAATCAAGTGCTTGAAACAAGCTACTCTTTCAGGAAGTAAATAATCTTATTACATGCAATCTGGCTTGTTGCATCACCATATTCTGGCAAAGGAAACTACTGCAGCAGTACTCTATAATGCAATGGAAAAAATGGAACATATTTCCAGAACAGACACTCTGCACATTCAGAGACAGTAATACTTTTCTGCGACTGATAAACTGGAATGGTGAACATGCCATCAGGAAGTATCAAAAATGCACAAAATAGCCTTTTCTTGGTTTATTCCCACTTAGGTTTGCTAAGTCTCTTTCAAACAGGAAATCTTCCAAATGGCAAAATCTAAAATACAACTGCAGGGAAGCTGTAGTCCAGAGGTCAGCAAACTTTTTCAGCAGGAGACCAGTCCACTGTCCCTCAGACCTTGGGGGGGGGGGCGACTATATTTTGAATAAAACAATGAACAAATTCCTATGCCCCACAAATAACCCAGAGATGCATTTTAAATAAAAGGACACATTCTACTCATGCAATAGCATGCTGATTCCCGGACCGTCCACAGCCAGATTTAAATGATGTAGCCCTGTTGTTTTGCTAGATCCACAAGGTGAAACTGTCTATTGTAAGAACAAAAAAGGTTATTACTCTACCTACCCCAAATGGCACCTGTTAAGCTTGCAACATGCCATTATGCTGAGAATTAGGTTTTATCTGTTTTGATTTGTGAGAAACAGAGTCAGAACATATAGGAGGATGGACAATGCCACAGTTCTTGGCAGCAATGCAACCTCTTTTATACCACAGAGTTCTGCCTTTATTTATTATGAAGCCATAGATCTAGATAGACATATGATGGGCAACACTGAAGAAAGGTTGGTTTCCAATGCGCTTTGACTCCATACAATTCAGGGCCGCAGACAGGCAAGAGGAGAATGAATTATCTGCTACTCGGAACCAACAATAACCTGAGTTGCTAAATGAAAGCAAATGTCGCAGACCAAGCTATTTTTGATTTGGTGTGCCTTTCCCCCAGTGGACTGAAGGTGATGTTATTGTTTTTAAATCACATATGTGTAGAATAGAATAGAACAGGACTAGAAAGGAACTGGGGGAAACTAATCAAAAATGACATCTTCAAGATTACAAGACAGCGTATAGTGAAGTCACCAGGTTTATAAAGCTATTAGCTTATCTTCTACAACATTTACAATGAAATCCCATAGATGATTACCCAGAAGTAAGTCTCATTGGGGTTTACTCCCAGGTAAGTGGGCATAGCAGTGCAGTCTTACTTTGGAGCTTTGGAATAGAGTAAGATTTTGCCTGAAATGCTTTGGAGGCTGTCCAACTTGGCTCAGAGTCTAAATCCAGATTCAGAAAAATAAAGCTTCATGCTTATCCCAGTCACTTTGGGAAAATAAAAACTGCCATATTTTTCTCCCATCTGGCAGAAATGCATGAAATTTGCAGGCATATTAACCCCTCCTAAATGAATAGTATATGCCAAATTATAGACAAACAGTTCCAGGAGCTTTTGTGCCAGGTTGGTGAGAGTGCATGATTTTATTTATTATTTACTTATTTATACCCTGACAATTTCCCTGCTGAACATAAGGTTGGCAGTTCAAATCCCTGTGATGGGGTGACCTCCCGTTGCTCGGTCCCTGCTCCTGCCAACCTAGCAGTTCAAAATCATGTCAAAAGTGCAAGTAGATAAATAGGTACTGCTCCAGCGGGAAGGTAAACGGCGTTACCGTGCACTGCTCTGGTTCGCCAGAAGCGGCTTAGTCATGCTGGCCACATGACCCAGAAGCTGTACACTGGCTCCCTTGGCCAGTCAAGCGAGATGAGGGCCGCAACCCCAGAGCTGTCTGCAACTGGACCTAACGGTCAGGGGTCCTTTTAACTTTACCTTAATTTCCCTGGTAGGGACTCAATGCAGCTTACAGATAAAATAATAGCAGCTAAAAACATAGAGGGGGGGATAATTAAAAATGGATTTGCTCCCCCTCCATCAATTTTGCAGGCAACAATTTTATTATGAAAATGGCACATATCACAGAGGTGCAGCCAGAAAAATAACCTGCAAAATATCAGAAGGCTGTAGGACTAGAGGCTTGGGAGTTATGATGAATGGAGGGAAAAAGCAGCTTTGGGCTTGTGTTCTTCTCAACTGGCACTAAAAGCCAAATTATATGCAATGTTCATTTGACAGAAGAGAATGTGTGGGCCCATGGCATCAATGTTTGGCATTTTCTTCCTTTCCAGCGGAACTAGAAAAGAGAACTGAACAGACAAGGTGGAGACGACGAGGTGACTTCAACAAGAACTTTCCTTAATCATTCCCTCTGATTAAACCTAGAGCTGCCAGTTGCAAAAGTTGTCTACATGAGTGGGGGTACCCATGGAATATGGCACAGAGATTTTCCCTAGACAGCCTGCAGTTCTGTAGGTGCCATAGTGTCTATTCACATGAGTTGCTATTTGAGGAAGTCATTGTTAAAGATCACAGCAAAAAAAGAAAAGGTTTTGAAGAAAATGCTATGAATTGCAGCCACTCTGCAAAAAAAAAAGAAAAAGAGAGGGAGGAAAGAATCAAGTTCTGTTTACAATGCTCCCTCTCCCCTGAGTGTGTGTGTGTGTGTGTGTGTGTGTGTGTAGCAAAAAATTGAACGCTGCAAACATTTAGTGCTGTCCTGGTGTCAGGGACGCGGGTGGCGTTGTGGGTTAAAGCCTCAGCGCCTAGGGCTTGCCGATCGAAAGGTCGGTGGTTCGAATCCCCACGGCGGGGTGCGCTCCCGTTGCTCGGTCCCAGTGCCTGCCAACCTAGCAGTTCGAAAGCACCCCCGGGTGCAAGTAGATAAATAGGGACCGCTTACTGGCGGGAAGGTAAACGGCGTTTCCGTGTGCAGCTCTGGCTCGCCAGAGCAGCGTTGTCACGCTGGCCACGTGACCCGGAAGTGTCTTCGGACAGCGCTGGCCCCTGGCCTCTTGAGTGAGATGGGCGCACAACCCCAGAGTCTGTCAAGACTGGCCCGTACGGGCAGGGGTACCTTTACCTTTACCTTTACTGGTGTCAGGGAATACTGTTGCATGGTTAGATTATTTGCTTGGAAATATCTCAAAGCACTCAAATGTTAATTCAAATATTTGCCACACAAAAAAAATTTGAAAAATACCTGAAGCCCATTTCACCATTACACTTTCATAAGTAAATTATTTCAAAAGAACCACCCAGCACAAGTCATATCTTTCAAGTCTAGCCCATTAAAAAAAACTCCTCCCTTTCCATAATGTGGAAACCCCCCCCCCCCACTGCACAGATCAAATGGGGGAAGCACAACCCAGTATTTGTGGTGAAGTAGTAATTTAGAGTTCAATTTGCACAGGTGTGGCTCTGCTTTGTGTATCTTTATGCCGGTGTTATCCACTGAGTTTAGCATGCTGTTCTGAACACTTGCATGCTGAGAAGCATTAACAAACAGTTGTGAACATAAAAAACCTGCCACTTTAACTGACAAATTAACACAATGATAAGAGTTGGCATTTCACAACTTCCCATGACACACAGTGGGACACCTAAGCTGGGTCTAATCTGATTTTCCTTCTTGCCTCAATTTCTGCAGGAAAACTCACAGCTCCATCTATAGCCTACATACTCCATGAAGTCAGCTCACACTAGACAACAAAATCTTAGGATTCAACATGTTTCAAGGAATAAATATGAAATTGCTGTGATGTGAGGCTTAATAACAGATGTGGCCCACACATCCTTTCCCTAAAAAGCTGTAGCCTCCAAATTCGCTTTCCTATTATTGGTTGGCAACTACAGGCAGCTTCATAAAGTAACCCCTGACCATTAGGTCCAGTTATGACCAACTCTGGGGTTGCAGCACTCATCTCGCTTTATTGGCTGAGGGAGCCAGCGTACAGCTTCCGGGTCATGTGGCCAGCATGACTAAGCCGCTTCTGGCGAACCAGAGCAGCGCACGGAAACGCCGTTTACCTTCTCGCCGGAGCGGTACCTATTTATCTACTTGCACTTTGACGTGCTTTCGAACTGCTAGGTTGGCAGGAGCAGGGACCAAGCAACGGGAACTCACCCCGTCACGGGGATTTGAACCGCTGACCTTCTTATCGGCAAGTCCTAGGCTCTGTGGTTTAACCCGCAGCACCACCCGCATCCCTTAATGGCAGCTTCATACGCTATAACAAAAGAAGGGTATAGTTTTGGGTGTTGTCAAGATGCTGTCAGCGGCTCGCGGTTGGTTGCCCAGGAAAGTATAAAGACAAGGAAAAGTTTCTTACAGTCCTTTTTTATTTCAATCTTTACAGAGAGAGGTTATAGAACCGAGCCTCTTGGATAATGGTATTGTCCCAAATGAATCTCCACCCCCCCACACCCCATCCCATTCCCTCACTCCTCATTCTCATCATTTCCTCTATGGGTCCTGCTATGTGCCCTCTGTCTTTGAGCTCTTTGTTCTCCTACTTTTAAGGCTCGCCGGGTTCTGGGAGATGAAGGGTCTGGGATGCTTTCTAATGACAACGTGTCAGCCAGGTGTTGCTCTGGCTCTCCCATGATCTTCCAACTTTTCCCCTCATCTGCCTCTGAGCTGCGACCTCCTGCAAACCCCTGTTGTAAATCTATACTGCCTTTCTCTTCTTCTTCCCTGGAAGGGTCAGGGTGGGGAGGTGGTCTCCACCATTCCTCATCTGCCCAGTCCCTGACAGGTGTAGAATTCAGAGTATCGTTCATCCTGCAGTGAGCCAAAACTCAGTGGTAGAGCTACCCCAGGTAGGACCAGGAGAGGCTCCTGTCTGAAACTCTAAGTGGACAAATACCCCGACTTGGTATAAGGCAAAACAAAAAAAAAATCCTTCCAGTAGCACCTTAAAGACCAACTAAGTCAGTTCTTGGTATGAGCTTTCGTGTGCATGCACACTTCTTCAGATACACTGAAACAGAAGTTTCCAGACCCTTCTATATAGTTAGAAGGTGGGAAGGGGTATTACTCAGAAGGGTGGTGGGAATGGGTGATTGGCAGATAGCTGTGATGAGCCTGTTGACGACTCTTAACGACTGCAATAGGTCTTACAGGAAGAAGCGAGGGGTGAAAAGGTGAAAAATGGCTTTGTCATGTATAATGAGATAAGAATCCAAGGTCTTTGTTCAGACCAGGTTTCTCAATGGTTTTAAGTTTGGTGATAAGTTGTAATTCAGCAGCTTCTCTTTCCAGTCTATTTCTGAAATTCCTTTGTAGTAAAACAGCTACTTTGAGATCTTGTATAGAATGTCCTGGGAGATTGAAGTGTTCTCCTACTGGTTTCTCTGTCTTGTGATTCCTGATGTCTGATTTATGTCCGTTTATTCTTTGGCGTAAGGTCTGGCCTGTTTGTCCAATATAGAGAGCTGAAGGACACTGTTGACATTTGATGGCATACACAATGTTAGACGATGAGCAATTAAATAGTCCCGAGATGGTATGTGTGATGTTGTTGGGGCCAGTAATGGTGTTGTCCGGGTGTATGTGGCAGCAAAGTTGGTATAAGGCAGTTTCCTATGTCAATTCTCAGCTGACATTGTGTTCAAAAAATAATAATCCTTAATTTCTGGTACTTATAGCTGTGAAAATATGCTCAAGAAGGAGTTAACCAGCATGGCTATGCCGGTTGAAATCTCAAAAGCCAGAAAGGTGGCTAAGTAAGATTATGACTAGCTACCGTGGAGCTTTTGTTCCCTGGATAGCTTTACACTCTGCTTGATAAGGAAAACCAGAATGAATTATGCAAAGTAAGGCAAATGATTCAACGTGCTCGATTTACATAGAATGTGCGGGCAGCAGGATTTTGTCTACTGGTACCGTCATATGGGCAGAGTACAGCCTGTAGGATTCTGCGGTTTCCCTCAGGTGTTACTAGGTGACAGCACTGTGAACTGGCGAGGTTAGAAGAAAAGACGACACAAGGGTTGTTGAAAATCTTGAAAAGGGAAGTGCCAAAATGCTTTCCAAAATCCATGAAGTTCCAGCTTGGCCATGTGTGTAACAAAAGTCACTCACCATGAAAAGAAAAACAGGTTAATTAACGAAAAATATAGACGATCCTAGGGAATAATCACACGTAATCTGAAGCCAGGAAAGATGGCGGGCAACAGTCTCCCTGGCCCTCACTAAGTGGGGCCTCAGCTCATTATATTCTCAGTTTCACAACATGGGGTCATAACAGTAAAGTCAAAGGCATCAGAGAGCCCTCCATTCACAGAAGCCAATTGTTAAATACTATAACCCACTGCAAACTCCCGAAATTTCTATGAGAGTCCCTAGAGGGCAGACCCATTTAAGAAAACAAACATCAAGATGGAGTGTGACACAAATCTGTTTGCTCTCACATTCCATCGGGTAGAGTTTGGCTGCCACTGAAGCAATTAGGGAAAACTATGATTTAATGAATAACTTAAAATTCTAGCCCAACACAGCTGTCTTTTAACAAGTGTCCACTTTAGCAGTTATCACCATAACTGAAATGCACAAAATCATCCAGCTCTTTCCACTCACACAGCGGCAGCCCAGACAACTACTTACCAAAAAAGCTCAGTTACTCGCTGTTCCAATGTGAGAAACCATGAAAAACGTCTAGGGCATTTTAACAAATGATACTAGGCCAAATGTAAATCATTTGCTGGCAAATTCACTCAGAAATCGGGTCCTCCCCGGTAAGACCTGGAAACCGACACCCTGTGTTGTGGGTGGGTACAACTGGTAAGCCACAACGTACAATTGGTAGGTCCTTCATAGCTTGGTGTAATCTGGCCAATGGGACGCAGTCCAAACGGTCTGAGGGCCCTATTTATGCCCATGCACGTGACCCAGAGCTTCCTCTTTCGGTGCGTGCATCGGAACCCCCGCCCACCTCTCCCTATATTTAGGGCTTTGCGCTTGACCTTGCTATGCCGTCATGTGTCATCTGTCGTTGGGACAGGGGCACGGCAGGAATTTCCCCCACTTGGCTGATTTGCTGTTGCCATTTTGGTTTCGCCTGCCGCGTAGCAAATCGTCACAACTTGTAAGGTTGCGGATAGGCTCTGGTTCAGGTGATAGGGATGGGAGAACGCTCTCGCCATCCCTATCTGTAGGGTATTCTGTTAAAGGAATCCAGGGACTCGATGGTTTGGTCAACCCCTGTGAGGGGGTTGTGCCCGTGCCTGAGTCCAGGGGGACATTTGGGTGGCAGAGTTAGCCCGTTCCCGGCTTTCCGCTTATCCAGGTGTTCACCCTTGGCTGGGTGAACAGGCAGGGAGCTAGTTAAACCAGAGTCTATGCAACCAGTCACTTTCTGTAATCAATAAAGTTGTGGCCTAAAATCTGCCAAAAACCAAACCAAAATTTGAGTCAAGGGTGAATTAGTTTAGGGAGGAGGTTTCTGGGTCTGAACACACAAAGGACGTTTTTGCTACCAAATACTTACATAATTAAGATGTAGGATCACAAGAGTTCAGATTTTAGCAGGATATTTTTAAAATAGTAATTCTTTACATTATGTCTCAGGCTCTACTGGAACTTCACCCCAGGTCCATAAACATCACATGAAATTTTAAATGTCAGTTCACCACAGCAGCAGTCTCCTACTGCCTCAAGGTGTGCCTAGATATGTTAAAATCAGCAGGAAAGCTCAACTCACGTGAGATTTCTTTACATTTGATTAAATGTGTTTGGCCATTCCGCTTTGGTAAGGCTTTCCTTTTTACATTTTTTTTAAAAAAAAACCACCGCTGAAGGATGTTAAGTAATAGGAGACAGGAACCCAAACAACAGAACTGCAAAGCATTGCCATTGTTCTTTGAATCAAGATCCACCAATGTTCAATCAAAGGATCAAAGCAAGGTATCCACAAATCCACTCCCTATACTTCCCTTGATGATGATGAGAGAATCATAGAATCACAGAATCGTAGACTTGGAAGGGACCCAAAGGTCATCTAGTCCATGGGTAGGCAAACTAAGGCCCAGGCCCCAGACCCCATCATGGGGATTCGAACCGCCGACCTTCCGATCGGCAAGCCCAAGGCTCAGTGGTTTCTACCACAGCGCCACCTGCATCCCACAGCTGTGGTTGTCCCACTTCAAAAAAAAAAAAGATATTGTAGAGCTGGAATAGATTCAGAGAAGAGCAACGGAAATGATTGAGGAGGTGGAGCAACTCACTTTTCATAGACATTTTGGGGCTTTCAAACGCAGAGAAGAACACACATAATGGAGGATGCTAGATGTGAATTTAATTATGCACTGCATGGAGCAACTTCATGTACAGAATTGAATGCTAGGCTACAATGGATTTTATCTAGGAGTAAGAATTCTACCTCAAGTGCAGGAAAGAAAGTTAAACTTAGGTAACAACAAATCATGTTTTTGCAACCACAGTGTGGGGCATCATTTATACTTATCCTGTGGTTTGGGAAGTTTACATCTGTAAGGAAAAGAGGTCAGTTTTGTGGGGGATTTGACTTTCCTCATTTCTTGCTTTGATAGAGAGTCTACAGATGAATAATAAAAAGTGGCGCATTTTTAAGATAATAGTCATAATACCTACTATTATAATACCTATGGACTAGAAGTCTGCCAGGGACGCAGGTGGCGCTGTGGTCTAAACAACAGAGCCTAGGGCTTGCCAATCGGAAGGTCAGTGGTTCGAATCCCCGTGACGGGGTGAGCCCCGTTGCTGGGTCCCTGCTCCTGCCAAACTAGCAGTTCGAAAGCACGTCAAAGTGCAAGTAGATAAATAGGTACCGCTCTGGCGGGAAGGTAAACGGCATTTCTGTGTGCTGCTATGGTTTCGCCAGAAGCGGCTTAGTCATGCTGGCCACATGACCCAGGAAAACTGTCTGCGGACAAACGTCGGCTCCCTTGGCTAGTAAAGCAACCCCAGAGTCTTTCGCGACTGGACTTAACTGTCAGGGGTCCTTCACCTTTACCTTTAGAAGTCTGCCAAATAGTAAATAAATAAGAGCAACCTTCCTTTGGTGTTGTTTGGTCCAGCACAGGAATCATGCTAGAAGATTTTCAAAGAAGGAATTTACCATGATTTTAAAACCCCACTTTTTTACTGAAATAAAATAAGATTACAATTTCCATTTCATGACACAGTACAAATAATATGACTGTGTGGGAGCCGCTCGATGCTACTTGATAATCTACAAATTGATTCTCCTCTAAAAGAAACACGTCCCACATTCGGTGAAAACAATTCAAAAGTATTTTTCCTTTGCTAAGCTTACAAAATAAGTTTTGTTAATTCATCAGTTAACCATAGAACTGGCAACCATTAAGCCCTTTCAGAAATTTGATATTTCTTTTCTAGCACCTTGCTTCTTTTCTAGGTGAAATATTAATATCAAAGCCATATCATTTCCCTCCACTCCAGATATCCTGAAAGTACAACCAGAGACCTTCAGGTATAAGGCGGTATATAAATAAAATAAAATAAATCAATTTAGGAAAATATAGCCTATTGTATCTGTGACCATTTTTGCATGTCCCCTTCCCTTCCCCAACAGTGAATTTTATAGCAAGATCTCCAACAATGGCAATAACCAATATCTCTTACAGCACTTTTATCACCATATTATGCTCATCATAGTATCTGTTTCATGGCAAGATACCATCTAACCAGCACTTGTAGACATATGATTTCATATGAACTGCTACTGCAGCTTGAAGGTTGCGTTTCCACTGAGATACTGTTATTTGATTACCAGTATTATGAACCCATTGCTTTTTACACTTGACTAGCAAGTCATTAAAGGTAAAGGTAAAGGGACCCCTGACCATTAGGTCCAGTTATGGCTGACTCTGAGGTTGTGGTGCTCATCTCGCTTTATTGGCCAAGGGAACTGGCGTACAGCTTCCGGGTCATGTGGCCAGCATGACTAAGCCGCTTCTGGCGAACCAGAGCAGTGCACGGAAAAGATGTTTACCTTCCCACCGAAGTGGTACCTATTTATCTACTTGCACTTTGACGTGCTTTCAAACTGCTAGGTTGGCAGGAGCAGGGACCAAGCAACAGGAGCTCAGCCCATCGCGGGGATTCGAACCGCCAACCTTCTGATCGGCAAGTCCTAGGCTCTGTGGTTTAACCCACAGTGCCACCCGCATCCCTAGCAAATCATTAGGAATCCTTTATTCTCCCTATCCGCCCAGTAGTTTGGTAAACTTTACAATGTGTCAAATGGTGTCAAATATCAAATACATTCTGCTTGTTTACTAAATCCCTTTACAGAATGCATGATTAGCAGTAATTGATATAACGGTGTTTTGAAACTTTCTTACTGCGTTATCTAAATGCAAAAGATGAATAAAGAGATAAAGAAGCGCAAGTGCAGGCATAGGCAAACTCCGGCCCTCCAGATGTTTGGGACTACAATTCCCATCGTCCCTGACCACTGGTCCTGTTAGCTAGGGATGATGGGAATTGTAGTCCCAAACATCCGGAGGGCCAGAGTTTGCCTATGCCTGCGCAAGTGAAAAAGCTCAATACCCTCAACCCTTTCTCTGCAACCAGCCATCTCCAGAACATCTCCATAGCTGTCAACTTTTCCCTTTCCTTGTGAGGAATCCTATTCTGAATAAGGGAATTTCCCTTTAAAAAAAGGGAAAAGTTGGCAGCTATGCATCTGGCCCCCTTGCTGAAAATATCCGAGTAGCAGCAGCAAAGTTGAGGTGTGTCGCCTTTAGTTTACCAGGGTTTCTTGCTCCTAGGAAAAAGCCCAGGAGCCACAGGAAATGGCAATCCTTGGGAATCTTGGTGCTCAAAATCCTTTTCCAAGCCACTGCTCTTGGCATCTGTCTGTCTCAAGTGACAATGGAGTGCGCCTCCAGGGATGAAATCAAATTTCTGCTCTAGCAGAACCAAAGTGGCCTCCCAGGGTGCAAGCCTGGGCAGTGTGTGTGGAGGGGCTGCCCAGATGGCAACCTCATTGATGTGGTCCAAAGGAAAGCAGAGCAATATGTTTGGCAGAAGCCGCAGGAGGCAGAGGCTAAATCCAGTCACTGAAAGATGGATGATGTGAACTGGAGATGTGCTGGGTCTTGCACAGGGGTAGATAACCTAAGGCCCAGGGGCTGGATGCAGCCCAATCACCTTCTGAATCCGGTCCACGGACGGTCCGGGAATCAGCATGTTTTTACATGAGTGGAATGTGTCCTTTTATTTAAAATGCATCTCTGGGTTATTTGTGGGGCCTGCCTGGTGTATTTACATGAGTAGAATGTGTCCTTTTATTTAAAATGCATCTCTGGGTTATTTGTGGGGCACAGGAATTCATCCTTTTTTTCTCTCTCTTCAAAATATAGTCCGGCCCACCACGTTGGTCTGAGGGGTGGTGGACTGGCCCACAGCTGGAAAAGGTTGCTGAGCCCTGGGCGCAGCTTCTGCTCTTAGCCCTGCCGTATCCCAGTTGTTCATGCGATGTTGCTGAACTGCTTGCATTCCGAATTCTGACAACTTGAAATTCTCATTGGCATTGTTGTTGTTCGATTGCACCTCGCTAGGCCAGTGGTTCTCAAAGGCTGTGGCCAGAGTGGATGGCAAGTATGGTGGGAAGATTCAAGGACAATCAAAGAAGCATTTAAACATTTCAATGTAGTACAGTATAGTATCAAATTATTATGATTATTTTATCTGCAGAACACAGGTAGATAAGATAACATTTCAAAATGAGAGCAGGAGCATTAAGTGAGACCGAGGACAATCCTAGCTGCGATCCAAAATCCCCATTCAAACAGATTGCAGGAGTAGACTCATTTATAATTATATTTTAGGAATGGTTCATGTTCTTATGTAAGCTGGATTGTTTTATACTGGCTGTCCCATGATCATATTATAAAGTAGGGTGTTTTATGTTCTAAATCAAGCACTGCTAGGAGTTGATTCATTTTGATTTCCAATGCATTTGTTATTCAAAAAAATTTAGAAATGGCGTGGTGCAAGCAAATTTTTATTCTGAAAGGGTGGCCCAGAGAAATAAGTTTGAGAACCACTGCCCTAGGTATTATAATCAAAATTAACACAGCTACAGACCAGTCTGTAGGACAGGCCACACATTTTTCTTTTTAGATTCAGTACATTGTCTGCTTTGTATTTGCAGCTGACTAAAACTTGGGTGCATGCATTATCAAATCATCTTTTTAATTCCTCTTGTTTTGTTACAAGCTATTACATAAACAGGAACAGCTGGTATTGATTTATAAACACCACAGTCTACTTGAGATTTTAGATATTATTTTCCCAACACCCTGGCCTAATTATTTGCAGGCAGTTACTCAGCATGCTGGACGGCAGTTTGCCTGGTGTTTGAGGGGAAAATGCATCTCCTCGGTAGAACAATATTTCTTTAACACCTTCTGCCACACTCTGCAGAAGTGTGGTATGAACTTTTTAAAACGCTTGCTGTCTTTAAGGCAAAGCACATATTTGGCTCAGGAAGGCAATTAATGACAGGCCCAAAATTTCAAGCACAAACTTGGATCAAATACTGGCTCCACATTTTCACAATCTGTAAAACGTACCAACAAGTTTATTGACTATAATTTACATTTTTTTAAAAACAGCAAAAAAACAAACAGAATCGTAGAATTGTAGGGTTTGAAGGAACCTTGAGGGTTTTCTAGCCCAACCCCCACTATGCAGGATTCTCAACTAATGCACACATGATAGATGGCCATCCAACCTCTGCTTAAAAATCTCCAAGGAAGTTCACAACTTCCTGAGGGAGTCTGTTTGACTATCTAACACTGTCAGAAAGTTCTTTCCGATGTTCAGTCAGAATCTCCTTTCTTATACCTTGAAGCCATTGATTCAGGTCCTTTAGATATTTGAAGATGGCTATCTCAGTGTCCTCTTTCCCAGGCTAAACCTACCCAACTCCCTCAACCATTCCTCCTAAGGCTTGGTTTGCAGACCCTTGAACATCTTGGCTGCCCTCCTCTGGACACATTCCAGTTTGTCAATATCCTTCTCAAACTGTGATGTCCAGAACTACACACAGTATTCCCGTATGGTCTGACCAAGGCAAAATAGTCCAAGGTACTATTACTTCCCTTGACCTGGACACTAGATTTCTGTTGATGCAGAATAGAATAGCATCCCCTTCCGGGTCATGTGGCCAGCATGACTAAACTGCTTCTGGTGCAATGGGACACCGTAACAGAAGCCAGAGCGCAAAGAAACGCCGTTTACCTTCCTACCACAGCAGTACCTATTTATCTACTTGCACTGGAATGCTTTTTAACTGCTAGGTGGGCAGAAGCTGGGACAGAGCAATGGGAACTCATCCCGTAACATGGATTCGAACAGCCAACCTTTGGATCAGCAAGCCCAAGAGGCTCAGTGGTTTAGACCACAGTGCCACAGTGTTTAGACTACAGTGCCACCATTATATATATATAATCTCATAAAGGTATTAAGGTAGGAGAAGAAATGGAGGCAGTGAGAGATTTTACTTTCTTGGGCTCCGTGATCACTGCAGATGGTGACAGCAGCCACAAAATTAAAAGACGCTTGCTTCTTGGGAGAAAAGCAATGACAAACCTAGACAGCATCTTAAAAAGCAGAGACATCACCTTGCCGACAAAGGTCCGTATAGTTAAAGCTATGGTTTTCCCAGTAGTGATGTATGGAAGTGAGAGCTGGACCATAAAGAAGGCTGATCGCCGAAGAATTGATGCTTTTGAATTATGGTGCTGGAGGAGACTCTTGAGAGTCCCATAGACTGCAAGAAGATCAAACCTCTCCATTCTTAAGGAAATCAGCCCTGAGTGCTCACTGGAAGGACAGATCGTGAAGCTGAGGTTCCAATACTTTGGCCACCTCATGAGAAGAGAAGACTCCCTGGAAAAGACCCTGATGCTGGGAAAGATTGAGGGCACAAGGAGAAGGGGACGACAGAGGACGAGATGGTTGGACAGTGTTCTCGAATCTACCAGCATGAGTTTGACTAAACTGCGGGAGGCAGTGGAAGACAGAAGTGCCTGGCGTGCTCTGGTCCAGGGGGTCATGAAGAGTCGGACACGACTAAACGACTAAACAACAACAACAACAAACACTTGTGTTATGTGCAAGGCGGATACAGTATTATCTCACCAGTATCAAGTCAGAGAATAAAGATTTAGAAATTTTATTATGGAATAAACATTCATGGAAGCTCTAATCTTTCACAGCATTTGTCATGATAAGAGTTGTTGGTCTTTGAAGGGTGCCACAAAACTCTGGTGTCTTCTCTAGTGTGTTCATGGCAGAGATAATGTTTGAACTATAGACCTCTTGGTTCAAAGGTTAGTTTCTTAGCACAAATGCTACAGTATCTCTGGAAATCTAGGAAGAAAATATTCTACATAAGTAAATAACCACTCAGAGGAAAGTAACAGTTCAGAACACAATTTTCTCATAGCCACCTTTTCTTCCATACCTTGGTTCCTTGTATCTGAAGAAGTGTGCATGCACACGAAAGCTCATACCAAGAACTAACTTAGTTGGTCTTTAAGGTGCTACTGGAAGGGGAAAAAAAATTTTGTTTTGACTATGGCAGACTAACACGGCTACCTATCTGTAATTGGTTCCTTCAGAGATTTCATCTTCATCTCTTATTTTGATACCACTTTTTCAGGCAAGTGCCTCCAGATTCAAGGGCAGGACCTGAACACGAGGCTTACTTTTAAGTAAGCATGCATATGATTGTGCAATTAGTGGTTTAATGGCTGAGCTGCATTTTGAACCCAAGACTCCCTAGAGTTTAATGTGAGGGTGCACTTCATAAGCTGTTGGAATCCAACTTCCATCAGACTCCCAGCCATCATAGGATGATAGGGTTTGTAGATCAACTACATTTGAAGGGCATTACTTTGGCAAACTCTGCTCTGACACTTTGTAGGGGGGTGGAGAAAGGAAAAGCTATGTATTTTCAAGGAAAATAAAATGTACAAAAAGCCACATGTTCACTATTTCAATGCATGCACCATGCAGATTTTGGTAACGGGGGCAATTAAGTAGCAGTTGAATTCCATGGTACTTTAACAATATATTTTATTATTTTTTTATTTTGTAACATGTTATTAAAATGAAAAAGTGCTTCCCATCAGAGCTGAAAAGCAAAGCTTAATGAGTCCATCCACCTTGCTAATAGCTTCAAGCAAATAATAACCAGTGCCTGGGCATGTTAGATTGTTTCCAAAAGCACAGGATCATAGTTGTTTGAAGTGCATTTTAATGGCAGAAGTTGGCTGCTTGAAGCCTACAACAGCAAGGAATTTCAGAGTCAAGTTTGTCCTTCTCCTACCCATTGTGCAAAGGTAAATGGAAATTACAGGTTAGGCAAGATCACCTACTGCTCTAAGGACTCCTGAGATGAAGTGTATAATTGCAAGAAGAGGAATTAAAGACAGAATTACAAACTTGATCTTTTGAATTTTCTGGCTTTGCAGTTTTAACTAAAGCTTTAATGGGACTTCAGTGCTGGTTTCCCTTTCTTTCTTTCCTTCTTTTTAAAAACATTAATTGTCTTTTAAAAGCTGGGGATAAAGTTCTGTTCTAGCTGTTCTATCATGTTGTCAGCTTGCAAAATAGCAAAATAGCTACTTGTTGAAAGGCCTCATTTCTGTTGAGCAGTATTCTTGCTGCCAAGAAAAAGGGATTAGCATGTGTGTTTACTTTCTCTATATAGATAAATAACCAATCTTTACCGCAAAAGAACTTCGGTTGCATGGTGCCATGTGGACTTTTGTGAGAAACTGCAAAAACTTAGCACGTGCAATGCTACCAAAGGCAATTGCATGTCTACTGGTTTTTCATTTAAACTAATATCTGAATTGGTGCATGCCTACTTTGCCACAGTTTTCAATTCAGCTGTCATTTTCTCTCTCTCTCTCTCTCTCTCTCTCTCTCTCTCTCTCTTACAGGTTACTGATGTGCACCACTGCCTGTGTGCGCTGATTATATACTATGCAAAAAGGAACCCTGATGTGATCGCATACTCTCAGCAGGGTACTTTTTTTCTGCCTTGATTCAATCAAAGCATAAATGTGCAGGCACATAAGTAACATAAGTATGTGAGCTGTACACCGTAGCAAACTATGCCTCTACAATGGTCTGAACCGAGACAACAAATTGGAAAGAAAAGAACAACAGATTGCTGACATACCAGTGCCACCTTGCAAAAGAGAGCAGGCAATTCAGAATCAAGGAGGGACTGAGAGTTTTCTAAATTCCTAATTGAAACGCTTAAATTGACTTTCTCTAAAACAAGAGAAATAATTAATAGCATATATGCATTATAACATGCCACTGACGTGCGACCACAAGGAGTACTGATGTAGAGGCCACAACAGAGCCCCCAAACTCTGAGCTTCCATTTTAAAAGAAAGTGATTCTCTTGCCCTCCTAGGAAGAAAATTTGTACAGGCAAATTTCTAAGTGATTTCTGTGAATGAGCCAGCCTGGCTGCTCCGGCCTTTCTGTATCTTTTGCCAATGAGTAAAGTCAGAACTCTGATTGATGCGTAAGTTGTTTGGACACCAGTTAAGCGGAATTCCTGGGCTCCTTGAGAGCTGATGTTTTCTCTTCCCCTTTAGTGGGCTTTTCTTGCCTCTGTCTCATTTTCTAATATTTGATTTGGAGTTGGCATTTGGGGGGGGGCCTTTAACAGCTGCGTGGCAGGCAGACCTTCAACAGGTCAAGCCTTTCAAGTCTGGAAAAGCCATTGTGAGTGAAGCTTTTCCAATTCCCATTCTTTCTGTCAGACGTTTTCTTACACGTGAGCAATTGATTTATATTTGGTTCCTCAACCTCACCTGCAAAAGAGGACACATATTTGTGTATGACACAAGCATATGCAAATTATATGCAAATATATCCTCTTCTGTAAGTGGGTCAGCGGGGCTGGTGCACATATAGTGGACTAGCCCAGAAAATCTTCTACACTTCTACTATCATCAGTGCCTTAACTAACTACAGTATAAATGTGCCCAGTTCAGTATTGATATTTGTATAAGCTATAAAGCAATCAAACAAAAAATGTAATTCCAAATTCAGCCACTTTGAAGACACATTTAATGATTTCTAGTTAATAGGCCATTATTTAAATTACAACCACAGATTCAAAATTAGAATAAGAAAAATTGTGGTCAGTGGCAACTGCTAACATTCTACCTTGATCGGGCTGAAAATTTCACCTTGGTCTTTTAATCACGAGAGGATGTCGAGTCATACTGGTGTGCTATCCACACAGACCCAGAGCCATTTTAGTAATTCACTGGCCAGCTCACCAAAAAAAAGCAAGCAAACATAACTAGCAGCAGCAGCAGCAGCAGCAATTTTCACACATTTTAGGCAGGCCAAGAGGGAGGGTGCAAAGCAGGGCTGGTGAAGGATGTAACCTGGAAGACGTGGAATGGACAAGGAGTTTTCTGAGTGCCACATGCACCAGAAGGTTTGCCTATTCCTAGTACATGCACACTCACCTGGGATTAAGCCCTATTACTCCTGAATAGAGTTCTACAGGTTTGCATTGCAGGTGTGACTCCATCAGGTCCTAATTCTAATTCTTTAAAAGCATCCATCACACACAGGAGTTAAGTGATCTGACATGGTTACCGTTTCCTGCCCCCTGTTCCTCCCCACCCCCTATCTCTTAAATTCTTTGATGGCATGAGAACAGCCTTTAATGTCCTAATCTGTTGGAAGGAAGCAACAGTGCTGGGTAGTTTCTTTGATGTTGGACATTGTCTGAAAAGCCTCTCCTCCTTACAGAGGGGAGGAGTTGTGTTGGCAGAGGGCGTACCAGCCCCTGCCCAGCTGGTCTGGCTGTCGCGCCACGCCCACAGGTAGCCAACCAATCAGGTGGAAGCCAGGCAGCGTGTCTCAGCCATTGTGCTGCTGCTTCTTGTGATCCTGTCTGATGCCCTTGCTGGTGGCTAGGGCCATGGCACGACCCCCGGTGACATCAGGGGGAGCTTTCAGTTGTATTTGCATCAACAGGCTCCTCCCACTGGTGGTTAACCCTTGATAGACTCACCCCTCCCTGAGGGGGTGGAGTCACCCTCTGTTGTTTTATCCAATGCCTAAGCCAATACCTCTCACATGCTGTAATCAATAAAGTTGTGGCCTTTTTTAGCCCATTAACCTAATATACTGTGTCCATGTGTCTTTCTTATCTCCAAGCAGGTGACAGGTCCTTGAATCACAAAAGTGAGGCATTGGGAGAGGGTGGCTAATGTATAATCTGCACATAGCCAGCCCAGCAAGCCACACAGGCTAACAGGCTACCTATAAATCGGATGGTTTGGTGCATAGTTTCTGAGAAGCTCATGCACAGACTGATCCGGCCTCAGGGCCGTGCAAACTGAGGCTACCTGGGGAGTTCCTTCACCGCTTCTTGACGGCTTCCAAGTGGCAGGTGGAAGTGCTTAAATGCTTGGTATGTATACCTCCGCTAATTTGCAACCAGAGGTGCCGCTTCTGCGCATGTGTGCAGCGAGGTTTAGTGCTTTTGCACATGCGTGCATGGCGAAACCCGGAAAAATACTTCCGGGTTTGTCCGGTACGTATCCCGAAGGATACGTAACTGGAGGTGAACGTAAGTAGATGTACCACTGTATTGCTTGCTCTTTAGAATAAAATCTTTAATCTTCTCACTCACTTGTGTTTTGTATTGGTTCTGAATCTCTTTTGAAAAGAACCTCCTTGCATTTGGCAAGACAGTTCTCCTAGCATGGCTAGGACAGGGCAAACAGCCCCTTCCCAGCCCACCAGGGACACAAACACACTTTTTCAGGTTTCACAATTACACAAAGGGCGCAAATTCAAGCATGCACAACTTCCCACAGAGCTTCACTGCTCAACATGCAGAAGGCTGGAGACGGAATGGGCAGGGCAATGGGCAGAGGGATAATGTGGCAGGACTGGCGTGCATACTCCTGCCCATGTCCACAGATTCAGCAGCCACTGTTTCAAGGAAATGCTTGAACCAGCCACATCCAGCAGACTCAGCGACTGGGCAAATGCACCACACTAGGGATGCGGGTAGTGCTGTGGGTTAAACCACAGAGCCTAGGACTTGATGATCAGAAGGTTGGCGGTTCGAATCCCCACGATGGGGTGAGCTCCCGTTGCTCGGTCCCTGCTCCTGCCAACCTAGCAGTTCGAAAGCACGTCAAAGTGCAAGTAGATAAGTGCGAGAAGGTAAACGGCGTTTCCGTGCGCTGCCCTGGTTTGCCAGAAGCGGCTTAATCATGCTGGCCACATGACCCGGAAGCTGTATGCAACAACTTGACCTAATGGCAACAACTTGACCTAATGGTCCGGGGTCCCTTTACCTTTAGTGCACTTTAATGGCATTGCCTTGATGACCACATACAAAGTCCTATAGATAACCACTCAACCCACATGCCAATTCATGTTGTGAATTTATGTTGGGATCTACAGGTGAAGGGCAGTGTGCACATTTAATATATAAGAAGAATAAATAATTATCTACTTGTATGGCCTGATTCCAAAGACAGCCACGTTGTCATTGCTGCAGCATACCAGTTTGACAAGCATTTGGACCAGTGCAGCTCTGGTTAAAGTAACAAGCAAGGCTGAGCCTTGATATGATGGAGGAACCACTAAAGGAGTTTGCCCTTCGGTTAGCAACCCTGTCATAGACTGTCAAGATCAGAGGCAGGCTGGGTTATCAGTTGCTGAGAGCTACCTTGTTTTTCATTCAGAAATGGCTGTTCTTCACTTGTTGGGAGGATTTCATTCCAACTGCTTTTCCTTATCTCACTTCTCAGTTTGCAACCCCAAACACAGACGGAAGAATCTCTTATTGTGTGCTGAGAGACCCATGATAAACTATTGAGATAGAAGAGGACCATTACTTGCTGTCTGCATAGAAAAGGGGAGGGTGGGGGAATTCCAGGAAGGGCTGCTATTTGGAAATGCAGTGTTAGCTGTTGTGAAGTAAATAGCCTTTTTTTAAAAAAAACAAAAAAACCCAAACCCTTCTGTTAATTTAAATGAGGCAAAGCTTTAACCTTAGGAGCTAACATATTATGAAACAGCATCTGCCTTGTGTTCATTAGCACTTTTAACAACTTTTTGTTTATGCATGGTTTTTAAAATGCGGATTTCCAAACAGTACTTTTTAAAAAATACAACCTTGGAGAAAAATGCACTCTATCCAGAGGAACAGATTGATTAACGTTGTAGTAAAAATGAAAAGAAAAAAGAAGTATACTACCTCGCAGAAATTAATTCGTTAGCTAATTCACAAATTACACCAGCTCCCCTCCAACATTCCTCTGATGAAAACAGGGACGTCCTGTTCCGTAGTAGTAATAATAATAGTAACAACAACAATTTACTATTTATACCTTGCCCATCTGACTGGGTTGCCAGAGCCACTCTGGGCAGTTTCCAACATATACAACATTTTTTTGGGGAAAAAATCCCCATACAAGGCTGCCTTCAGATAGCTTGGGGGTCTGATAACTCCATTGTTGTTGTTGTTTAGTTGTTTAGTCATGTCCAACTCTTCGTGACCCCCTGGACCAGAGCACGCCAGGCACTTCTGTCTTCCACTGCCTCCCGCAGTTTAGTCAAACTCATGCTGGTAGATTCGAGAACACTGTCCAACCATCTCGTCCTCTGTCGTCCCCTTCTCCTTGTGCCCTCAATCTTTCCCAGCATCAGGGTCTTTTCCAGGGAGTCTTCTCTTCTCATGAGGTGGCCAAAGTATTGGAACCTCAGCTTCACGATCTGTCCTTCCAGTGAGCACTCAGGGCTGATTTCCTTAAGAATGGAGAGGTTTGATCTTCTTGCAGTCTATGGGACTCTCAAGAGTCTCCTCCAGCACCATAATTCAAAAGCATCAATTCTTCGGCGATCAGCCTTCTTTATGAAAGAGCTGTTCATGAATGGGACACTGCTGAATGCAACCCATGGCAAATACTCCTTTCTTTCTTTCTTTCTTTCTTTCTTTCTTTCTTTCTTTCTTTCTTTAGAATTCATATACCTCCCTATACCCAGAGGTCTCAGGGCAGTTCACAGAACAAAATCAAAATATAAAACCAAAACCCAATCACACACACACACACACACACACACACACAATGTCCTTTGCCACCAGTTTGACACTAACAGCAAGAGAATAATAATAATAATAATAATAATAATAATAATAATAATAATAATATTTTTTTATTTGTATCCTGCCCTCCCTGGCCAAAGCCGGGCTCAGAGTGGCTAACAACAAGTAAAAATAGCACAGTGTACATAAAATCACACAGTCAATTAATTAAAATACATTCTAGAATCAATTCAGAATCAAATTAATGGCAACCATTGGGCTAGAGTTCTATGAGGATTACAGAAGGAGAAACAGGGTCAGACTGTGCCTTGGCCAAAGGCCTGGCAGAACAGCTCCGTCTTGCAGGCCATGTGGAAAGATGTCAAGTCCCACAGGGCCCTAGTCTTGTGGCAGAGCGTTCCACCAGATCGGGGTCATGGCCGAAAAAGCCCTGGCTCTGGTCAAGGCCAGCCTAACCTCCACAGGAGCCAGTGCAGCTGGTATAGCGCTGGGTGAATGTGTTCCCACGGCGAGGATCCTGTAAGGAGTCTCACCCACTGGAGTTTCTCGGTCAGCTTCAAGGGCAGCCCCACGTAGAGTGAGTTACAATAATCAAGCCTGGAGGTGACCGTCGCATGGATCACAGTGGCTCGGTCAGGGTGAAAGAGGTAAGGAGCCAACTGCTTAGCTTGGCCTATTGAAAAAGTAAGGTAAAGAACCCCTGACCGTTAAGTCCAGTCGCAGATGACTCTGGGGTTGTGGCACTCATCTTGCTTTACTGGCTGACGGAGCCAGCGTTTGTCCACAGACAGTTTTTCTGGGTCATGTGGCCAGCATGTCTAAGCCGCTTCTGGCGAACTAGACCAGCGCATGGAAACGCCGTTTACCTTCCTGCTGGAGCGGTACCTATTTATCTACTTGCACTCTGACGTGCTTTTGAACTGCTAGGTTGGCAGGAGCAGGGACCAAGCAATGGGAGCTCGCCCAGTCACAGGGATTCAAATCACCGACCTTCTGATTGGCAAGCCCAAGAGGCTCAGTGGATTAGACCAGAGCGTCACCCCCGTCCCTTATTGAAAAAGTAGCAATCCTCAAATAGAGGTCAGGATCTGGGAGCTCCTGGTCTACTAAAACCACCCTATCAATCGTGCCCAACTATAAATCTGTATGTAGTGGAGGCATTTAGGGTTTCACTTGGCAGGGGAGATTTAAAGATTTATGGGAAATCTACAAGCTTTAATACACTCTGCGGTAAATAACTTAACAAGTACAACGCCTATCGATTCTTGTTGTGCGGTCAATGGGATCTTTACTTCACTAATTGTCAGTATTGACAAACGGTTCATGGTCTAAATGAGCGGCTGCTGGGCTCACTTTCCAAATGAAACTCTTCCAAAATAGAGCTTTAACCAATTTCTCAGTAGAGAACCGTCGCCACTACTCACCTGCAATCAATTGAAAAGTCTCATCTGAAGATTAGGAGCACTCTGCTAATGCACATGGCTGCATGGCTTCCTAGTTAAATAATTTCCCTGCATGTTTAAGGCCCAAGAAGCCCAAGCCACAAGGCCAGCTGCACAACAGCTGACTATCTTATCAAACACAGGAGGACTAGTTAGCAGGCAAACTGTGTGAAAAGGACAATAGTGACCTTGGAAAAGAATGGAAACCTTTTACAACACACTTGCAGAAACAAAACAAAATGGACTCGTTAGCAGGATTTAAACAAACATTTACAACTTTATTTACAGAGAACAAGAAATATAATTAGCGATAATAGAATATGATGTATAAACAGCAGAATGTAACATTTGGTCTAATAAACCAGAAATGGAAGTTTGGGGAAGTCAACAGGGAGGAGGAAATTAGAAAATGGATATTAAATGATGACACTGAACGTTTGTTATGAGAAAAGAAAATCTATAAAAATTATTTTAAAAAACCAAAAACACAGGAGAACTAGGAGAGCTGACACAGCACAGCCATCTCTTGCCTTTTTCTTCTTTTATATTTATTTATACCCTGCCTTTTTCCCTGACAGACACTCAAGGTGGCTTGCAGATAAAAATAAGAACCACTAAAGACATAGAAAATACAACAATTTAAAAAACAAACTTTCACAGAACTAAAACTATTTTGGGGTTTTTTTAAAAAAATCTATTAAACACATACGAATAATTACAATCGAAAGAGCATGGCACCAGCTATTCCTTTTGTCTACAGACTTGTCCATATCTGAGCACCATTTAGCTGTTAACCCACATTTTGCCCATCCAAATTGGATTGGAGTAGTCCATCCCCTCGCCCATCCAATTTTGAATATGAAGAAATTTGGTATTTATTGTGTTCTCCTTGCCTTCTAATTTGTTGATTCTATTATGGCAGTTGGGTACTGACAGGACACGTGCATAATAAGGCAATTATAAGTAGGCTTTGTGGTTTTCTGCTTTAGTGAAATTGTTGTTGTTGTTGTTAAATTTCTATATCACCCTTCATCTGAAGATAACAGGGCACTTTACAATATAAAGATGCAAAAATACGTATCATAATAACAAACAAAAATATGTTTTATATATTCTATAAACTGCCCAACGTGTAAACCGCCTTGAGTAAGATAGAAAGACGGTATACAAATTAAAAATGATGATGATGACCTCAAACCAAAGCCAAATAGATACTCATAAATACGTAAATAACAGTGGGCCAATGTCTAGGGGAGCAAAGAGGATAAAAGCAGATTAATGGTTTTCAGCAAACATTTCAGGATCTCCAGAATGCATTTGCCCAAGCTTGCTTTCCATTTCCTTCCTGCAATGGCTTAATTGATGACATTTTTTATTTATTTAAACAAAAACCTTCCAGTATGATTAGGATTTGCAGAAACATCTCGGCACCCGCTTCGTCAACGGTTTTATTTATACAGAACCCCCCACTGAGAGGCAGTAGTTACAGTTCCAATTTCATAAAATGTGATCCAGTCATAAGCTAATTATTAATAACATACAGTAATACGTTCGCTCTCCTTTTTAAGGTTACGAGGTTGATTAATTACTCAAGAATTTTTAATAGCAAAGCGCAATTAATGAGAAAATAGAATATTTGCACCCTAATCGGCTCTGTTCCATTCAATATTTAGCTTTCAATTTAGCTGCACTTTAATACAGTTTTCTGGTGTTTTGTATTCAGACTAATAGTACAATTAGAGATTCCACACATCCCTTTTGTGTTCAGCGTTCTGTGTCCTCGAAGAGGGGAAGGATGAGATTAAATCAAACAAGCAGCAAAATAAAACAGAGCTTTAGACCCTGAACTCCGAAACCAGACAAAGTGACACTTCTGTCAGGATGAAAGGATCACGATATTTTGCGGGGGGCGGGGGCACTGGAAATCAAGGAGAAAGACTGGTTTTGTTGTTCAATGGCAGCTTCCTCTGATTCCGTGCGAGTGTAAATGTTATTAAACATTGACAGCAATTCAAAATGTTCACCAGAGACATACCGTATTTTTCACTCTATAAGATGCACTTTTTCCCTCCTAAAAAGTAAAGGGAACCGTGTGTGCGTCTTATGGAACGAATGCAGGCTGCGCAGCGATCCCTCTTGCTGTTCTGGCTTCTGGGATTCAGAATATTTTTTTTTCTTGTTTTCCTCCTCCAAAAACTAGGTGCGTCTTATGGTCTGGGGCATCTTATAGAGTGAAAAATACGGTATACCGTGATAGTCAGAGCCAACTTCAGAAATAAATTCATCAGAGTTGCTAGGAATGCAAAAAGGTTGGTTAGAATACCAGCCAGGACATAGCAGTGGCACATTAATGGAGAAAAAAAGAAGAAAACAAGGACCACCTATTCTCCAGCCTATCCTCTGGTTTTCCTGGAACTGATTTTTCGTCACCATAGGCAATCAGACAAGTGGTTGCTTGCAAACCTATGCAAAATTACCTACACTTGCAGTTTGCTTAGTGACAGAGTCGGATTCCCTTTTCATTATCTTAGGTTATTAAAAGGTAATCTGTACAGTGCAATTGCGTATCATGTCATTTTATAATTATATAATTCCATTCACATGTCCCCTGTACCCTGTATAGTTTTTATTGCCATGTGTTGCTCAGTATGTTTATGGAATAATAATGAAAAAGAGAGGCTGCCTCCCAACATATTATACATACATCATGGAAGGAGCGGTTTACAGCATAAATTTGAGTATGTACAGGAAACCAGGCAGAGGGCCTTCTCAGTAGTGGTACCCGCCCTGTGGAACACCCTCCCACCAGATGTCCAAGAGAAAAACAACTACCAGACTTTTAGAAGACATCAGAAGGCAGCCCTGTTTAGGGAAGCTTTTGATGTTTGAGATCTAGAAGCCTATATTTCCATGCTATACTTTGCTGTGTGTTTTGTGGTTCTAATCTCTGCTGGGGCTCTTTCACCCAAGACCACTTGCCCCCAAACCTGGATCTAGGCATCCAAGGAATCCTCATTTTATTCTTTAAACCAATTACCAAAAATTAACACAAGACACATACGGCTTGTATAGTTTTGGTGTATGTGTCTCTGAAGAAAAACTTAAGTGCTTTTTTTTTTTTTAATGAAGAGGTTATTTGGGATGACACTTACTAAGGAGCAAATTCCATTACAGTCGTATTTTGGAAGTCAAAGAGAATCCGTTCTGGAAGTCCATCCGACTTCCAAAATGTTCGAAAACCAAAGTGAGGCTTCTGATTGGCTGCAGGAAGGTCCTGCAGCCAATCGGAAGATGCAGAAGCCCTGTTGGAAGTTTGGCTTCCAAAAATGGTTCGCAAACCGGAACAGTCACTTCTGGGTTTGCGGCATTCGGGAGCCAAAATGTTTGAGAACTAAGCTGTTCGAAAACCCAGGTACAACTGTATTTTACTCCTATCTGTAGGGCTTATTTATTTTTTATGACATTTTCTCCAAGGAGCTCAAGTTCGCATAAATGGTTCCCCACCTCTCCATTTTATGCTCACAAACAACCCTGTGAGGTAAAACTATGGCAGACCAACACGGCTACCTGTCTGTACCTGTGAGGTAAGTTAGGCTTAGAGAATGTGCCTGGGTCACACAGTGAGCTTCAAGGCTAAGTGGAGATATGAACCTTGGTTTCCCAGATCTTAGTCCAGTGCTCCAAACACTACAACCACACTGGCTTTGCAGGGTTGCATTTGAACTCGTAGTTAGAGTTTTGAGAGTTCATCAGTCTTCCACTCTACAGAGACTGTATGAGGGAAGCATTTCAATTAGCCAAGTGAAATTATCGTGATGAGAAAGCATTAAAGCAGGCAAGCTCATCGCCACTGGTAGTTTAGTTTCACATTTTGCTGACACAAAAGAGGAAAACCAGGCTTCCAAAACACAAAACGACAGGTTACGATTTGGCACTCAGGTGTTCAAAGTTATATTTGAATGTTTTAATAACCTTTGCAAACTGGCTTTATTTTATTTTTTAGGACAAAAACAAAACTTGAAACAGATTTAAGAGAGGGAATAAAAAACATCAAGCAGCACATCTAACAGAGAATTGCAGGAAGACTTAACACAGTATCAAAACATTTTGAGCAATTAGAAATTAATTTAGAAATAGAAATTAATTACCAGTATAGGTAATTTTTGTAAAAGCTAGGACTAAAAGTATCCACAAGCGAAACAAAAAATATCAAGGTTGTGATCATAAAAGGCACAAAGGTCCCTGGAACTCCTTGAACAATTAATTTCACAGAGATCTCCAGCCCCTCTATCTTAACAGATTGATTGACATTAGGAACCAGAGAGGTTTTCCACTGTGATAAGTGCAGGGTGGAGAGCCTATTAATTGCATTGTTAGTAGAACTTGGGGTGGGACGATGAAAAAGCTGTGGTCCTGCTGCAGCCTCAAGTACAATGCTTTAGGCTGAGTGTATACATGCAGAAGAATTAAATGCTAGTGTTCTACTGTGTTGATACAATACGATAATCTTTATTGTCATTGTCCCATACAGAACAACGAAATTGAAAAATCTACATAAAACATTCAAAAACCAACAAGCCTGCTATCCCAGCCTGGTTAGCCCCCTAAAACTCTGATACCCCATAATTAAATACAATAAACTCCCATAGAGACTCCTTACACTGTGTTTAAAACCAAAATCGCATTTGGGTAGAAACTGTTTCTCAGGCGGCTAGTCCTAGTCTTTATAACCCTGTACCTTCTTCCAGAAGGCAGAAGCTGAAAGAGTGTTAGGGTGTGAATGGGCCACTTCCAGTTGAAGCCTTGTTCACATGCCACAATAAAGGATAGGTAAGAAATAATAGTTTCCCCTGAATGTGTCATTCTCAGCCACTTTGCTCCTCCCCACTCGTGCTGGAAGGGTACACACCAAGATCCCTGGCTCAGAATCATGTCCAAACTAAGGACAGTGGGTTGTTTTGTTAAGTTGTGGGTGAACATATCAGACGACACAGCGATTCTTCAAACAGCTCTTGTTTATTCACAGGCCAGAACAGAACTGAACAGAAGGGTTCAGCCAGCCTGCAAAAAATCAAATATCTTTAATACGGTCAATGACCAGAAAGCAATTTATTAAAAAAAATGACATTATAAGTAGTATTGTGCTACAAATAACAGTGGAAATATGGCCAATTCACAGAATTGGTGCTTATATTTATGACCAGGTTTTGACTTTTAAGGTTTTAAGAATTCAATTCAGGTGTCACTACTGTTTATTATCGTTCCTTCGATGTTTACAATTTGAACTCCGTTGTTGACATCATTGCTCGTCTTATTCTTGTTGCAATGTAACAGTACTTTGCCACAGGCCTGTTAATTTCGGACTCTTTGTCAGCTAAGGTGTCGTCTGTACTATGAGGTATTTTCCTGCTTATATAGAGCTCCACTAAAATGCAACAGTAACCATTTTCTGTAACTACCCAATCACTGAACGTCACTTCCGATCCCTTATTTGCATACGTGGACGTGAACTATCTACAGTATCCCCCTGCTGGCCCAGGGTGAGAACTTCAGTACATAACATGTTTAGCCCCCAACAAACCATGGTCTGTAACCAAAGTTTCTTCTTTGCTTCCTGGTATACTGGAGTGAAAAGCCACAGTTAGAGTATAACACTAAACCAGGGATCATAACCAGGGAGGAGATAAACAATCAAGAAAGGCAGATTTATAACAAAGCGTAGAGACGTAGGCGGCGATGTGGGTTAAACCACAGAGCCTAGGACTTGCTGATCAGAAGGTCAGCGGTTCGAATCCCAGCAACGGGGTGAGCTCCCATTGTTCGGTCCCTGCTCCTGCCAACCTAGCAGTTTGAAAGCATGTCAAAGTGCAAGTAGATAAAAAGGTACCGCTCCAGCAGAAAGGTAAACGGCGTTTCCGTGCGCTGCTCTGGTTCACCAGAAGTGGCTTAGTCATGCTGGCCACACGACCCAGAAGCTGTACGTTGGCTCCCTCAGCCAGTAAAGCGAGGTGGGCGCCGCAACCCCAGAGTCGGCCACGACTGGACCTAATGGTCTGAGGTCCCTTTACTGTGACGTGCAAACTGGGCCAGAGTAAGGCAGCTGCCTCAGGCAGAAGAGGCTTGGGGGCACAGACCCTCCAAGTGTCCCTATTTTCCAGGGATTATTATTTATTAAGCTAGCTCCCCCCCCCCCCAATTTTTGCAAACAACACTTTTGAATGCTTCCCATGTTTTTCTAAAAAAGCATCCTCCCCTCTGCCTGCTTTGTTTACTTTCTACTTGCAGGGAGTTTAAAAGGTAGGAGAATAGTAAAATAATAATAATAATTCAGCAATCCACATGCTACTACCTCATTCTCCCGCACGTGTAGACCTGCAAAGCACAATTCCACCACTGAGCTAGAACACAGAACACACCCTTTTGCTAGAAGACAGAAGCTGGCTTTTAAATAAATAGGGGGCATGGACTACAAAGGCCGCAACCCTGTCCATATTTGGTTGGAAGGAAGCTCCAGTGGAACTTAATTATGAGTAAGCACTTGCAATGGATACTTCAAAGAAGCAATGCCACAATTTCTTCACAGAAACCAGAAGGCTGCTCTAAAGTAGTTACATACACACAGCATGCATTTGGAAGTTTGTAGCAGTGTTTACTACATATTTATACCTGTCACTCAGTGAGGGCAACCCACAAACATCCACACCCATTAATGGGCATGTATGTATGAGAACAACTTCACATGCGTATATTTTTCTGTGTTTTTTCTCATCCGTTGGTTCACACGCACCAGCCTGGAAACTGCTTGTTATAAAATATCTTGTCTTATCATTTGAAAAACCAAAAAATCCAAACAGGGTGTTTGTGATCCTAAATGTTACTGAAAAATCTAGGTGTGAGGCTGCTCAGTCACCCAGCTCGTCGGGCAGAGTCCGCGGAATAAAGGAAGGAGTCCAGCCACCAACTGGAGCAAATAGCTGTAGATCAAAGTTTATTGCACAACAGGTTCAAAGAGGAATTTTGAACCCCGAGGATGGGGTGACAAAGACTTTTAAAACTTTCCCACCACATCCCAGAATACAGTTTGTACAGCATCATTGCTACATCACTGACATGTCACAAAAGGGGAGGGGTAGACAGGGGTTACACTAGTTTAATCTTGGCAAACATGTCGAGACAAGTCCTTGGTACAAGATTAGCATAAGCAGACATGTCAGGGCAAGACCCAGGTATAAGATTAGCATAGGCAAACACCTCTGAAGTCCCACCACCCAAAGTACAATAGAACTTCCTTTACATGTCTGGCCCCTTGGCAAGTTTGGTGATGGGATTAGGCTTTCCTTGGCCAACGATCAGCTCAGCAATTGTCACCTCTGGGAACTTCCTGGAGTCCTTTTTCAAGGAGAAAATAGCTTTGGAATGAAGGAAACTGGCAAAGGAGTTGATTTTATATTATTTTTAAAGCCAGGTAACTTCCCTGAGCTGTCAAGTTGAAAGGATACATTCAGGCATAATATTTGCAACATTTAACTTTAAAGATGTGCCCCCCCCCCTAATTTCCGTAACAGTAACTATAAAATTCTCGGCCTATTCACAGGTTTCCTGTGTCCAGTCAAGACATCATGTGCTACAGTCTTTGTGCCAGCGCCAGCCTGAATTCTGCTTCCGTCAGGTTATGTGCTTTCCTTTACTGCTGGAATTCCCGCCTCCCTCTCTCAAAGCCAGAGAACAATAATTTCTTCCTAAATGCACAGCAGCGTCCACCTCTTTCCTCCACTAAAGAACCTCCCCTGCCAGAGATCCCATCTGCATGTTAGCCTGTCTTGTTCACCTTTTCCGTGGTTATGTAATCAGGCTTATAAATGCAGGGCTTTTGCCAGAAGAGGGGAAGAACTGCATTTGCATGTTTTCTACTTGTAACTTTCTTCAGTGATGTAATTTAGCTGGCCTCTGCTAAGCCCTTAACTAGGAAACGCCAGGGGGTGGGGTGGGGGGTGGGTCTGTAGATCAGAGAAAGTGGCAGGCAGCTGTATACATGCTCAGCGGCCAGACTAGTGCAACGTGATTCCTGATACTTTCTTTTTCTCATCTGAGATAAAAGGAAAGAGGCACGGTGGTGCATCTGGTAATCATCGTATTGGTTGATCCCTTAATGGCTGAAGTGGTGCTAGCAATGAAGAAGAAAACTAGCTGGGGGGGGGGGGAAGCCAAGTGCCATTGCTTCGATCTTACACACACACACACACACACACACACACACAATGTTTCTAGGAAGGAGTGACAGAACCATGTGCCTGCATAATGGAATAATGGGTCTCAAAACATAGGCACTACTTAAAACTATGTACATTAGATTAACTAATGTTTTTCAGAATTGAATAATTAGGCATGCTTCCAAAATGGTAGGTTGAGAGCCAAATACTGTGGTAGCTTGCTCAGAGGTTGATGGGGAACAGCAAGCCAGGCAGCGAGGATTTATTGCCACTTTTCACTAGCCATCAGCCTGCAACTTAACACAACCCTCATAATTAGGCAGCAGCAGCAGCAACCAGCAGGAATTTTGCTTTGGAGAAGCAGTTTATTCAAACAGCAATAGCACATGTGCATTTAGAGATGCAGGAGTTCACGGCGCTGCCCAAACAAATATGCACAAAGTAGGAACCCTATCAAAGAAAAAAGAAAGAAGTATTCGGCCTATGGGTTTTCCTCATCCTATGATTTCCTGTATGCTTGTTTGTCTGAAACTAATTCATCATCCCCCTCCTTGACTTGCAGGAGTAAGGAGATTCTATTGACTGCCCTCGTATTCCAGCAGAGGCCTTTATCGCTCCAGCTCTGGGAAAAGTTACGGCGTTGTGCTTCACCTGCACTATGCAAGAATGTGGGTGCAGATTTGCTGTTCTGCTCTTACACCAACATACACAAATATTCAACATATAGAATCATAGTTGTTACATGTCTGTATTACGCTGGGGGCTTTGATCCCACAGGGATCAGGTGTATAAGCTAGGTGCCAAATGGCTCCTTAAGCCAAAGTTAGATGAAGGTAAAAGGACCTCTGACCATTAGGTCCAGTCGTAGCCGACTCTGGGGTTGCGGCGCTCATCTCGCTTTATTGGCCAAGGGAGCCGGTGTACAGCTTCCGGGTCATGTGGCCAGCAGGACTAAGCCGCTTCTGGCGAACCAGAGCAGCGCACAGAAACGCCATTTACCTTCCCGCCGGAGCAGTACCTATTTATCTACTCGCACTTTGACGTGCTTTCATACTGCTAGGTTGGCAGGAGCAGGGACCTAGCAACGGGAGCTCACCCTGTTGCGGGTATTCGAACTGCCGACCTTCTGATTGGCAAGCCCTAGGCTCTGTGGTTTAACCCACAACACCACCTGTGTCCCTCTAAGCCAAAGTTACAGATGTCTAAATGGAGTGTCTAGTTGCCATTTTTCGGCAAGGCAGCTCTAAAGTCTTATTTTTCAAACGATGGATGGACTGTGATTGATTCTCAGTTAAACATCCGGCTGGTTCAGAGGACAATGGTGAATTAGGTTCAGAACTTTGAGAACTTAAAGAAGAGAAGTCACTTGATCCAGGGACAGGCCACATATATATTGTCCTATTTCTACCTATGTTTCTTAATGGTGATACAGACCAAGAATATTCTTCACAACTGTGAGCAGGGTGGTGGGGTGGGGTGCGGGAGTGAAGACAAGCGACAGCAATCAACTATAACATCATTCACTGCTCCTGGCCAGGCTGCACAGAAAAAGCGTTTTGGTTCCTGAAATCTATTCTGATTCTGCAGATAAAATAAAACACATAGAATTCTACAGGATGTGGTCTCAGTGTGTGAAAACAGTCCAGAACCAATGATCCCCAGGCGTGTACCTCCAGATGGTAGAGATGTCAGGTCTCATCCTGGCGCCCTGGCATCTTCACCCGGTCGCAAGTGGTCATCAGCCAGGTGCAAAATGCACCTGGTGCCTGGCTAATTTTGAACACTGCCTTCACCTTTTGTAGCGGAGAAGAAAAAAGCTTCCGGATTTGGGAGTCAATGCTTACCCCTTATTTCAGGTGAGCATGAGAAGTCAGTAATATTCCTTTTTCTGTACCCAGTTATATGCATAGCTGTCAATTTTTCCCTTTTCTTGCGAGGAATCCTATTCGGGATAAGGGAATTTTCCTTAAAAAAAGGAAACCATTGACAGCTATGGTTATATGTGTCTTAGTGATATCATTTATCACTAGGTGGCCTCAGACAAGCTATTCTCTCTCAATCTGGCATTTGCAATATGGGACTAATGTACGGTTGTTATAATACAAGATAATGTATGTGAAGTACTTGGAACATTGGGAAGTACTGTATAAATGCAAGGTATTACTGTCGTTATTTTCTATGGTATCTCTTGGGCTGGTCAGTGCCAAGGGATTTAGAGATGGTTCTGTTAGAGATGGTTCTGCGTAACTGAAGAACAGGACTGTGATATTAGTTCATGATGCTAAGGGGTAATCAGAAAAAAGAGAGAGAGAGACTTATCTACCCTGACAAAACGCTAGAGGGCTTGATGGCATCTCACACTGGAAGAGCCTTACTGTGCATTATGAATATTCAGCAGCAGCAAACGCAGGTAAATTGTTATGCAAGGGGCAATATCAATTGCATGCACTAAAATCCCTCTCTCTCTTGGTGCACAACATTTTCCTGCAGACAGCTTCATACAAATAGATCGGGTTCTGCAAACGCAGTTTAAAATTTAATCTCAGCTTTTCGGCAAGCGGTTTTAAGAGGAGGCTTTTGTTCTAAGCTATTCGAAATCTAGTTTGCCCGGCTATTTTGTTGCTGCTGTAAACAGTTAAACAAGCTGGTTTCATTTAAACATGTGCATTTTCTTTTCTCACCGCCCCCCCCCCCGACTTCAGAAAAGCAAATTAAGTCACATGGACTGGAGGGAAATGGAATGTTGAGGGGGAAATGCTGACATTTTGTTGCAATTTTGGATTGATTAAATATTGTATTAAACTAGATTGGACTTGTAGCTCAATCCAAATAGCCAGTGAGTCATGGGAAGATTAGTGTAAGGATTTTACAGGTTTTTCACCTCCTATACCAGAGATGGGCCCTTCATACACTGCTGAGCAACTCCCATCATGTCAGGCTTCGGGGAATTTGATCCCTCTCCCTCATGGCTGGAATGGGAAAACAAGAAGTTCATACCATGATATTTTATTCAATATTCACAGAGAGAGAGAGATGGTGGCGCCTCTCAGATAATGGTGTTGCTCTGAGTAAAGTCCCACCCCCTTGGTCTTGTCAGCATCACCCTTGAGCCAGTGCCACTGACTGGACTCATCCACTTCAGCCCCGACTGGGCTAGGCGAGCTGGGTAGCACTTCCAGAGACCACCTTCTACGCAGGAACAGGTCAAAGTGCTGTGGACTCAGAGCTTAGAGTTGTGAGCACCGGATTCACTCCAACAAGAAGACAGTCGTCGCACAGCAGAGTATAGCAGAGCATAAACGACTCGGAGAGCAGCTCTGTAGAACATCTTCTTTATTCTATCTACAACTATAATACACAACTATGTACAGAGCTAAATGAGGTCTAAATGAAAATGCTGAACTGCACTGTCTGCAGCTGCTCTTAGCAGCAACCTTATCTATACACACAATCTCTCTCTAACACTCAGTCTCTCTCTCTCCCCGACACTTTGATGTGAGGCAGAAAGTAGAGAGCAGAAACGGCCCCTCCACTCTGGAGAATCAGCAGAGCACATCAGCAGATTCTTGGATATGGGAGGGGTGAAATCTCCTCAGGTCTCTCCTATTCTACATCATCCCTGCGCCGGCTGATGTGTGCTTTCTGTCTCTGAGCTTTCTGTTCTACTACTCTCAATGCACACCAGGTCCTGGGAGAAGGGGGGTCTGGAATGCTTTCCAAAGGCACTGAGTCTGTCAGCGGTCTCTCTTCTTCCTGCCCATCTCCCAATATTTCCCAGCTTCTCCCTTCTGCAGCCTCTGAACTACGACCTTCTGCAAACCACTGTTGTGAATCTATGCTGTCCTCCTCTTCTCAGGAGGTTCAGGAAGGGGAGACGGTCCCCATCATTCCTCCTCAGTCCTATCCCTGACACATCATCCCTAACCATGCTGGTGAGCCGATGGGAGTTGGAGTCCAACAAAATTTGAAGCACCACAAGTTCTCCACCCACAATCCAGACTATCCTCAGAGAGACACTGTGGTGCAGACTAGCCTGCAAGCTATGTCGCCAGAAAAGACCACAATTAAAAACCCAGAATATATTTATGCCTGGCAAACAAACCACTTATTAAATAGCCCACATTGCTTAGATGGTAAACATTTCTTGCTGTTGACTGCTTCTCATGTACCATGAGGTGATATCTAATGCAAGCTTGTAAACAACCGCCTGCCTTGTCATGTGTTGTGAGTAGAAATTGCCTCCAGATGACCAGAAAGAGATTCTTTACAAAAGTTGGCTTTGTTTTCTTTTACAGTGCAAATATAATATAGGTCCAGTTGTGGCCGACTCTGGGGTTGCGGCGCTCACCTCGCTTTATTGGCCGAGGGAGCAGGCGTACAGCTTCCGGGTCATGTGGCCAGCATGACTAAGCCCCTTCTGGCGAACCAGAGCAGCGCAAGGAAATGGTTTTACCTTCCCGCTGGAGCGGTACCTATTTATCTACCTGCATTTTTACGTGCTTTCGAACTGCTAGGTTGGCAGGAGCAGGGACTGAGCAACAGGAAGTCACCCCATCACGGGGATTTGAACCGCTGACCTTCTGATCCGCAAGTCCTAGGCTCTGTGGTTTAACCCACAGCGCCACCCGCATCCCTAATATAGGTAGGTACAAGTATGCAAAGTATTACTTCTGAGGTGGTATCTGTTTGCAAGGTTAAGTCTACTGAGTATGTAGAAACCAGAAGCTGTTCTTCTTAGCTGTCATGGCATTTGGCATGAAGTCTTGCCATTCACTCCAATAAATCGAGACTGAATTACAGAATTACAGTAATGCATTAGACATAGCGCTCTACTGAATATTGTTTGGAAACTTCAATTTCATTTTGAATTATGCCCTAAACATAAGGGAAGCCAGGGAATGTTTTTAAAAAAACAAAGCAAAAAAAACCCAAACCACTGGCACAATGTGGTAAATTTAGCAGGTCCCATTTGACACTAAATTCTGCAGTAACTGAAATGAGAAAATCGTATGCTTGAGCATCTCCCTCATGCATAGAAATTTAAGTTTACTACTTTTCCCCCTTTACCCCCCTCTTTTCTTCTTCCCCAACCTTATTCTGTATACAACACTAATGTCTCACATCATATGTAACTGATATATAGAAAAGACTTTACAACCTGAGAAAAGAGACAATGCATGTACTTTTGTAAACCAATAAAATCTTTAATGAACATTTGTTTTTTGTTTTTTAAAGAAAGAAGTACGAAACTGTATTGCAGCATGATAGTTCCCACAGCAATCACCAGTGAATAATTCCCAAGGTACATGATGTGATTCTGCTGAAGCTAAAGTGGATCACAGGTGGAAGTGTGTGGGGGGGTGTTGGGTGGATCTGAGTAGTGCTCGGATGAGAGAGGGCCTGGAAGTCGTATCTATGTGCAGGGCCGTCTTACCCATAGGCACTAGGGGTGCGGGGCACCCGGGCACCGGGCTCACAGGGGCACCAGGCCCAGGGTCCGGGGCCCAAGATTTGAGTCTGGGGAACAGCCCGCCCATCAGTTGGAGTGCCGCAGGGGGTTCTTCTGGTGCGGGTGGCTCTGCGCTGCGAGTTCGGGGGCAATCGAGCCAGCGAGATGTTGAGACGGCCGGCTGGCTCTGCCCTCCTGCGCGCCTGGGACTGGGCAACCTGGGGGCGCGGATCTTTGCACCCCGGCACCGCATATGCTTAAGACTACCCTGCCTATGTGACTCTGAGTGCTAGAAGTACAGTCTCAAAGATTAATTGGGAAGAATTTGTCATTTAAGTCCGTAGCATTTGTCTTTAGAGTCATTCTACATGTTAAGAAATGGAATATGGTCCCACTGTCCTGGAATTGTATGGCACTTCAGAGTTCAAGTGGGAAATTCCATGTTTGAAGATCCCTTATGTAGAAAAAGAAAGAACAAAAAACCCTCCTGTAAGGTTCATATACCAGGGATAAAAGCTGGCCTAGGACCCTTGTTGATACGATAGCTTTTTATACTTGGTATGAATGTGGGGTTTTTATACTACCCAGACACTGAGGTCCAGCGCCGAGGGCCTTCTGGCAGTTCACTCACTGCGAGAAGCCAAGTTACAGGGAACCAGGCAGAGGGCCTTCTCGGTAGTGGCGAGCGCCCTGTGGAACGCCCTCCCACCAGATGTCAAAGAGAACAATAACTACCAGACTTTTAGAAGACATCTGAAGACAACCCTCTTTAGGGAAGCTTTTAATGTTTGGACTACTGTATTTTAATATTTTGTGGGAAGCCGCCCAGAATGGCTGGGAAAACCTAGCCAGGTGAGTGGGGTATAAATAATATATTTATTATTATTATTATTATTATTATTATTATTATTATTATTATTATTATTATTTCAGCATCATTTGGGTAGGTTCTCTTTTTGCTTGCCTATTGTATTTCCTTGGGAGTGAGAGAAGTTGGGTGGGGGGCCAGGGCAGGCATAGGCAAACTTGGCCCTCCAGATGTTTTTGGCTTACAACTCCCATGATCCCTAGCTAGCAGGACTAGTGGTCAGGGATGATGGGAGTTGTAGTCCCAAAACATCTGGAGGGCCAAGTTTCCTATGCCTGGGTCAGGGCATGATTGGTTGTATTTAGTTGGCTGCAGTGAGATTTTTTTGTGTGTTTTGGGGGGAGGGGGAATTGTTGGGTCAAGTTAGCCAGATTGATTTCTATGCTTTCAGTGGGTTTTTGTTGTTGTCTTGCTGGGCTGTGTGTTTGTGATAAAGGGGAGCCATGCAATACAGCTTTGTACTGGAATTTTTAGCTAATGTTGTCCTCTCCACAAAGCTCATTCCCCATAGTTTTCTATCATGTGGCTAGGATCTGGATTTCAGTAGAGGATTTCTTGACTGTCCAGTTGAGAATCTGTAATTGTGGGCACACATTTACAGTGCTATTCTTTCCTTTAATGCTTCTTATTTAAGCTACTAATATTCGGCAAACTAAATATAACAGCTGAGATTTGGCAGCCCTATTCTCTTGTAGATGACGTTCACAGCATTACTTGTTCCTCCTCAGAGAGGGAGGAGGATAAGATAGGTAAAACGACAACATTTACAAGATCATCTTCTGTTGGTAATAAAGTTTAAAGGCTTTAAGCTAAGGGGATCTTTGAGAACAAATGCCAAAAATGCATACAGTTGAAAGGGATCCAACAGCTCACCTTAGGACTCTAAACACAATGCAAGTTTTAGGAGGCAGCATCTCTTAAAAGTCAAAAGGCTGAAAACCTGGCTCAGGCACTGGCATCAAGCATTTTGGCCTCTGGGCACCCAGGGTCATGGCATTTGCCAATTTTTTTTCCAAAGACCTGTTTATTTATTAAATGCGTATATCATGTGGACATAAAAATGCATAAAACTGGTACATGATCAAGGACTAAACCAGAGTGGTGGGTAGAGTCTAATATTTGCATTAAAATTGGGAGTGCAGGTGATAGAAACTTGAAGCTCTCCTACACCTTCTTTTCAAATACTTTACTGCCCAGTCCAGCTCATTCTCAGTTTCTGAGCCAGGCTGGCAGAGGAAAAAATAATATCTTTCTGGTGTGTATGTTTTTCCCTAGTTAAACGCTTCTGATTCATTTTTTAAATAATTAAAAAATAAAATTAGAGAAGTACCGGAGAAACAAAAGAGTATTATACCGTTAACACACAACCCTACTAATTTTAAAAGAGGGGGAAATCATTCTAATCACTGACACTGTAGCAATGCAGTACATATTTTCCTAGTGAAATGCTTTCAGTTTGCCTTTCTGATACGAAACAGGCATATTCATTATTCCCAAGACACTATGTATTTGCCATCAATTGTGCAAAGCAAAAGGGAGGGAAGAGTCTGTTCCCGCATTTCACTGTTTATCCTCAGCAAATGCCTATTAGCAGTATACCGGGGTTGGGAATTCTATGTCTAATATCAGAGATGTGATCCCATTCTGAAGAAGCTGAAGACATCTGCTTTATCCCAGTATGGAAGTTGAAAGCAAGATGTGTGCAAAGTTTGGTGCTTTATCACAAGATAGCTCAAAAAAACCAAAAAACCACGGAGGACATAAAATATATGTGAACATATGTACAAAGAGACAGGGCAAAATTATGGTCCACCTCTTTGAGCAGCTTTGAAAATTAGCAATCCCAAACCACTCACTTGTACTGATGGTAAGAAATTCATTTGTATAGATGGAAATATTGTGACTGAACAATCCAACCGCAGCTTGGGAGAAGGAAAAGTCTGTCATAAAGATGGTATGATTTACACCGACGATTTTAAAGAATCTTTGATTTGAAAATCTCTTTTATAAAAGACACTGACAGTCATCAGGTGGATCTTTGTCAAAGTACATTTTCCAGATGTCTAAATAAAACAGGTTTACTTTGATGACTTCTACGCTGATAGCTGAAGGCAGGAGGCAGCGCTTGCTTCAGCTGGCATCTCTTCACTTCAGTGGCACAGAACATGCACCTGCTTTTCTGATATTACCTGGCTACAACTCCCATCATCCCTGACCATTGGCTATACTGGCTGAGGCTGATGGGACCATATTGGCAGCCATATCTCTGTGTTCTGCTTTCAGGCATCTTTCAGGTACAGTGGTACCTCGGATTACAGACGCTTCAGGTTACAGGCTCCGCTAACCCAGAAATAGTACCTCGGGTTAAGAACTTTGCTTCAGGATGACAACAGAAATCATGCGGCGGCAGCGGGAGGCCCCATTAGCTAAAGTGGTACCTCAGGTTAAGAACAGTTTCAGGTTAAGAACAGACCTCCAGAACGAATTAAGTTCTTTACCCGGGGTACCACAGTAATTGGTTCAGAGAGTAAGACTGCACACTTTCAGCCAAACAACATCCAAGAGTGGTAAGCACACTGCCTTTTTTTGCACAGCAAAGAATGCTTCCCAAAGGGGTGGTTGGGAGTTGAGAGCAGAATTAAGCAACAGAGAGGAAAGGAGCACTTAACCCTTTCCCTACCCTTTGTTGCCCTGTTCAGAGTTGCTCTCCCAAGAGCCTCTCCTCCCCTCACTCTAGCTTCAACTCATGTCTTCAAAGCATCATTTTGGAGCAGATACATAGTAGGTGAGTAGAAATCAAGTGCTCTCCTCTCATGTGTCTGTTAGAATTCCTGGTCTATGATTGCAGTCATGGGATTTTGTCTTTCACATGACGGTATGTGTTTTGACTCCACAGAGTGGGAAGTGACGGAGACAGGATGTTTGTGTTACTGTGTTCTGTAAAGTGGGACTATTGTCCTTTGTTCTTTTTCTATTTGATGCTAGAGAGAGAGGGAGCCATGTTGCAGTGCTCCATGTGTATTTATATGTAAATAAAGTAGATTAGCCAAAATGCTGAGGTCTGTCACGTGCATGATGCGCAAACTCTGTGGATACCTAAGTGTGCCGGTGTCAGTTGGCATCAGTCACTGTGATGTTCGGGCTGAAGAAAGCTTTTGAAGCTCCTGAACGATCGGCCAGGAGAGAGGTAACATGCCAGTCGGGCATGTGTCTCTGCCAGGGTCCTACTTGAGTGTAAGCTGAACTCCTGGCAGTCTCCACACTCAACTGCCTCCTCTGGAAGTGTTTCTTCCTGTACAAAAGTTGCCATCTAGCTACCATGACTCATGTCCTAGTGTAATGTATACAGTAGTACCTCGGGTTAAGTACTTAATTCGTTCCTGAGGTCTGTTCTTAACCTGAAACTGTTCTTAACCTGAAGCACCACTTTAGCTAATGGGGCTTCCTGCTGCCACTGCACTGCCAGAGCACGATTTCTGTTCTCATCCTGAAGCAAAGTTCTTAACCCGAGGTACTATTTATGGGTTAGTGGAGCCTGTAACCTGAAGCGTACGTGACCTGAAGCGTATGTAACCCGAGGTACCACTGTAGTTTATATATAGTGACCACTCACACTATACAGAGCGTATAGCCCACCTACTCTCAGCAGCCAGAAGCATCATAGCCAGACACTGGAGAGACCTGTCAGGGGTGAACATGGACCAGTGGTACCATATCATATGGGAAACAGCCTTACTAGAAAAGCTAACCAATAAACCAAAACTGACACGGGGACAAATAGAAGAGGATGCCTTCACCCCAGTATGGCTCCCCTTTATCACATACACAGCCCAACAAGACAACAAGAAGAACCCACCAACAGCATATGAATCAATCTGGCTTACATGACCCAACAAGCCCCATCCCCAACAAGCCCCATTGCAGCCAACCAGACAACCAACTATACCCTGGGCCCCCAACCTCCCTCACTACGAAGGAAACAAGCAAATAGAAAGAGAACCTATCTAATTGACGCTGACACAAAACCCCCCCATGTACACTGTAAAAAATATTAATTTCACTACCACCCCTTCTTTCCATCCCTCTTCTTCCTGACCTTATACTGTACTTAACACTCCTATTATGTCTCATAACAAATGTAGCTCATCTGTAGAAAAGACTGTACAACTTGAAAAAAGAGACAAGGCATGTACTTTTGTAAACCAAGAAAATCTATAATAATAAAAAACAACAACAGTGGGACATGACTCATGTATTAGTGTAATGTATACTTTGGCTCTTAATATCAAAACAAAAAGAATTCCTTCCAGTAGCACCTTAAAGACCAACTAAGTTAGTTCTTACCAAGAACTAACTTAGTTGGTCTTTAAGGTGCTACTGGAAGGAATTTTTTTTGTTTTGACTATGGCAGACCAACACGGCTACCTATCTGTAACTGGAACTCTTAATATCAAGAAAACCAGTGGGACTCATCTCACATTATTGTCCCTTATTTATAGAACACCAAGATTAAATTGAGTTTTGAACAAGATAGCAAGCTCCATTCTCTCTATTACAAGAAAAGGGTCCGCAAGTAAAGTTATGTTTTTAAAAAAATAATAATATAATAATCTTGTGACTACTGTATATTGAAAACCACAACTTAGGTCAATATACTGTAATTGATAGCCAAAGAAGAATCATATTTACATTCTGAAATTTTACACATACTAAAAATAATATTGTCTGCCTGCTAGATACTACCAGTGCAACAAGATAATGCTTGAGCAGGTTTTTTGTTTAGAAAGCTTTTAGACCCACTAAAGAAAGGTGCCTCTAAACACGCTTAAATAATTGCTTAAACGATTAAATAATTGTTAAGCTGGTCATTCAGTTCCACTTCCTTCATTTCTCCCAGTCTCTGGACGACTTGGGTTCCTTCAGCCTAACCTAGTGGTTGTGAGTTAAGTCCCACCAATGCCACTCTGTTAGAAAACATGTCAGAGCTGGGAGCTAGGACCCTATTCATCAAACCAGAAGCCAATACAAAGCCAGTCTCTAGACTACTGTAGCCCAGAGAAAGGCCCAACACAAAAGGAGGTCTTTTGTAGCTTTCCCTGACCATATTGGAGCATTGATGGATGTGGCTAGCCCAGAACGTGGGAATAAATGATGGCTCAAGGTAACTCATCACATGGGGCAACCATACACAAGGCTGACATCTCCTAGTTCTAACTCAGTGAGACAGTAAGCCAGGACAGTAAGAGTCTAAATATTTCTTAATGCTTTTGGTTTTTTTTAAAAAAAATAATTTTTATTAACCGGCCAATCAAATCAAATTAAATCACATCACATAAATTCCAAATTACAAAGCCGAATTTTAAATTTTGTTACGGGGACCCATATTTCAAGATCCAAAGGGGGATTCTGATCATCTTCTTGCTACTGCGTTAATGTCCAAATCAATCCAAATCAGTCCAAACAGAGTTCATAATTCTATCCAGTCTTATCTTGCTGTTTCCACATCACATCTTGTTCATATATTTTCTCTTTTTTCTTTATGATCTTTTCTGATAGTCTCCTTAAGCCGATAAACAACAATAATAATCCTGTGTGAATTTTCCGTTCTTCCAATCCTCAAATCGAGATGGTTTCCATATATCATCACCTTCATAGATAACATCGCTCTTTCCATCATTGATCTCGTAAAACTGTTGTTCTTAAGTCCCTCTGAGGAGTTTCACCCACAATATATAAACAGCTCTATTTCTCTCTTTCTCCTCCCAGACTCAAGACCTCCGACAGAACTTCCCAATATGGCGACGGCATTTTTAACTGTGTCATTCCAAAGCTCTTATACATTCCACGCTCTTCTTAAAACATGCTTTGGTTCGAAAGTTTATCTCCACACAGCCTTAAATCCACAGCTTAAGTCCTTAAACGACAATTCTGACTCGTGAGGGGAGGGGATTCTTGTTTAATCACATAAGGAAAGAAAGGAAGGTTTTTCCCCCTGCCCCATCAGTCATTTGCCATACCGTATCTTGGCGTATCTTCTCATGCTTTATTCTTGTCTTGTTTTATCAGAGATCTCTTCTGTTAGCAGTCTTTACTCCCCCTTCTTCCTTGAAATATGTGCATTCCTTCATACAAATTGTTTCTTTTGAAGTTCTTGCAGCTAGTGGCACGGATCAGAGACGGTGTCCAGGAGTGCCGGAATCCCACAGGAGGGCTTTGTGTCTAGTGCCCCCATCCCCACAAATTCAGGGGTGGTATAGGGCACAGCAGGCAAGGGCAGTCCCCCCCACCATCCTGGGGGGGGGGTAGGGAGGCTAATTACTCCCATCATAGCCTCCAAATTACCTCGTGTGGGTCAGAGAGATGTCAGCCAGTAAGTTGGCCAATTGTGCTTTTCTTTGCAGGGCAAAGCAGAAAGGGAAGGGTGTTGCCAAAACCCGGTGTTGATCAGATAGAAATCTGATTTTTAAAAAACAATTTCCACTTGGCACTCAGTTCAGTTCAGGTCAAAGTATTATCAGTTATTCATACTGCCTGGAAGGAACTCTGGGTAAGTCACAGGAAAAAGGTGGGACTATTGTTGGTGTTTCCTGATGGTCAGAAGACTAGCTCATTGTTTTCCTTTTCCTTTTTTGTTATCTTTTCATGAATTTAAGTGCACTATCACACCGTGTCATAATTATGCTCTTTCCATCAGAGACAGTTACGATAGCAGAGGCTACATACTACACTTTTTAACTTTATGTTTACTTTATTGCACTTCCATCTCCCTCTCCTTCTCTCCATCCTTCTGCACCATACATTTAAAAATATAATCCCTCGGGTATTGTTTGAAGTGTTGTCAATTTGATTTACCTCTTGATGCCACCAACAATGACATCCTTCTGGAACAGCTGTCCATGCCCAAGGCCCTGCTAATAGGTAAAAGTAAAGGTAAAGGTAAAAGACCCCTGGACAGTTAAGTCCAGTCAAAGGTGACTAAGAAGTTGCGGCGCTCATCTTGCTTTCAGGCCAAGGGAGCCGGTGTTTGCCTGCAGAAAGCTTTCCAGGTCATGTGGCCAGCAGGACTAAACAGCTTCTGGCACAACAGAACACTAAGATGGAAAACAGAGCGCACGGAAACACTGTTTACCTTCCTGCCACAGCAGTACCTATTTATCTACTTGCACTGGTGTGTTTTCAAACTCCTGGGTTGGCAGGAGCTGGGACAGAGCAACGGGAGCTCACTCCGTCGCGGGATTCAAACCGCCGACCTTCTGATCAGCAAGCCCAAGAGGCTCAGTGGTTTAGACCACAGTGCCACTCGCGTCCCTCACCCTGCTAATGCAGCCTGTGGGGCAGTGTAACATAATGTATACAGTGCATGCATGAGACCAGGGAGATTTGCGTTTAAATAACCATTCTGCCATTAAGTTTGGTAGCACCCACTTTTAGACCACTGCATCTCTCAGTTTGTCCCGCATTACAGAATTTTTGTTACTTATTCTTGATATGAAATCAAGCCACCCAAACAATTTGGGATTGACAACTGAATATATTCAAGGGTGATAAAATAAAAACCAAAACCTGCTATTGTGTATTAGCTACGTTAGTAAAAAATTATATAAGCAAAGACTGATTCAAACTTTATCTCCTTTTATCTTGCATGTTTAGCTCTTGGCTTTCCTAATACAATACCAGATGTTAGAAAATGTAAACTCATTATATTAATTCCTATATGATACTGAGCACATCTGTATTGTTTTCTCACTTGGGACAGTGATTGAGGTTGGGAAAGAAATTCGATTCAGGTCTCATCTAAAGTGAAACAATATGCAAGCAGAAACGCTGCTATCCTTTGAAATTCACACTTCTCCAAATTTTGCTGTGTAATTAGCCAGCAAACCAAAATGCACATGATACAGGAGAGTGTGCATAAATATGAATATATTGGTCAGAACAACACCCAAAAAATCAAGTAAGTAAGGGGAAGTTGCTTGCAAATATGTGCACATTAGTCAAAATGGCATGTTAGATGTGTTTCTTAGGCAAAACGCACACTACTGATGAATTTTGATAAGGATTTGTTTTTTAAAAACACACACAATGTGTTGCAAATGTGGAAAATGGAATTTAAGACTTGAAAAAGGAGAAGGTGAGAAAACAGAAATTGACAGATCCTTCCACCCCTAGGGGTGATGCAGACCAAATTAGACTTCCAGTTTATTGGTAGCATCCTAACCCCTGGCAGGCAGCAATAGGAGAGTACCAGAGGCATCGCTGTATCCAGAGCCCATGCCAGCTAGAGCAGCTGTGCCAGATTTCCGTATAAGCAAAACAAGCTGTAGTTTAGGGTCCCACTCTCTTGGGGCCCCCAAAAAAATTTAAAGGAAAGGGAAAAAAATGTGTTTCTAAAGGAACTTTTGTTATTGCCAAATGCCAGTGTGCTTGCATTATTAAGTTTGTTATCATTTTAAGTTAGAGCTTAATAATTATTTCACTATTAATATACTTCTTAATTGTATTTCAGTTCAACAAAATACGTATTTTGATATGTGCAAATAGATTTAGATACCTATTAGGTCCATAAATTACCATATAGAATATATTCAACACAAAAAACAGTGACAATTTGTTGCTGACAAAGGACAGCGGAACATATAAAGGGCCCCATTACCTTCAGTAGCTTAGGGCCTCATCAAACCTAAATCCGGCCCTGCCGTTGTGGAAGAGGAAAAGTCTACATCCTTGCCAATGTGGTGGAGTGGTTAAGAGCCATAGACTCGTAATCTGGTGAACCGGGTTCACTTCCCTGCTACTCCACATGCAGCTGCTGGGTGACCTTGTCTAGTCACACTTCTCTGAAGTCTCTCAGCCCCACTCCCCTCCCAGAGTGTTTGTTGTGGGGGAGGAAGGGAAAGGAGAATGTTAACCGCTTGTGAAGGGGCATATTACAATATAATTGTTGTATTATCCCAAAGGGATACACCAGCCAGAGGGACAGGGTTTGTTGCTTAAATGTTGCAGTGCAATTGGGCCCCTCATTAGAATGTCTAGCTTGGGCAGATAGAGGTAAAGAACAAGGATTTATTGTCATACCAGGATGAGGGAGGTTGCAAGAAGGAGGGAGGGGAGACCAAGAGCTTACATGGTAATAGGAACTTATTATAAGTTTTGATTACCCAGAATTCAGGTGGTTTACAAGAAATCAGGTGGTCTTCTATTCTGCAAATGTATAAAAAGCTGGCTCGCTCAGAATTCTGGGGCAGACATTGGGTAACGCGTGTCTGTACCATTACTTTGTCATGACAAAATAAAAAATATTTACTGCTGTCTAATTGGCTCTTTGAAGCGAATTCTGATACAGTGGTGCCTCGCAAGACGAAAAGAATCTGTTCCGCGAGTCTCTTCGTCTTGCGGTTTTTTCGTCTTGCGAAGCAAGCCCATTAGCGGCTTAGCGGGCTTAGCGGATCAGCTGATAAGCGGCTTAGCGACTTAGCGGACCAGCTGATAAGCGGCTTAGCGGATCAGCTGTTAAGCGGCTTAGCGGCTTGGGAAAAAGGGGGGGAGGGGAAAAACCCCCGCAGGAACTCGCAAGACATTTTCGTCTTGCGAAGCAAGCCCATAGGAAATTCGTTTTGCGAAGCACCTCCAAAACGGAAAGCCCTTTCGTCTAGCGGGTTTTCCGTCTTGCGAGGCATTCGTCTTGCGGGGCAGCACTGTACTCCAAAGGAAAGGTCTATCACTTGGAGACTCCTTGGAGTAGTGATAAAGCAGGATATCAAATCCAAACTCTTCTTCTTGCTGCATGTTTTCAATGGGTGCAGCAGGGGCCTCCCCAAGTCAGGGACTCTTCCATGCCAGCAGAACCTTGCATGGCTGGCCAGAGGGGTGTCCCCATCTCATCTAAACCACCACTGCCATAGATGATCGGGAGTTTGGCTCACTCTAATTTAACTAATCACAAACTCCTACTCATCAAAACATATAATGCTAGTGCCGTTTTAGAGATAGTGCCGTTTTTTAGCACTGCTTTTTGAGGTGAACCAAGTATCCCTTGACTTCATACTCCAAGGTGCTCTGAGAGTAGAAACAAAAATGCACAAGAACTATATACACCTCTTCCAAGTCAGTCAAAAAACCTCAAGCGACAGTGATGGCATCAAGGGAAGCATACTCAATGCACAGAATGGCAACTTTCATACTTAACAGCCAAGGCTGCCGTTCTGCAAAGCAACTTACATGCACATGGCAGATGAATTGCAAGAGGTTTTTTAAAAAAAAACACCTTTCCCATGCTTTATTAAGTTTTATACATAACAAAAACAAACTTATATAAACCAAAAACAATCTTGTGTAAGTAATCTTATGTAAATATACAAATAAAAACTGATTCAATCTTATACAGTCTCTTTTGTTTGACGTTCTTACTAATGTGTGATAGACTTCCCATCAACTCCCGGTGCATTTAAAATTTCTAATATAAAATGTACATATGATAATTACCTTTATCTTTTCATATTTTCTAATACATTCTTACAACGTATCGTACCAATTATTTCTTAGTTATTATTTTATACAGAGGTCATTAAAATGCAGCCATAGATGTCACACCACTGTTATATTTTTGCAAATATTTCTTAAACATGTCCCATTTTTTAATAAATGATTGTTTTGTGTTACCTCACAACCCATTAGTCAATTGTGCCATTTCTGCATATCCTAGTAATTTATTCTGCCATTACAATCTTGTTGGAACCCTTTTCCCTTTCCAGTTCATCACGATTAATATTCGGGCAGCCACTGTTGCGTATAGAAAAAAAATCTTTTACATCTTTTGGTATGTCTCTGCCAATGATTCCAAGCAGGAAAGCTTCTAGTTTTTTTATGAATGTTAATTTAAAAATCTTTTTCTTTTCATTTCATCATAGATAAGATTCCAAAACCCTTTGATTTTCCTGCATGTCCACCACATGTGTGTGGTACATATTTCCTTCACTTTCCCAACATCGCCAGCATTTGTTCGAGACATTTTAATACATTTTTGAAAGCTTTGATGGAGTGAAAGAGGTTTTAATGCAGTAGCTTGCACAGCGAAACAGGTTCTGTTTCAAAATGAGTTGTCCATTCAGCTACATGAATGGACACCCACAGCAGAATCTTTGACGATGCTTCGGAATGTAACTATACTTATTTCTCATGCATTCACATATATGGTTAGCGTTGACTAGTGCTTCATTGAGTGTTCACAGTCCTTCACATATATTTTTTCAATAATCTTAACAGCTCTGCAATGTTGCTCAGAATTGTTCTTCCTGTTTTAGAGATTGCTGGGGGAGGGAGGGAGTGAAAGGAGGGCAGTGAAGTAGACAGGCACCAGACTCAAGCAAATTGCATATTATACGCATGTTTACCAAATCATGTTCCCGATCCAGCAAGCCTGTCCCTCCAATTTCCTCTTTCCCAAGGAAGTTCAAGAAAATGAAGAGGGAAACAACATAAATTTAAACAAGAGACCAAGTGGAACAGAACACACATTTATTTATCTACCCACCCTTCCCTTCATTGCCAAACTTAAATAGCTGAAGAGAGCAAATGACGAAAATTCTGAATTTAGTCCCACATGATGTCGTCAAACGGAAAAGGAAAAGATACACAGAGCGGGAAGAGAAGAAGGAAAAGCTCTGAAAGTTCAATGGAGGACTTATCAATCATCTGGCTGTGACTGTAGGCATATCCTGCCTCTGCGGGTATCTGCTTCTGTGAACCAAGGCCATAGACATCTAAGCAGGAATCATATACAATGAAGATACAATATGGGAATTCTTTTCACACACACAGAACTGCTTAAAGGTGAATAACAGGCATTTAAACCATAAACGAAGAAGGGATAGTTGAGGATTTCTTTTGAGGACCAAATTCAGACATGATGTTAAATGCATTAGAGAGCACACCAGGCAGGGAAGAAGAAGAAGAAGAAGAAGAAGAAGAAGAAGAAGAAGAAGAAGAAGAAGAAGAAGAAGAAGAGGAGGAGGAGGAGGAGGAGTAGAAAGTGATAGTAGTAGTAGTAGTAGTAGTAGTAGTAGTAGAGGAAGATGATGATGATGAAGAAAGTGCAGAAAGTGATTTACTCTCCATCCTTGGAGGTTTTTAAGCAGAAGCTGGATGGCCATCTATCATGGATGCTTCCCTTGCAGGGAACGGTTCAACTAGATGACTTTTGCGCTCCCTTCCAACTCTACAATTCAATGGTTCTATTCTATGACTGGCCTCCCTTACAGTGCAGCTGTGGCAAAGTCAGACTTTACGCCCACATACTAACAAAAGCTGTCAAGGTGGTTTACAATCCATTTAAAGGTAAAGGTCAAGGGACCCCTGACCGTGACGTCCAGTTGCAGACAACTCTGGGGTTGCGGCGCTCATCTCGCTTTATTGGCCGAGGGAGCCGCTGTACAGCTTCCAGGTCATGTGGCCAGCATGACTGGAGAACCAGAGCAGCGCATGGAAATGCTGTTTACCTTCCCGCCGGAGCGGTACCTATTTATCTACTTGCACTTTGATGTGCTTTTGAACTGCTAGGTTGGCAGGAGCAGGGACCGAGCAACGGGAGCTCACTCCGTCGTGGGGATTCGAACCACTGACCTTCTGATCGGCAAGCCCTAGGCTCAGTGGTTTAGACCACAGCGCCACAATCTATTTAGAATGCACTAAAAAAAGAAAGAAAAGGCCAAGACTTGCTTGGAGCAAAGGTATCCCCCTCACATATCAGGTATTCTAGCTGCCATTCTGATGGCCCTCTCAAACCAGGGCCTGCTTAGCTGCTGGCTCTAGTGGCAGATGAAGGAGACACTAGGTAACAAAGGTGTCCTCACACACAAATACACTCACTTGGCACCCAATGGTTCAGCAGCCACTGAATAATAGCTTTACATGAGGATTTTGGGTTTAAAGGCTCTATGGGAGAGAGGCCTATGGCAACAGAGTCCTTAGCACATTTAGCACCACTCCTGTTTCTTCTGAAAGAAAGGAAAACACTTGGAAATTAACATACTGGGGGGTTTTCAACATCTGGCACAGTTTACCACATGCAGCGAGAAGGCAAGTTCATATTTCGGCCTTGGAATGAAATATGTTATAAAATTAGCACACGCACAGGTTTAATTGATCCCAACCCCAAGATGGTCCTCCCGGGTACGTTTCCAGGTTGGACGGGTTCCATACGGATCTCACTGTATCACGTTTTGCTACAGCTTGCTTCAAAGTTGTGAATAAGTTGGCAACACCCAGAGATTCCTGTGCCACAGATCAGCTTTTGTGTAAAGAGAAAGTTGCAAAAACACTGATTCACTGTACAGTGGTACCTCTGGTTACGTACTTAATTCATTCCGGAGGTCCTTTCTTATCCTGAAACTATTCTTAACCTGAAGCACCACTTTAGCTAATGGGGCCTCCTGCTGTCGGTGCGGCGCTGGAGCATGATTTCTGTTCTCATCCTGAAGCAAAGTTCTTAACCCGAGGTACTATTTCCGGGTTAGCGGAGTTGGTAACCTGAAGCGTATGTAACCTGAAGCGTATGTAACCCGAGGTACCACTGTATTAGCACTAAGAGTGCTTCCAAAAGTATATAACAGCACATATCAAAATTCTTTTTTTCTGGACTTAATTATATATAACAAGATTCCTTTTTATGTGGTGTTTTACCATGGCAAGGAAATGTATGTGTGAACCAGTAGAGGACTCCAGAAAAAGAATGTGGTAATCCTCCTCTTCCTAATCAGCACTGTTTTGAATCCACTGTGATATATCCAGAGCCAGACAACTCTATTCTCCAGAATGTGAGGCCACACATGCACATGACTTGCAAGAATCGACAAGAACCTGTCCGTATGAACACAAGTCCTTTTGCACTCTATTATGCAAATTTATGAGAATCTAGACTTGATGAATTGCAGCACTATTTTCGATAGTGGTTCTTCTTTGCAACAGTAGCATTTCCTAGCATAACCAGTGAATCTCATGCAAAAGCTCAAACATGAGATAGGCAGAGCCATAGAATCCAGAATCGCTTCAGTGATTCAATCCATAATCATCCTCCTCCTGCTGCATCTCAAAGTGGCAGAGGTAGGGTCTTTGTGCGCACACTTCCTAGCAATTAGCTCAGTGTATTTTCCACATTTGTGCTGAATGTTTCAGAGATTAGGGTGGGGGGAGTGGGGGAACAGCTATGAGTCACTAGTGAGTAATACAACTTCTGCCATCAGGAATGTGTTTAGCTTTTATCACATTTTCCCCCTTAAGAATTAAGCAATTCAACAGATCGCTTAATAGCTGGATGCTCACAACCCAAATTTAAAGGTGCTTTAGATAAGAAAGATCTGATATGTGATTTACTAAACAATGCTTAGCCATAGGCATTAGTTCATGCACATTGCATGCTTAACATTATATGTACTCTGTAATGATAGAAAGGGGAGGGAAATTTCAAGGAAGCACCTTGAAAGAAACATAGAAAGGGCTTTTTCCACATTGATATTGATATTGTAATGAAGCATGCAGAGACAGACATAAAAATGTAAATAATGATGATGATGATGATTTATTATTTATACCCTGCCCATCTGAGTTTCCCCAGCCACTCTGGGCAGCTCCCAATCGCGTGTTAAAAACAATACAACATTAAATATTAAAAATTTCCCTAAACAAGGCTGCCTTCAGGTGTCTTTTTAAAAGAGGATAGTTGCTTATTTCCTTGACATCTGATAGGAGAGCATTCCACAGGGCAGGCGCCACTACCGAGAAGGCGTATGTATGTATGTATGTAAGCGTAAGGGTATTTATTATTATTAACAAAATCAATATAAGAGACCATCTATTGTATTTACCACAAACGCCAGCTTCAAGATTTTGAAGCCTCCAACAAAAGATCACCAGTAAAAGTTTTTAACTAAGAATGTACTCTGTCCAGATAACCTGTGCAAGATGGCCAAGTTATGTGCCAAGTTGAACAATGCAGTCCAAGCTTCACACCAAATACAATACAGTTTTGGATGTTTGAGTACCATTTTGGCATCCATTTTTTTCCCAAGTGTGATCAGTAACAATCTTACTTAAGATTGGAAAGCAAAGCTTTATTGGTTTATGGTTCAGCTTCTCAATGCACTTCTCCCTTGCGGATCTCAGGATCCTAACAAGTCTCTCATGCTGTATTCCAGAGTCACCACAGCTGTGGGATTCTCCTTTTATCTTAACAACCTTGTGAAATAAACTAGCCTGGGAGATCATGAAGGGGCTGGAGTTGCCATCGCATGGTGTTTCCTAGTCCCAGCCCAGTCCTATTAAGACTAGGAAAGTTAAGCAGTGTTTATTTCATTGATCTATTGCAACATTTGTACATACTCTTCCTCTCCACTTAATGGCAACTAAATTATATGAAATTAAAAACTAACAGTACTGTATGATAATTTTTAAAACAAGACATGAAAAAATTGTAGCAAAAGTTACAATGTTTCAGAAATAAGTTGTACTCTTCCTTCTCCACTTAATAGCAACTAAATTACCATATTTTTCACTCTATAAGACGCACCAGACCACAAGATGCACCTAGTTTTTGGAGGAGGAAAACAAGAAAAAAAATATTCTGAATCTCAGAAGCCAGAACCGCAAGAGGGATCGCTGCACAGTGAAAGCAGCAATCCCTCTCGCTGTTCTGGCTTCTGGGATAGCTGCACAGCCTGCATTCGCTCCGTAAAATGCACACACATTTCCCCTTACTTTTTAGGAGGGAAAAAGTGAGTCTTATAGGGCAAAAAATACGGTATATAAAATTAAAAACTAACAGTATGACAATTTTTAAAACAAGACATGAGCAAAAATTGTAGCAAAAGTTACAATGTTTCAGAAATAAGTTATGAAGAGAGCAAATAAAAGCACAAACATGTCACAAATATGTTTTACATTCATAAAACATACAGGTCAAGTTGTCACTTAGATTACAATTTAAAAACACCAATCCACATGCATGTTGCCAGTATCCTCATTCTGTACATGCCTACATATTGTATTTTGTTGTGTTACAAGTGTCTTCCATAACGTACACACTAGTTTTTGCATTTGCTGGAAGAATTATAACCTTGTGCTCTTTCTCAATGCTGTACAATTGTTTAGAAGTGTTCCAATATCCATAAAAACACAGCTTCTGTTCCTCAACACTCAGAGGCCAACAACTAACCGCTGCTCATTAATACACAAATTCTCCTTTCCCCTATCTCAATGTCAAGTTTCCTTCGATTACACTGTATTTCTCACCAAGGATTGCTAATCGCCTACAAAACTATGTCAGCTTCTTGTTCACATCCTCTCGTAAAATAAGCCTTCCTTCCCTAGTGTTTGTACAACATCAGAGCCTATGTGAAATTGCCTTGGCACAGACAACAGAGCTAGTATCAACCAGTCCATTTCTGACTTGGTCAGTACTGTAATTTTCAAACAGCGTTCTAAAGAATCCTGGGCTCCTCAGTGAAGGAGGAACTACATTTTGCACATCGTAATAATAATAATGGGACACGGGTGGCGCTGTGGGTTAAACCACAGAGCCTAGGGCTTGCTGATCAGAAGGTCGGCGGTTCGAATCCCCGCAACGGGATGAGCTCCCGTTGCTCGGTCCCTGCTCCTGCCAACCTAGCAGTTTGAAAGCACGTCAAAGTGCAAGTAGATAAATAGGTACCACTCTGGCGGGAAGGTAAACTACTTAGCAGGTAAAGGGATGTGAAAAGGGTACAATTAGTGCAAAAACCTTTTAAACCACCGGACTGAAAGATGCCTGGAAATGAGAAATGTACCCATTTATCTTTTATAGGTATGCCATAGGTATCCCCTACCCTGTTGAACCCCTCCAAAATGCACAAGTATAACTGCCATACACTTTAGAGGCACAATCATTAAAGGTCCCAATTCAAACTACTTACAGCTGGTTGAATGTCTACTTACTAGGAAGCCACAAAGGTTATGTCAGAACCCCATCAAGTAGTGTGGTCTTCAGGTAGCTGAAGCACAGCTGTATGGCAACATTCAGGCTTGGTTATGATGTTGGCAATTCCATCTCAATGAGTATACAGTGGTACCTCAGGTTAAGAACTTAATTCATTCTGGAGGTCCGTTCTTAACCTGAAACTGTTCTTAACCTGAGGTACCACTTTAGCTAATGGGGCCTCCCACTGCCGCTGCACGTTTTCTGTTCTCATCCTGAAGCAAAGTTCTTAACCCAAGGTACTATTTCTGGGTTAGCAGAGTCTGTAACCTGAAGTGTCTGTAACCTGAAGCATCTGTAACCTGAAGTATCTGTAACCCGAGGTACCACTGTATTATCTTGACAAAATGATAGCTCAGTGCAAAGAAATCCAAATCATACTATTAGCAGAACTGCCACGTGACCATTTCTTTCAAGCTTATAACAGCCAGTGAATAGTTATAGTTTTAATACGTTTAAGAGAATTAATGTGAATGAATTAACACTGGCTGTCCTGCATACACATACACCCCTCTGGTAGAAGTAGCAACTCTTACATTTAGCTATGGTGTCCGAATTATGCTACTAATTCACATATGCCCATCAATTTCTTTAGTTCAGCCCCTTTCTCTCCTATTGAGAGCAATGTGAAATGCGCCGATCAATGAATTAGCAATAGGTTTGTAAGGTAAAAAAAATGGATTTGAAGTCAGAGCAATCTTCCAAAGTTTTATTTATCTGTATAAACGTAGAAGGACTTCCAAAACAATGTTCATTAAAACAGCCCCAAATGTCATATATGTAAAAGTGTAGCATTATTTGATCAGTTGATTAGTTCTGCGATTAAAAGCAATACAACTTTACACTGGGGTCATTTGATAGCTCGACAAAATTTATTTTAACCAAGACAGAAAGCTGCTTTCCACAAAACTGCTGTGTATATACTTCTCTTATAAATGGTGTTGCTTCAGTGTTTATATTTTAATTTGATTTAATTGTTTGCAAGCCACACTGAGAACTTGTGGAAGGGAGGGGGGCATTAGACCTATCAAAGGTTATCCTTGAAGCTCCCCCCCTTCATCATTTTGGGGGGAGGTTGCCTCCCCCATAATTGTAAAAATGTAAAATTCAACCATAAACTCCCTTTCAATAATACATTCAAAACGGATACTGCAACCATCAGCTTGTTTGTTTGTTTTTAGTTTCCCTTATCTTACGTAAAGTCATACATACTCCTAGGACTCTATTTTCTAAAATCTATTTTTAACTTCACAGAAAATTCCACAGTGTCTATTGCCTGATATATTGCAGAGACTGTGGGTCTGCCAAGGCACCAGCAACAAGCCGTAGATACTACCAGTCAAAGTCTGAACCCCAGTCTAAGCAGCTAGGCATTTAATTGAATTTTGCCTTTTCCCCTAGCAGCTAAGCACCAGGCTACTCTGGCTGATGCCTTAGAAATAAGCTGAAAAATATCTGAGTGTCTGGATGCTGTGCTGAGAAAACTGAGGGAGAAAGGCAGCAGAGGGAGGGCAGACTATAAGACTGGTAAAAATGATCATTTGCCAATGCAAAATCAGCAATGTAGCCTTCCAAATCCCATTTGAACAAGTGCACAGGCAGAGCTGGATGGAAAATTCCAGAGGAGCGTTTTGCCAATTCATTGATAGCACTGTTCGTATTTTCTAAAGGGAAGGGAAGAGCTCCTTGAATTTTTCCTACAATGCTGCATTTAATGCCTGTTAGTTAAAACTAAGTTCTCAGGAAGATGTTGATGAACAGAATTCATTTCCTTTTATGACAGGGATCAACATGATCCAAAAGTTGTTAAAGGGTCTAGGATAACATTTGCTACATTTCAAGAGAGCGTTTATTTTTGCTCTCCTCTCCCCTGTCCTTTATCAGGTCTATTACCCTCCCTCCTTCACCTCCCAAATCTCTATCCAGGCACCCCCCAGTTAACACAGCCAATTCTATTTATTGTGTTTCCGCTTTACTAATTGCCCATGGCAAGGCACAAAGCACAGGGACACATGCAAATCAAAACAGCCAAACCTTAAAAACAGAACCAAAGCTCAATTTAAGATCAGCAGCTGCCACAAATTTGAAGTATTTCTAAAGGCTTAGCCAAACAGGCAGATCTTTTTCACCATTTCCCTAAAACTAGAGAAAGGTGGAGCGATGCAAACATTTATAGGCATTCAAAAGCAGCAGTGCCACAATGAAGAATGCACTAATACAGGCTGGCACCCTAGAGCACGAGAGATCCAAACTGGATGACTTTGTCAGCTCTGTATGTTTTGCCTGGTTCCGTGTTTAAATGGTTCCATGTCTGCAGCTGTCTGCAGCATTCCCCCAGGAGAATTTTCACCAGGAACCTGGTTAGCAGCAGGGACATAGTACAATTCTTACCATGTTGGAAGGTGCTACAAATGATGATGTTTCAATGCTGGAAACTTTCATCTGCTGCCACGGAATATACAAACATTGTGCGTAAAGGTAAAACTATGTGACATGATGGTGGCCTCCAGGTAAGTGCCTAAAATCAGGTAAAGGTAAAGGGACCCCTGACCATTAGGTCCAGTCGCAGACGACTCTGGGGTTGCAGCGCTCATCTCGCTTTACTGGCCGAGCGAGCCAGTGTATAGCTTCTGGGTCATGTGGTCAGAATGACTAAGCTGCTTCTGGCGAACCAGAGCAGCACACGGAAATACCATTTACATTTCCGCCGGAGTGGTACCTATTTATCTACTTGCACTTTGACGTGCTTTTGAACTGCTAGGTTGGCAGGAGCAGGGACCGAGCAACGGGAGCTCACTCCGTTGCGGGGATTCGAACCGCCGACCTTCTGATTGGCAAGCCGAAGAGGCTCAGTGGATTAGACCACAGTGCCACCCCGTCCCTTATTGAAAAAGTAACATAGCTCAAACAGAGGTCAGGATCTGGGAGCTCCTGGTCTACTAAAACCACCCAACCATAAATGTGTATGCAGTGGAGACATGTAAGGTTTAACCCACAGCTCCACCCTCGTCCCAATTAAAAATCAGGTGGCAATGACATTTTGCTTTCCTTTACCCTACAGTTCCCACCCCCTGCTCTGCCTCTAGCATAGCACAGCCAGATGCAAAGAAAGCCAGGCTCCCTGTACCTTTGCCTGTTGTGGACAAGGAAATGCAATTTCAGGATCAGCTTGGTAAGCAGGAGTGAAAAAAGCCACACCTACTGAAATTCGCTACACAACTGTTGTGTCTTCTTCAGCGTCTCCAGATCACAATGGGGGACAGGCAGCAGTCACACCATTTTCAAGTGACAATCTCCTACAGATAGGAGGGTTGTTGCAACAAGCTCAGGGCACACCAAACAATGCACTTAGCTCAGTCTGCAGAACACGAGACTCTTAATCTCAAGATTGTGGGTTTGAGCTCTACTGTGGGCAAAAGATCTCTGCTTTGCTAGGGGTTGAGCTGGATGACCATCGTAGTCCCTTCCAACTCTACAATTCTATGGTTCTATTCATTTTGAATAGAAGATGAAGTAAAATGAAAATCAGATAGGTTGGACTTGGAGAAGCCAACTTAACAATGTTTAGAAAAATAAGGATATGACAAGAATTTGTTCGTATTGTTTGCCTTTTCTGTCTGTGTTTTTTATTTATGTTTTAAAAAAAATTAAAAAAAATGGGGGGGAATGGGGCACCTCTACAACCTCACTGCCACCTTCCACAAACTGTGTGTACACCTTAGGACGTGCATATTGTGAGAGGGAAGTAAAAGGGGGAATTGTGCAAAATTTATCAATTTATTTTAGCTATCGAATATTTCAGTAGTGCAACCTGTCGGCCAGCAAGTCGATGGTGCATGAGGCTTTTGCGTGCAATTAAATGTTTGTTTTGGTCTGGAAGTAGGTCTAAGGAGATATTTAGCAACGCAGGTTTGTTCTATAAATTATTTTACCAGTTTCAACCCAACCTAATATACTTCTGGGCAGCTCAAAAGAGTCTGGCCTGCAGTGTTCCCTGCAAGCTCTCACAGCAGGAGTGCTATAAGTCTCTCTTTTCCAGCAGCTGCCCCTTCGAACCTGCAATCTGGGGACAATGAGCATCGTTTGCCTTGGAATTTCCCTTAGCAAGGGCTTTCCTTTTAAAATGTTTCACGCTATGTCCGAGTTAGTTTGCTGCTGCCTTTTGGGGATTGGAGGGAGGGGCCACATTCTTCATCAATATCTTTGGGCAGCTCTCTCTTTCAGCCCTGCATTTAAAAATAGCTTCTCAATGTGGAAGAGATGAGCTGGTGATTTCTACGGAGAGAATCTCAATCTTTCTCTCCCTCTTTCACAAGCTTTTCTCTCTCTCTCTTTGTGTATTGCAGGATGAACTATTGCAATGCACTCTACCTTTGAAAGTAGACTCGGAAACTGCAACTAATCCAGAATTTGGCAGCTAGACTGGTGACTGGGAGCAGCTGACTGGAATCATATGACACTGGTCCTAAAGGATCTATACTAGCTTCAAGCACAATTCAAAGTGCTGGCACTGACCTTTAAAGCCCTAAACGGCCTCGGCCCTGTATACCTGAAGGAACGTCTCCACCCTCATCGTTCAGCCCGGACACTGAGGTCTAGCTCCGAGACCTTCTGGCGGTTCCCTCACTGCAAGAAGGTGCAGAGAACCAGGCAGAGGGCCTTCTCGGTGGTGCTGCCCGCCCTGTGGAACGCCCTCCCATCAGATATCAAGGAAATAAACAACTACAGTGGTACCTCGGGTTACATACACTTCAGGTTACATACGCTTCAGGTTACAGACTCCGCTAACCCAGAAATATTACCTCAGGTTAAGAACTTTGCTTCAGGATGAGAACAGAAATCATGCTCCAGCGGCACAGCAGCAGCAGGAGGCCCCATTAGCTAAAGTGGTGCTTCAGGTTAAGAACAGTTTCAGGTTAAGAACGGACCTCCAGAACAAATTAAGTACTTAACCTGCTGTACCACTGTATATAACTTTTAGTAGACTGCTGAAGGCATCCCTGTATCATGAGGTTTTTAATGTTTGATGTTTTGTTATGTTTTTATGTGTGTTGGAAGCCACCCAGAGTGGTTGGGGAAACCCAGCCAGATGGGCGGAGTATTATTATTATTATTATTATTATCATCCAGGAACTCTGTTCTAGTCACCCTTCCTACCTACCTGGTAGTTTTTTGCCACTTGGCCAATGAACAGTCCATGCCACTGAATTATTATGGGGCAGCTTTCGGGTGTTTTGCCCCCTCAGAGTCTTTCCATTCACTAAAGATTTTTGTGTTGATATTTGTCTGTTGTGTGCACGGGTGCAGTTTTGGCTCCCAAAGCTCTGCACACTCAGAAAGAATCTCTCTGGGATTAGCATATATGATCAATAAATTAACCAATTTACTGGACCTAAAAGGGGGAGGGAGAGAAAATATTCTATTCCCTAATCTACTCATTTAATGTCCTCTTGCTATGCTACTTAGCAATTATAAAAATACACTGGGGGGGAGGACAAACAAAAGCCCACTTGCTGGCTTCTGAGGTGCCAAGTATATTCAAGCAAAAACCTAATTCAGAATAATTAGCATACTTGATAGATTTCAATTCTTTCTTCTCACAGAACAGCCACTGGTGGATTCCTCCTGTGACTTTATGAATAATTCCCCTCCCTCGCCACTAGTCCTTGTTTAATCTCCGCATTTTTGCCAGTTGCCTGCTGTAAGAATTTTGATTATCGTTTATTTGAAACGCAAGTAATGGTTAGCGGAATGTCAAACTTCAAACTGAAACTGAAGTTCCTGTATTGTGGCAGTCACCAAACTGGTGACCCTTTGACTGTTTGGGGTCCAAACAACTGGAAAGAAACTGATAGTGAAGGTTGCCGTACTGGGTAAGCACACTATAGTGTGTTGGGATAAATTCAGAAGACCAGCAACAACCTTGCAGTAGCAGCCATACAAAACTGAGAGCCCACTTGCAGCAAAGAGAGAATTTCATGATACTGTTGCAATTCTTGATTGCTGCAAATGGATCTCTTGTCATTTCCTACGATGTTGCCTGACAGAGATCAGGGATTTCACAGCAGCATGTTGATAGTCCGAGATTACAGGAAATCTCTCTCCAGTCCTTGGAATCCAATACCTAGCAGATTTATCACGGCTAACTGGAGGTGGCAAAGTTTGGTGCCAGTCTTCCATTAGGTGTGAGTTGGCAGAAGAATCCTTGAGGCGTTGGTGGTCTTGTAGTAAAGTAAAAGCTTACTAGGAAATGATATATAATTAATTGAAAAAGGTGTTTAAAATAACGTTTTTTTAATAAAAACAAAAACAAATCCAGAAGCTTTCCTTTTGGGAATTATAGGAATAGAACTACTCAGACTGTACAGAAATTTATTCATGTATGTGACTATAGTGGCAAGAATGCTACTTGCCCAAATATTGGAAAGAAGAAGAAGTCCAAGTGAAAGAAGAACGGATACAAAAAGTTTTGGAATATGCAGAAATGATGAAACTTACCGGAAAAATAAGATAACAAACTTTTTAATAAAAGAATGGAGATGGTTTATAGAATATTTACAAATAAACTGTAAACAGATAAGAGAACTGGCAGGCTTATTGTAACAACCTGCAGTTTTATAAGAGTATATATTTAAAGTAGATGAAAAAATGAATAAATTAAGTTAATTTGAAATATGCAGAAAATATTTTTTTTAAAAAAATAAGGAACGCAGAAAGAGGGGGGATGAAGTCAAGCTTTGAAATGTTAAAATGACTGTAAAGTTATTGAAATGTATAAAACTGAAAATCATAAATAAATAAGAAATTGGGTCCCTGGGGCATCTTTGGGAGACTAAGGAAGGATCAGTGGCAGTACAGTCTGCTTAAGGGAGTATACTTGTGCTCTGTTTATACATCTCTACCGGGGGGGCGGGGGGGAGGGATTAGAAATAAATGATAAGATCCCAACATGCTATCTTCCAAAGAAAACGAAAACATATAATACTCCACAATGTGAAATGGGAGGATTTAAAGAAACCTATAGCATTGTTATCAATGCAAGACAAACTCTGTTAAGCAAAAAAAAATCAAAAAAAAATCTGCCTTTTCCCTGCACACCTTTCTTTCTTTCTTTCTTTCTTTCTTTCTTTCTTTCTTTCTTTCTTTTGTATACTGGCCTTCATCCGCGGATCTCAGGGCAGTTCACAACATAACTCTTATTGAATCATTCATAACGGTGTCCATCCACTGTGTAGAAACACTACAACTGGGCCAAACATAAGAAGAATAACCACATAATAGACATGTGGCTATCTTACCACTAGCAAGTACATTTTTTGCTCTGGTGAGAGCACTAAATAAACAAACTTGGCTTAGATTTTAACACTTGCTGGATCCAGGGATTAGAGAGGTTTGGGACCCACAAAATCATAACAATATTGTGTATCTGGAATTGCACTTAGAACTAGAATCCACCTGTAGAGGATCCATTCTCTCCATCCCATGTTATACTACAGTGGTACCTCAGGTTAAGTACTTAATTCGTTCCGGAGGTCCGTTCTTAACCTGAAACTGTTCTTAACCTGAAGCACCACTTTAGCTAATGGGGCTTCCTGCTGCCGCCACGCCGCTGGGGCATAATTTTTGTTCTTATCCTGAAGCAAAGTTCTTAACCCGAGGTAATATTTCTGGGTTAGCGGAGTCTGTAACCTGAAGCATATGTAACCTGAAGCGTATGTAACCCGAGGTACCACTGTATATATTTTTGCCATATGTATATAGTCAGACTAAACCACTTATTACGTGAACAAGAACAAACAAATAGGTGGTTGTGTTACCACATTCCATCCAACAAACACAGCAGCAACGAATGACCACTCTAGAGAAAATATTGCACCTTTCTATGAAACAGTATGCTATTCCAGCTTTAACACCGCCATACATGAAGATGCCTTAGTTTCACAATGACGGAATCAGAGCACAGAATAAATCTGTAGAATAAAAGGCAAACATAAACTTGGGGTACTAAACTAAACCGTAGCAGCTGTTTTTAAAAAAAATACTAATACTGCTATCACAGTTGAATTGTAATTTTAATTCATAAATTCCTTGCAATTCTGTAACATGTTCTAGCTGCTAAATTAGCAAATGACACCATTAAGTAAAAGTATTGGATGTTCTCACTGTCTGCTGTGACCCATCCTGGGATCTTTGGATGAAAGGTGTATGCAAATTTAATTCATTGATTAATTAATTATACTAATAGTAATCCCCCTGTTCTGCTCTGTGGTGAGGCTACCTTCTGCAACATTCAGTCTGAATACTAACAGAGAGCAAAGCTCTGCTGTTGCTTCAGCAACGGTCAGACTTAGACCAAGGACTCAAACTACATTGACAAAGAAAAAGCACTTTACCGTATTTTTTGCTCTATAAGATGCACTTTTCCCTCCTAAAAAGGAAGGGGAAATGTGTGTGCGTCTTATGGAGCGAATGCAGGCTGCGCAGCTATCCCAGAAGCCAGAACAGTGAGAGGGAGCGCTGCGCAGCCCTGCGGAGGCTTCGCGTGGCTAAGCCAGATTCTGCTTGCTGTCCTGGCTTCTGGCTTAGCCCCGCGCAGTCTATTCTGGGCAGGGGAGCCTTCATGCCGCTGCCCGGGAGAGGCTTCGCACGACAGTCCCAGAAGCCAGTTCCCTCTTGCTGTTCTGGCTTCTGGGATTCAGAATATTTTTTTTCTTGTTTTACTCCTCCAAGAACTAGGTGCGCCTTATGGTCTGGTGCGTCTTCTAGAGCGAAAAATACGGTATATGTGTTATAAAACTGTGACACCAGGTGGCGCTGGCGAATCCCGTCTTTCGCCAACGTAATTTCGCTTAATGAAGTTTAGAACATGTTTTCCTGCAACGCTTTATTGATGGGTCTAGATCCAGCCCAATCCTGATATAAGAGGAGCAGTTGTATTCCAACTGCAAGCTTTGCCTTCACTGAAAGGTGCCAGACACCACTCCAGCCAATACAAGATGGGTGACACCTGGCTTGAGAGCAGTATACGTGAAAAGGATCTAGGAGTCTTGGTTGACCACAAACTTGACATGAGCCAACAGTGTGACGCGGCAGCTAAAAAAGCCAATGCAATTCTGGGCTGCATCAATAGGAGTATAGCATCTAGATCAAGGGAATAGTGCCACTGTATTCTGCTCTGGTCAGACCTCACCTGGAGTACTGTGTCCAGTTCTGGGCACCACAGTTCAAGGAGGACACTGACAAACTGGAACGTGTCCAGAGGAGGGCAACCAAAATGGTCAAAGGCCTGGAAACGATGCCTTATGAGGAATGGCTAAGGGAGTTGGGCATGTTTAGCCTGGAGAAGAGGAGGTTAAGGGGTGATATGATAGCCATGTTCAGATATATAAAAGGATGTCACATAGAGGAGGGAGAAAGGTTGTTTTCTGCTGCTCCAGAGAAGCGGACACGGAGCAATGGATCCAAACTACAAGAAAGAAGATTCCACCTAAACATTAGGAAGAACTTCCTGACAGTAAGAGCTGTTCGACAGTGGAATTTGCTGCCAAGGAGTGTGGTGGAGTCTCCTTCTTTGGAGGTCTTTAAGCAGAGGCTTGACAACCATATGTCAGGAGTGCTCTGATGGTGTTTCCTGCTTGGCAGGGGGTTGGACTCCATGGCCCTTGTGGTCTCTTCCAACTATGATTCTATGATTCATTGCATAATCCTACATTATGTAGGAAGACTGGCCACACTGAAGTTTTTGAAATGGGTTCTTCTGAGTCCTAGGGTAGCAGTGCTCACACTATTGTATTCTGACAACAATAAAATTTATTTTTACACAGGCAAGCAGGTTGTGTGCACAAACTGATCACACACATTTGCTGCACACAAAAAAGCCAACTGTGTGGACTAACTTCTAAAACCTTGGAAGAAAAGATCTGAGAAATCCCATTCCTAGAATCTGCCTAGTGTTCGTACAATGAGGGATAAGCCTAGGCAATTCAAAGATTGTGTGCTTTATCTTATACAAGGTACTACTGTCAGGAAAAGCAAATTCAAAGGGGAGGCAAGTTCAAAAAGTTGCAGAAATGCAAACATACTGCAATGAAACGTACTGGAATTGGAAAGGCAAGTGTGGCGTTATTACTGTTCGCTTCCGAATTACTCCAGAAACAAGCATGATTAGAATGCAGAGATAAAAAAGAAAAACCAGATTCCACTACCTTTCAGTCTATATAACATACTTATACCGCTACGATTTTTTTTTTAAAAAAAATCTCTGAATGTGTTAGGAAAGAATTTACGAACATTTCAAATTGCTCATTTTCAGCTTGGAGAGAAATCTGATTCTTGTTAGAGTGGCCCAACTGAGATCAATAAACTCCCATTGATTAAACGTATAAAATACGGTAATGTTGAAAATACAAGTACAGAATTGCTAGGGAGGAAAGTCCTACAATCCCAAGCAAAATAAACAAAACAATGTCACCGCCTTGACCAAATTAAGAATGTTTAGTTCACCACAAGCTTATTACTGCAGATTAAAGGGTGAAAGAGGAGAGCGCAAAATATGGTCTGAAGCTCAACATCAAAAAAACAAAGATCATGGCCACTGGTTCCATCACCTCCTGGCAAATAGAAGGGGAAGAAATGAGAGATTTTACTTTCTTGGGCTCCATGATGACTGCAGATGGTGATAGCAGTCACGAAATCAAAAGACGCCTGCTTCTTGGGAGAAAAGCAATGGCAAACCTAGACAGCTTCTTAAAAAGCAGAGACATCACCTTGCCAACAAAGGTCCGTATAGGTAAAGCTATGGTTTTCCCAGTAGTGATGCATGGAAGTGAGAGCTGGACCATAAAGAAGGCTGATCCCCAAAGAATTGATGCTTTTGATTTATGGTGCTGGAGGAGACTCTTGAGAGTCCCATGGACTGCAAGAAGATCAAACCGATCCATTCTGAAGGAAATCAGCCCTGAGTGCTGACTGGAAGGACAGATCCTGAAGCTGAGGCGTCAATACTTTGGCCACCTCATGAGAAGAGAGGACTCCCTGGAAAAGATCCTGATGTTGGGAAAGATTGAGGGCACAAGGAGAAGGGGACGACAGAGGACAAGATGGTTGGACAGTGTTCTCGAAGCTACCAGCATGAGTTTGACCAAACTGCGGGAGGCAGTGGAAGACAGGAGTGCCTGGTCCATGGGGTCACGAAGAGTCGGACAACTAAACAACAACAACTAAAACAACTAAACAACAACAACAACAAATCCTATCAGAAAGCCAGCTGTAAAAGATGATGACCAAACAATAAGAAAGAAGAAAATATGGACTGCCAAGATTACACACAAACACCCAACCCAGTAATTTAGGGAGATTCCTAAATTAAAGCACTTGTGGGGGGGGGGGTTAGTTCAGAGGAAACGTTACTAGTGGGTTTATAAAATTTGGAACAGTGGCTAGCGAAAGATTTCCCCTCTATCCCAAACTTAACTATAGCAGGAGGAAACGTGTGAGCCTGTCTAGTATTTAGCAGCTCATCTGGTAACTGCTGACATTCAAGTGAAGAGGAGGAATCCTGTACCAGGTCGGTAGAAGCATTTATGTTTTTATCAGTGGCTACAGCCTGTGTTTCCATGTGACTTGCTGGGGAGAGAGGGTTCTCTTCCTTCCAGCGTGGAAATGCAAGCTAGCAGGCTTTTTAAGCAGCCTAGTAAAACAACAGCAGGCTGGCAGTTCTTGTGAGCTTATTCACAATACAAGAAGAATGAATCTTAGACATGCAAGGCATACTTTTGCTTTACATGCGATTGCCCACTGGTCTGATCCACCAGAGTCTTCTTGTGCTTGCATAGTCTTAAGATGTGAGTGCACCATTCCAAAAATCAACCCTTCTCTCTCTCTCTCTCTCTCTCTCTCTCTCTCTCTCACTCTCACTCTCACTCTCACTCTCACTCTCACACACACCCCTGGATTGGAGAATTAACATTCTCATTTGTTGATTTATGTTAGCCATTTATTTGCTATTCTTCCGTATGGAATAATTCTTGATATACCGTATTTTTCTGTGTATAAGACTAGGTTTTCCCCTTAAAAAATAATGTCAAAATTTAGGGGGCATCTTATACATGGGGCCACCTCCTCCCATTTTCTTAAATCTAAGTCCCCCCAAACAGGGCATGTCTTATACATGGGGGCATCTTATAGACGGAAAAATAGGGTAACGTGAACATAAAATCTAACGACAATAAAACGACGTGAAAGCAAAGCGGTGGATTGAAGCCAGAGGATGCTGTTTTTATGCCAGATCAGACCATCTAGGCCAGTGTTGTGGCAGCAGATCTCCAATATTTCAGATGGGATTACTCCCAGCCTTACTTTGAGATGCAAGAGACTGAACCCTGGATTTTTCGAATGCAAAGCATGCGGTCTACCACTGAACCATGCCCTTTCCCCACAGGCTTGTCACATTCAGTGCCAAATGAGCAACCCTGAGGAGAGCATTCCACAGATATGGTGCTATCACATAGAAGATGCTCTCCTGGTTGCCACCCACCTCCCTCCAGACGGCAAGGACACCCAGAGGAGAGCTGCAAAGATTGCATTAGTGCACAAGTGGTCCCATAATTGGTAGCAAGTTCAGCATTTCCTCTATCAAGATCCAACTTCCTGTTACAACAACCTGCAAGTCTCCTATGAAGCCTGAATAGCAGACCTTCGTAAAATTCCTATACAGTGGTACCTCGGAAATTGAATGGAATCCATTCCAGAAGTCCAAACATTTGGGAACCAAGGTGCGGCTTTTGATTGGCTGCAGGAAGCGCCTACAGCCAATCAGAAGCTACGGAAGCCCCATTGGACGTTCGGGTTCCAAAGAGCTTTTGCAAACCGGAACACTCACTTCCGGATTTGCAGCGTTCGGGAGCAAAAATGTTCGAGTCGCAAGGCGTTCGTCAACCAAAGTACGGCTGTATAGGTAAAATACTTACTCTTCTTCAATTTATATCAAGTATAGTTAAGTCCCAACTCGCATGCATTCATGTCACGCACAACTGTGCACACATGAGCCGTTTTCAGTGCCGAAAGGGGGAGGGGTGCAACGGGCTGACACACACGGAAGCTGGGAACAGAGTGCCTACATAAACAGGTATTCCTCTGTACTGGGGTAGGCAACCTAAGGCCTGTGGGCCGGATGTGGCCCAATCGCCTTCTCAGTCCAGCCCGCAGACAGTCCAGGAATCAGCGTGTTTTTCTATGAGTAGAATGTGTCCTTTTATTTAAAATGCATCTCTGGGTTATCTGTGGGGCATATGAATTCGTTCATTCCCCCCCCCCCCCAAAAAAAAATGTAGTCTGGCCCACCATGTGGTCTGAGGGATGGTGAAAAAGGTTGCTGACCCCTACTACAGTATACCTGAAACTTACCGTATTTATTGCTCTATAAGACTCACTTTTTCCCTCCTAAAAAGTAAGGGGAAATGTGTGTGCGTCTTATGGAGCGAATGCAGGCTGCGCAGCTATCCCAGAAGAGCAAGAGGGATTGCTGCTTTTGTTGCGCAGCAATCCCTCTTGCTGTTCTGGCTTCTGGGATTCAGAATATTTTTGTTGTTGTTTTCCTCCTCCAAAAGCTAGGTGCATCTTGTGGTCTGGTGCGTCTTATAGAGCGAAAAATACAGTATGTGCATTTAACTTGCACACATTCAGTTTTACGTGCTTGAGGGGGAAAATTAAAAAATTAAGGGGGGCAGAAATGGGGCTGGTGTCTGGGGGGGGGGAGAATTTGCCAATCCCACCCACCACTGCACCCAATGTGTTTTGACTATACATGATTTGGGCTTTAGGCATGATTCCCAGAACATAACCCTCATGCAAGTTGTGGGCTTACTGCAATGTCGATGTCCAAACTGTTTAGCTAAATGAATCACAAAGATTAAAAACACAAATACTTCATTTGCTGTATTCCACCCCCAGGGAAAAAAATACCCACCAAAAAAACCCCTAAATCTAAAACATTGGGGGGGGGATGTAAACTTTATCTCCTTTATAAGTCCTTTGGCTGAAGCCAGTCCTGTTGATTCCAACTGACCTTATTTTCAGGTGTTTTGTCCAACTTTGTAGGACAGGTTTCCAGAATTCTATGCTCAACGTTACAAATGGTAGTCTTAGTGCTACAAAACACACTTTGGTGTGGAGGAATCCTTGATGACAATGAAGAGCAGAGGCACTACTTGTCAGGGGACAAGGCATGAATAAATCGGTCCCCATGAACCTTCCCCACTTCTGCCACAAGAGTTCCATACTTAGCTAAAACAGATCGCTAAAACTTCTTTCTTAATCACAATTCTTTACTTCTATACAGTGTTCAAAGCACTTCGCAAATGCCATCTGTTTTCTGTGTAACAAACCTATAAAGCTCAGTTGGTTAGTGTTATGTACTGAAGTTCTCACCCTGGGGGGATACTGTAGATAGTTATGCAAATGAAGGATCGAAAAGTGACGTTCAGTGATTGGATAGTTTTAGAAAATGGCAACAGTTACATTGTTCTGGAGCTCTATATAAGGAGGCTGACTGAGCCCCTCAGCTAAGCTCTGTTCTGATATCTGAATAAAGAAGAGCTGTTTGAAGAATCGCTGTGTCGTCTGCTATGTTCGCCCACAACTTAACAGTTAGCTCACTTGGGTGTGGTGCTGGTAACACCTAGGTTGCAGGTTTGATCCCCATAAGGGACAGCTGCATATTCCTGCATTGCGAGGGGGTGGATTAGATGATCCTCAGGGTCTCTTCCAACTCTATGGATTGATCTAATTCTAATATCATCAGATGGTCTAATTCTAATGACATCAGTTATTATCCACAAGTAGCAGTGGAGCGGGTGGGATGGGAACATCAAGGCTAAGAGAATAATGGCCTGCTAAAGATCATCTTGTAAGTACTTAGCAGAGACAGGCTTCAACCTGGCTATTCTCCAGTTCCACACCTCAGGTGTAAAGCTACACCAGCTCTTGACCCTGCAGTTAATATTTTGGAATTGCTCATCACCATGAAAAACTGTTGCAGAAGCTCTTCACATTTTTCAGAGTATACATTTTAAGAGCATATACCTTATTTTCCCATGTATAAGACTAGGTTTTCCCCCTAAAAAATAATGTCAAAAATTAGGGGGCATCTTATACACAGGTCTATCTCCCCCCATTTTCTTAAATCAGAGTCCCCCAAAATAGGGGGTGTCTTATACATGGGGGCGTCTTATAGACGGAAAAATACAGTCGTGTGTGTGTATGTAGATAAATGTAAATATAAATATTCTTAGATATACACCTAAGTAATATTTCAAACAGAATGTGTTATTTTCCAGAACTGAAATTGGCTACAGCGCACTCCTGAGTGACTATTCTGTGGCAAACCTGGGTTTGTTGCCCCTATCAAGAGAAGATTTCATTATCTGAATGTACGTCCCATAGAGCGAAAAATACGGTACATGGCAGTCCAGAAGTCTGGAACAGGGTACATACCATGGGGGAATAAGTTTATGACCATTGTTTAGAACATCAGTTAGGTGGCAAACCATGTTGGCACACACTTTAAGGAAAAGTATGAAGTATCATTGGCCAGATTTTGTTCCATGTTATTTGCCAGTAAAGTAAGAAGACACAGGGGTCCAGAAAGCTTTGTTTCCAGAAGTATGCATGCTGGCCTTTGCTATTTGATATTGGTAAAGTCACTTTATCATTATTTAACATAAAAACCAGAGTGGAGGCTGAATTTCAGCCAGGGCTCTGTCAGTTGCTGAAATGACTTGTCTTTCAAAATGGGCTCATAGATTTCTGAGAAATTCACGAAAGTTAAATCCCAGGGGATAATTTCTATTATAAAATGAATGTGCAGATACTCATTTTTAGAAGACAAACATTTATCTTGCCATACAAAATACAATGAGTTCTCTAACCGAATTTACTGCTGACATCAGATCAGATACTGATAAAAACTTCTATATTTTATTTACAAGGCACTGTATCCTGAATTCTTTAGCATGGAAGAAACAGCTGCTGAGTGTATCTTAAAGAGTCACTACTAGATGCAAAAATTAAATGACTCTCCAGAATGTTTTCATTGTATTCACACATTTAATATAGGATTGCAATATGAAGTTGCTCCAACAGAACAGATGAGAGTCCACTTCTGTTGGGCAGTATCTCCTAGGTTCTTCAGTTTAACCAATATGATCTTGAATATACATTTATTGAGGGGCAGGGAATGTCATGTCGGGTTTTTTCTTTGTTTCTTTATAGTTGCATGCACATGGGGACGGATGCAGTGGTAAACCTCAAATCCCACAAAGAGAAAGGGCAAAGTTTAAGAAGTCTGTGAAAGTCAAAATAAACTATCATAATTACAAAGTGGCACACCTGTGGACACAGCAAACAAATTAGGCCAGCCACTGTCTTACTTTGAATCTATTCTCATGAATAAAATTACAGGGAAATGTCTTCCTACAAGTCCTATTAAACAACAACAACAACTACTACTACTACTACAACATTCACCCAGCATAAGAAAGGGTTGGTCTACTCAAGCAAACTTGCTACAATCATGGAAACTGCAGCAGCCAAAATTGATTTTAATTTCCACAAATCACAAACTATAGTTTAAAAACTCAAGAGGTGGAGCGGAGAGTCTGCTATCCTGTGCATAACACCCCAGAGAAATTTCAAAACTACTTTTGCTCCCCTTGAAATTTGTCAGAGGGACTGCCCCGAAATCACATCAGGATTTAACTTGAGGAAAAATTGAGAGGTGATTCATAAAAATTCAAGGAAGACTGACAAACAACATCCTAAAGCAGTCACCTTCTTAAAGCATTCATTCTTGCAAGCTTCCAGCAACCCAATAACTATTAACTAGACTGCAGGAGCAACAACCAGAGTCAAAACGAAAAACACAACCTCAGTTTAAAACATAAAGGGCAGGAGCAGGGTGATCCAAACAGTAATGTTATTAGTGCTTGGAACTCAATTGCTGCCTACCAATTCAACAATCATAAAGCAGGTTACCTGGATCCCATACATTCAGACTATAGCTGCAGTGAACAAGTAAGAAGTATGCTTCTTTTACAACAACCTTGGGATCCCTTGAAAAGTTATGCTATTATAACCACCAGCCGAACTCACAAAATACGCCAAAATTATTCAGTAACATTGTCGACGTTTTCACTTCCAAAAGTCTGAGTTCTCTAAAGTGTTCTGTTCCCCAGCTGAGCCCATTCAAAAAAACCACTTGAGGAAAACAAAAAGTAACTGTGCATAGTTGAAGGCACACAGGGAAGAAATGAAGCCCTCCTGCTAGATTTATCACCCCACACATTCTTCATGTAAGAACACCCCGGAATTATGACTTTGAATCATTTGATTAAGAGAAGCAGCTTTAGCTTTAGATGAAAGACAAACCTAATGTTTCTATTCTTCTTTTCAGTGAAGAGATTCTCTACTCAGCTATGCATTACTCAAGTCAAACACACATACACACTCATGTTGTGGTACAAAACCAGCAGATTCTACATTACAAAGCAAGACAAACACTGGATGCAGCTTCTGTTATCCTTTGTGGGGTTAAATGCCGGACTGTTTATTCCTCCCGCTAACAGAATAATAGAAACCTCATTCATTGATACATACCCTCCAACATTTCTCCAATGAAAACAGGGATGTCCCATTCCCTAGTGATAATTTTACTATTTGTACCCCACACATCTTACTGGGTTGCCCCAGCCACTCTGGGTGGCTTCCAACACATATAAATACATAATAAAACATTAAACATCTTTTTTATAAAAAAATCTTCCCTGCACAGGATTTCCTTCAGATGGCTCCATACCCTCCAACATTTCTCCAGTAAAAACAGGGACATCCTAAGGAAAAGCAGGACATTCCTGGATCAAAACAGAAACCAGGACGGCTTCTCTAAATCAGGGACGTCCCTGGAAAATAGAGACACATGGAAGGGTCTGTGTGTATCAGCCATCAGCATAAGGCAATAAGTTTGTCCAACTCCAGCCCTCTTTTCTCCCTTCGTAGGCTCAGTGCTGATAACCAGGGTGAGAAGAAGTACAGGTAACATCCACCGCCGCCGAAACGTGGTTTGTTTGTTTTTAAACACGCGCGCCCGCGCACACACACGTTCCTTCGATGCACGCAACACCTCGAGAACGCTGCGATTGCAAATGCCAAAAAAAAAAAAGAGGTCAGGTTACCTGGCCCCAACCTGCGCGCTTGCACAAAAGGGGCATTTGAAAGCGAGCCGTCTCGTGGGCTGCCTTGCATTTCCCCCCGCCGTGCAGCCTGCGCTTTTTGGCGAAGAGTTGCGCCGCATAGGAGCAGGGCGACGGAGGCGGCGGTGGCCCCTTCCAGTGCCCGGGATGCGCCGCTGCCCCTCGGGCGGAGAGCGGCGCGCCGAGTTCCCCAGCCGGAGGAGGAGGAAGAAGAAGAAGGGGACTCACCTCGGTGCGAGTCTGCAGCCTCTTGTTCATCTCATAGATCCGGTACTCGGGCTGCACCATGTACGGCGTGTGCCTCCGGTAGAAGGGGCCGAAGGGCGAAGAATAGAAGGGGTCGTGCGGCGCCGCGCTCGACATCTTGGCCGCCGCTCGCCGGCGAGGCTCAGGGCGCGCGGGAGGCGGCGGCGGCGGCAGCCGAGAGCCGCGCCGAGCACATGGGCTGCGCGGGGCGGGCGGCTGCTGCTGCTGCTGCTGCTGCTGCTCCCCGCGCGGGGAGGGAGCGCGAGCGAGGCCGGCGGGCGGGGAAGGGAAGGCGAGGCGGGCAGCCCGGCGAGGCTAGGCGGCGGGGAGCGAGGCTGGCGCGAGACTGGCGGGGAGCTTGTTTTTCAAGGCGCCGTCGGCGGAGAAGGGGTCATTTCCTGTCCGCCTCCTGCGAAAACAACGCGGGGTTTTGCCCTCCCCCCTCCCTCTCTCTTTTTCTCCTCAGGGGGACACAAAAGGAGGTTTCCTGTGAGGAACTGGGCTGGGGGGGGGGCAACAGGGTCGGCGCTTCCCCCGGCTTCCCCACCCAGCCAAGTCGCCAACAACACCACACACATACACACCCACGGTACAATCGCAACCCCAACCAGAAACGTGCCTCGAGAGACGCATCCTGCCCCTTCAAAGTTTCAGTTACAGATAGGTAGCCGTGTTGGTCTGCCATAGTCAAAACAAAATAAAACAATTCCTTCCAGTAGCACCTTAAAGACCAACTAAGTTCTAGGTATGAGCTTTTGTGTGCATCCACACTTCTTCAGATCCCTGTACCTGTGCAAGTTTCTTGGTGAGGTTGATGGACTTCCATTTCATGCGGCTCAATGTGGTGCCTTCCATAGTTCCAGTTACAGATAGGTAGCCGTGTTGGTCTGCCATAGTCAAAACAAAAAATTCCTTCCAGTAGCACCTTAAAGACCAACTAAGTTAGTTCTAGGTATGAGCTTTCGTCTGCATGCACACTTGTATCTGAAGAAGTGTGCATGCACACGAAGAAGTGTGTATCTGAAGAAGTGTGCATGCACATGAAAGCTCATACCTAGAACTAACTTAGTTGGTCTTTAAGGTGCTACTGGAAGGATTTTTTTTATTTCCTTCAAGGTTTGTTGGCTTGTTTCCTGATTTGCCTCCCTCAGGGAGGCAGAAGGGAAACACAGGACAGCATCTTCTGGCGGATTAAAATGGCCACAACTTGGTTCAATTTCACATGTAGGAAACCTGGGCGTGTAGACGGGTCAGTCAGGAACTGGGCACTGCACAACGTGCCTTTACACAGCTGGCCCCCTTGATCCCCACAGCTGAGGGGAGGACTGTGACCCACACCTGTGGTGGGCTTGTGGCCAGAGACTCCCCTCCAGTGGCGTAGCAGGGTCAGGTGGTACCCGGTGCAGAAAATTTTTTGTCATGCACCCCCCCCCCCATTGAAATCCAGTTGGACTCCCAAGGGACTGCAATCGACTCACAGTACAGTCATACCTTGGGTTGAGTTGCACTCCGCGGCAACTCGGAAGTAACGGAGCGCGTTACTTCCAGGTTTCGACGCTTGCGCAGGCGCAGATGCTCAAAATGACGTCACGTGCATGTGCAGAAGTGGTGAAAAGTGGCGCCACGTGCGCAGACGTGCCATCACTAGTTACGTTTGCTTCTACAGACGAACGGAGCTCCAGAACGGATCCCGTTTGTATCCAGAAGTACCCCTGTATAAAAATACTGGCTGGGATTGTCATTGCTGTTGAGCTTTTGGGGTAGGCAGGAGGGGGCAGGCGGCACGCCGGATATCACCCCCCTAGGTGATGACACCCAGGGTGTGCCGCACCCACTTTGCTCCGTCCCCGCTTCCCTCAAGACCCCTTTGATGGTGAACCTGAAATCGCAGAAGGGATGAGTCGCTACATCAACCCCTCACTGAATATGGGGCTAAAGGATCCCGCCCAAGACCCAAAACCGCCAAAGTTGTGACAATTGCTATGGGGAAGGGAAAACATGCGGAGCAGGGAAATCCCTTCCCTGCTCCAAAAGACAGCAACCATCGCCCAGGAACCTAGAAAGGGAAAGGTGAGCCTAAAAGAAACGATACAAGTACAGGGAGGGCTCGGGGGGGGGGGTGATGCTCTGGGGCAGACTGCGCTGCTTGATTTCAGTGCAAGTCCCCTTTTATTCTTTAGAAGTGGACTGCAGTGAAGACTGCTCACTTCCGGTCCGCTCCCTTTCCCCTGCCCCCCAGGCCACCACAGATAAGGGTAAAGGTAAAGGTACACCTGACCATTAGGTCCAGTCGTGACCGACTCTGGGGTTGCAGCGCTCATCTCGCTTTAATGGCCAAGGGAGCTGGCGTACAGCTTTTGGGTCATGTGGTTGAAATCTCAGCTCTTCCTGCTTGCACCAAGTTCTACTTCTCAATTACAAAATTGCACGAAACAAGAATGTTGGGGAATGCTGGAGAATATGGCATTCTGGGTCCTATTCTGAGAAATTCCTTGCATCTAAACCCTGGTGTCTCTAAACAAAGCAAGAACTCAGCTAGCAAACGCGGCGGCATGGGATTCAGGTAAGTAGCCATGTTGGTCTGATGTAGTAGATATATATATATATATATATATGCAGGTTTTGGTGTCCTCGGGTGTCTTCCCGTGTAAAAGTTGGGGTGTCTAGGCGACGTTTCGACGAGGTCTCACTCGTCATCTTCAGGCTGGTGCTTTCGGCTTCTTGTTACTGGAACAGAGCGGGATCTCAATGTTTGAGTTCCTATAAATACTGTAGAGGGGGTGTGGTGTCTAGCCTCCAATGTTCTGGGCAGAGAGGAAGTTCCCAGGCTAGTGTGCCTTTTCTTCTTTTGTTCCTTAATTACTTGAGAGATACCTTGAGTGATTTCTTGAGTGATATCCTGAGTACCACTTAGGTGGGTCATTAGGTGTGGATTAGTTGCTAAAGTCTTTGTGTCTTGACCTCTTGAACTTTGTGAAGAGTTTTCCTGAGAAGATGGCTGTATTGCACTTAGTTGTGCTTTGGCTTGGCTTCGTGTATAGGGGCGAGCTGTGGTTTTGTGGCTTGTGTCAGCCAGATCTGTGTAGGGATTGCAGGGGGGTGCAGCATCCGGAGGTGCCACCATGGATTGGCTACTGGATGGTGTCAGTAATTCATCTGTGGAGAGGGTCTGGGTTTGGGTCTGGTGTGGTTGATTGGTGTTGGCGTTCTGTGTGCCTCTGGATCTGGTGTCAGTTTTTGTGGAGAGGGCTAATTTCCAGATGTCTGGCAAGCGGGATGTGTCGTCACGCTTGTTCATGTTGTGAGGGTGTTTCTCTATCTCGATGGCTTCCATGATTATTCTCTTGTGGTGATGTTCCGTGTTAAAGAGCAATTTGGAATCTGCAAAATTAATTTCGTGTCCTGTTTCTTTCATGTGTTGGAAAAGAGAGGAAGTTTTTTCTTCTTTTTTGACGGCATTCTTGTGTTCTGCGATACGTGCATTTATTCGTCTGTTTGTTTGTCCAATGTACGTGGCTGGGCAGACTTTGCAGGGTATTTCATAGATCCCTTGGTTTTCCAACTGGATTTTATCCTTGGGGTTTCTGAGGATATTGGCTATTTTTTGGTTGGTGCAAAAGGCTGTTTTGATATTGTGTTTATGGAGGATTTTGCTAATTTTATCTGTAGTGCCCTTGATATAAGGAAGGAGGGCCATGCCATTGTTTTCTTCTGTGTCTTGGTTTTTGGGGGGTGTTTCCTTTTGGATTAGCTTCGTAATCCTGTTTTGCTGGTATCCATTGGCAATTAACACATTTGAGAGATTCTGTAACTCAGTTGTCAAGTGGTCTTTGTCAGCCAGGTGTTTGGTTCTGGAGATGAGAGTCTTGGCTACGGAGTTTATTTGTGCAGGGTGGTGGTGTGATTGTGCATGTAAGTAGCGGTTGGTGTGTGTTTTTTTCTGGTAGATAGTGTGTCCTAGGGAGCCATCAGGTTTTTTGTAGATTAGGACGTCAAGGAAGGGAAGTTGGTTGTTGGCTTCTATTTCCATAGTGAATTGTATTTTGGGGTGTAAGTTGTTGAGATGTGTGAGGAAGCTATCCAGTTTTTCCTTCCCGTGTGGCCAAATTACAAAGGTGTCGTCAACATATCTGAGCCAAAGTTTGGGTTTGTGTTCTGACTTGTCTAAAGCATTGGTTTCAAAGTGTTCCATGTACAGGTTTGCGATGACCGGTGAGAGGGGTGATCCCATAGGTGCTCCTTCTATCTGTTTGTATCTTTGTCCATTGTGGATGAAGTACGTGTTGGTTAGGCAGTGGTTGGTCAGGTCCAAGATGTATTCGGGGGGATTGTATTTGTTTTGAATAGCTGTCAAGGCTTCATTAATGGGCACTTGTGTGAAGAGAGATACAACATCGAAGCTCACAAGTAGGTCATTAGGATGTAGGTTTTGCTTCTTTATTGTTTCTATGAACTGGAAGGAGTTTGGTACGTGTGAAGAGATGGATTCTGCATAGGGCTGAAGTTGCTTGGCGAGAAATTTAGCGAGATTTTGTAGAGGTGAGCCTATGGAGCTGACTATTGGTCTGAGTGGTGTTCCTTCTTTGTGTATCTTGGGGAGGCCGTAGAGTTTGGGGCATCTGGATGATTTTTCTCTGGGGATGATTCTTAGCTGGATTTCTTCACTGATAGGAGAGGCTTTTATTTTGGATTTGGTGGTTTTTTCCAGATAGGTGGTGGGATCTGTTTTTATAGGTTTGTAGGCAGGATCTTGGAGTAGCTTTGATAGTTTTGCTTGGTAGTCCGATGTGTTCATCACCACTGTGGCATTACCTTTGTCTGCTGGGAGAATGATTATTATATCAAGGGCACTACAGATAAAATTAGCAAAATCCTCCATAAACACAATATCAAAACAGCCTTTTGCACCAACCAAAAAATAGCCAATATCCTCAGAAACCCCAAGGATAAAATCCAGTTGGAAAACCAAGGGATCTATGAAATACCCTGCAAAGTCTGCCCAGCCACGTACATTGGACAAACAAACAGACGAATAAATGCACGTATCGCAGAACACAAGAATGCCGTCAAAAAAGAAGAAAAAACTTCCTCTCTTTTCCAACACATGAAAGAAACAGGACACGAAATTAATTTTGCAGATTCCAAATTGCTCTTTAACACGGAACATCACCACAAGAGAATAATCATGGAAGCCATCGAGATAGAGAAACACCCTCACAACATGAACAAGCGTGACGACACATCCCGCTTGCCAGACATCTGGAAATTAGCCCTCTCCACAAAAACTGACACCAGATCCAGAGGCACACAGAACGCCAACACCAATCAACCACACCAGACCCAAACCCAGACCCTCTCCACAGATGAATTACTGACACCATCCAGTAGCCAATCCATGGTGGCACCTCCGGATGCTGCACCCCCCTGCAATCCCTACACAGATCTGGCTGACACAAGCCACAAAACCACAGCTCGCCCCTATACACGAAGCCAAGCCAAAGCACAACTAAGTGCAATACAGCCATCTTCTCAGGAAAACTCTTCACAAAGTTCAAGAGGTCAAGACACAAAGACTTTAGCAACTAATCCACACCTAATGACCCACCTAAGTGGTACTCAGGATATCACTCAAGAAATCACTCAAGGTATCTCTCAAGTAATTAAGGAACAAAAGAAGAAAAGGCACACTAGCCTGGGAACTTCCTCTCTGCCCAGAACATTGGAGGCTAGACACCACACCCCCTCTACAGTATTTATAGGAACTCAAACATTGAGATCCCGCTCTGTTCCAGTAACAAGAAGCCGAAAGCACCAGCCTGAAGATGACGAGTGAGACCTCGTCGAAACGTCGCCTAGACACCCCAACTTTTACACGGGAAGACACCCGAGGACACCAAAACCTGCATTCCTGTACCCGTGAAAATCTACGAAAGCATATATATATATATATATATATATATATATATATATATATATATAATGTCCAGTAGCACCTTAGAGACCAACTAATTTTGTTCTTGGTATGAGCTTTCGTGTGTGCATGCACACGAAAGCTCATACCAAGAACAAACTTAGTTGGTCCCTAAGGTGCTACTGGACTTTTCTTGATTTTTTAAAAATATATTAAACATGTCCAGATTGGCCACAAATACCAGAACACAGGCTATGCAGGTCTATTCCTGATCAGTTTATTAGTACTGGTCATGTACTGGTCTGTTTTAGCACTGTGCAATTTTTCACTATATTGACCAAAATCCTTATAGTTAAGAAGAAAATTAATATTAGATTCTAGATTTTGGATTTTGTGCTAGTTAATTGAACAAAATAAACCATCATAGCAGATATTAATCTAATATCAATTAATGAGCCTACCTAAACATCTTTCTCAGCCTGGTATCTGAGGCTGACCGTGTGGGTGCCATGAATGTTTCCCTGGGGAGAGCATTCATTCATTCATTCATTCATTCATTCATTCATTCATTATTAAATTTCTATACCACCCTTCATCCAAAGATCACAGGGCGGTTCAGAACATAACAATATAAAATGAGAATACAAAAAACAACAACCCGAAAAACATATTGTTTTTGCTTTATTTATGCTTATGCACCAACAAGGTACACAAAAAGAAATAGACATCCCCAAAGGGCCTAATTTTTTTTCATTGTTTCTGGTTTCTTCCTCGCACGGCAAGGGTGAGACAGGAGTCAGCCTTTGGTCCCCACTCCTTCTCACTCCTTCCCCATTGTTCTGGTCCCGTGGGTTACCCAAGAGGCGAGGTCCAAGTCTGGTCCGTGGCCAAAGGTGCAACGTGGAGGCAGTCCGTAGTAGCTGAAGCTGGGTGCAGGGCAGGGAGTCGGGTGAAGTCAGCAACAGGTTTGTAAGCAGGGAACCAGGGCGGGTCAGGAGCTCAGGCAGGAAAGCAGGATAGGGTTCGGGCAGGAACTAGCAACCAACAATGTTGCTCCCACAACTTGGGACTGGGGCTGGCCAGCTTTTATCTGCCCCGAGGCATAGGGCGGCCACGATCCTCTGGTGACTCACCACTCCTGGTCTGGAGGCGAGCACTCCTCCTGCGGGAACTTAGTTCCCTCCGCCTCTCTGCCTTGAGCCTCTGCAGCTCAGAAGAGGCTGGAGGGTTACCTCGATCTCATTGCCCTCGTTCTTCCCTTACTCCCCTTTTAACTCTTCCAAAGCAGAGCAACTTCCCTTGACCCATCATGCCGGCAACTCATTCCAGATCTTCTACAATTATGTCCTCTTCTTCAGGTGCTGGCCTAATATGGGCCTGGTGTTGGGCTATTGCCTTCTCAAGCTCTGGAAAGCTCTTGAAGAGCTTTCTCACAACTGGTGCCACAGGAGGCTGCTCCTTGTGCTGGAGCTGGGCCACTTTATTGCTCTTTTTGAGCTGCATTGCGCTTCTCAGTCTCCTGGGCCACTCTGTTCCGCGAAGGACAAGTCCGCTGAACTTTCCTTCTTCTCGAGGGTCTGGAACTGACTGCATGCTTGCTCCTGGCTCCGCCTCCTCTTTAAGCAGTCAAAATCAGAAGAAAATCCGAATCCTCTGCTTTCTCTCTTACCGCACCTACACACATCTCTCTGTCTCTCCTCACGAACCCACAATGGACACCTGTAGTTGGTGGCTTTTAAGGGAGAAGCAGCAGATGTCACAAAGGAGGGCAGGCCATTGTTACCATGGCAACCCACCCACCTTGACCCTGGGCCCAACTCCCCCCCCCCCATGTTTCTTCAGAACTTTGAAGCACCTGCTGTTCCGTCTGCAGGTGAATCTTCTCTTTTGGAGTTCATGTTTCTATATTGGATCATTCTTCATTCAGCCCCATTTCCAAAATATCCTGTCTAATCTTGTGCTATGGACACCCCTAGACTTGGGAGTCTTCTAGTTCATTTCAAGGGCTCTGTGGTTTAACCCACAGTGCCACCCGTGTCAATACCCCATCAGATACCTGCATGCAAAATAATGGAATGAATAAAAAAATTCTATTGTACATAAAAGTTCTATAGGAAATTTGTATCATTTGCCCACCTTTCATGGGGCAAACTGGCTGGTTTAAAAACAGTTTTCGGCAAACCCTGTCCACCATCTGACCTGGTGAGCGGATGTGATCTTCTCTAGCCCCCCCCCCCCAGGATTTGTGCGTGTGTGTTTTGGTGGCCAGAGCAGCAGATTAAGAGTAGTGACAGTTGCAAAGGGGGTTCATCCCTGGCTCAGATCCTGGTGGAAATATGAATTTGGTAAATATCCTTCAAAGCTGAAGAAGAAGAATGTAAACCCCTTGTTGAGGGAAATCAGCAAAGTAGGGGCTGGATTACGTAGGAGAGCCTAGATATATCACCAAGGAATCTTATTGGTATATGTGGTGTTTGCCTCCTAGGAATGGGTCAAGGAAAGGCTTAAAATGGGTGTGATGGGATTGGCCAGTGAGAGTGCAAGGGGGGAGTAAAAGATAGAGTGGGAGGTTTTGAAAAAGTCAGTTGAGGGTTGGGAGTTGAGGTTTGTCAGTTGGGAGTTGAGGCTTGGGTGTTAGGTGGAATAGGCAGTGGATTGGTCGAGTTGTACTGTGAGAGAGTGAGAGGAATTGTTAGGTTGAGCCAGATAGATAGTTGGAATAATCAGTTTGGAGTTGTTAGGAACTAAGATTAGGAAACTGACACGAGAAAAATAAACTGTATCCATACGCTTGTTCCTGCATTTAAAAATAAACTTGATCATTTGTTTATGTTAACAACTGTGTGGCAGCGAAGAATGCGACCGCAGTGGTGGCACAGGGTCAATAATAATAATAATAATAATAATAATAATTTTTATTTATACCCCGCCCTCCCCAGCCAAGGCCGCACTCAGAGCGGCTTACAAGCAATAATAAAAACTAGTTGAATGATTACAACTTAAAAACAAAATTAAAATACAACATTAAAATATTGAAACATTAAAATATTAAAATGTAGCCTCATCGCAGGAGGAGAAGGAAAAGAAAAAAGAAAGAGAGGGAGGGAGGGAATCAAATTGGCTCCAATAGACCGTGAAACGTCCAGGGGCCCTGTGTGATCGCCACAGTATAATAACCAGCAGGGTTAAAACAGAAAAACAAACCAACAAATCACCCAACTAGCCAGAACTTTTGAGCACAAGTCCCCACCCCAACCCCACCCCAAGTCTGGCTTATCTTATGAAAGGGAAATGGTCCATTTGAAATAATGAACAGATTTAATCATAATTAAGCATTTATGGAGAGCTTTCATTTGAGCACCCTGGGTACTTCACATGTTTGATCTCGTCTCTAAGGTGTATCCATATTATCATCACCCCCATATTGCAGGTGGAGGGATGAGGGCATGGGAAAGTTGCTGGTTCAAGGCTAATGCACAAATTCCTGGCACGCATGGACGTGCGCACACAAGGGCAAGAGAAAAACAACAACAAACAATTCCCCACATTGAAAATTATTCTCTTAAGAAGTACAGTACAAGAATAATCAGTTTCTATGCAAATAACACGAGACGCAGGTGGCGCTGTGGGTTAAACCACAGAGCCTAGGACTTGCCGATCAGAAGGTCGGCAGTTCGAATCACTGTGACGGGGTGAGCTCCTGTTACGCAGTCCCTTCTCCTGCCAACATAGCAGTTCAAAAGCACGTCCAAGTGCAAGTAGATAAATAGGTACCGCTCCAGCGGGAAGGTGAACAGCGTTTCCATGCGCTGCTCTGGTTCGCTAGAAGCAGCTTAGTCATGCTGGCCACATGACCCGGAAGCTGTGCGCCGGCTCCCTTGGCCAATAAAGCGAGATGAGCGCTGCAACCCCAGAGTCGGCCACGACTGGGCCTAATGGTCAGGGGTCCCTTTACCTTTATGCAAATAACACATGACCCAAGGTACAAGCTCTCTCTATGCGTATATGAGTGTATTGTGAGAGGGTGTACATTAGAAGTCACATGTGAATCACAGTACAGGTGTGCAGCGCAGCTCTTTGTGTATAGGTTTACACAGATTGCACACTCATTGAATGCAACATGTGCAAAATTTATTGTGTAATAAAACCAGGACAGTGCAATAACAGCAGTCATTGCTGTGCAATCTGGGAATTTATAATATAGAACAGGGGTCAGCTCAGCAAACTTTTTCAGCAGGGGCTGGTCCACTGTCCCTCAGACCTTGTGAGGGGTCCAGACTATATTTTTTGGGGGAAATAATGAATGAATTCCCATTACCCACAAAATAAAAGGACACATTCTACTCATGTAAAAACATGCTGATTCCTGGGCCGTCTGTGGGCCGGATTCATTTGCGGCTGCCCACCCACACTGATTCCTGCTGGGGCAATGGGGCTTCTCTTTCTCATCATCGCCTCAACAGCCCCTCTTCCACATGTCTGCTCAGAAGGGGGGGCACTGGGGGAACCTCTGGAGATTACAGTGGTACCTCAGGTTAAGTACTTAATTCGTTCCAGAGGTCCGTTCTTAACCTGAAACTGTTCTTAACCTGAAGCACCACTTTAGCTAATGGGGCCTCCTGCTGCTGCCGCGTCGCCGGAGCACAATTTCTGTTCTCATTCTGAAGCAAAGTTCTTAACCCGAGGTAATATTTTCTAGGTTAGTGGAGCCTGTAAACTGAAGCGTATGTAACCCAAGGTACCACTGTATTTGCAGAGGGGACAAGTAGAAATCCATTTCTGCAATGTTGGATTATCACCCATACAGTTTAAAACATGTCTAAACTGAACAATTAAATTGCATGGGAATGAATGTGATTAAGAGTAACAGAAGTCTTGGGAGTTAAGGCTGTGAAAGATTGCCCTGATTTTTATTTTTATTTTTAAAAATGTATGGTAAGTGAATTAGCAAGAAAGAGAAGCTGACCAAAACAGGACTTAAAGAGAATTAAAACTGCACTGCTGGATTATAACAATTTGTGGTGATTATTATTTAGTGGAAACTGTGCACTTAAAGTTGAAAGGAAAGTGAACTGGAAATAGAGATTGCAAATGTAGCTTGAAAAATAATGGAGTCTGCTGAAGTGAATTCTAAAAAAAAAAGGAGGTACACATGAGGCAAGTCTATTAGAAACAGAATTGGACCCAGACAAAAATAAAGAGGCTGTATGAGACTGTGAGGAGAGTAAAAATATTTTTTAAATGCTAAGGAGAGCAAGACAGAATTTGAGACTTAGCAAACTGGTGCGTAATGTATCTGTAAACATTATATAACTATAACACATACCTTAATTTTTGACTAAAATTTGAACAAATGACATTTTCTGAAAAACACTGATTAGTATACTGAAGAAGACTGATAAATGTTATTTTAGTATCAGTTTTTAGATTTGCTGAATTGTTTTGAATATATAATAATGTGGAAGTTATCAGCTTAATTTTTGGGTTAAAGTAAAGGTGTGTATTATAAGGGCAAAACCAAAGCAAAATTCAGTGTATAAATAAGAGGAAAACAAGAAAACGAAAAAGCTTTTGAACAGAAATATAGATATCAAAAAATGAATTAACATGAAATCATAACTGGATAATATATATGAAGTATAGTTGAACAATTTAAATGAAGATTGGAAACCTTAATTTAATCTATTGGTAGCCTAATTCTCAGGGATATTCCTGGAAAGTGAAGGATCAGGAAATTTGTTAGCTTTTACGGAAAAAGAAATAGCAAAGCTTTTGAACTTAGAGTCTGTTTAGTTAGAATCTGAAAATTAATTAAGCATCGCAACCTCAAAACATGAATGAGGTTATCAAGAGAATATAAAGCTAAAACTAAAATATTAGGGAAAGAACCATAGTTCCATGGTGGAACAAATGTTTTCTATGTGAAAAGTCAGAGACTCAAACTCTGGCGTCCACCATTTGAAATATTAGGTATTTTAGACTGAAGTAGTGTGAAAAATCTGACTGAGACCTTAAAGTGGTGCTTTTCGTCAGAAGAGGCCACACTTATTCAGATCAACAAATAGCCCAATTTAAGAAACCTTTCTATGTTGCTGTCATTTAACTGGCATAATAAAAACTTTTTGTTCAGAAGGTTGAGTTTCAGATGGCAAAATAGACCTATTTGCATGTTACTCATAGAATTGTAGATTTGGAAGCAACCCATGAATCTTGCCTTAACTCTACATTGCTGTGCCAGGTCCTCCATCTCACAACTATGTATTGACTGTGGTTGACTGTCTGGTTGCTCCTTATGTGTGAGCAATTGCTTGCACTTAGGAGCTCCACCCAATTGGGACACCTGATGTCACAGAGCCATGCCAGTCAGTAATTACGCAGTCCAACGTTGGAGTTATTAGCAAAAACATGATCTCCACAGACTTGGCTGCGTGTCAGGCCTAATGATCATAGCAGTTCATTCCCAGTGGATCTTACTCCATGGAATCAGTTGCCAAGACTAAAGGTCCCTGCCCTCTCCCCACAGCTAACTATTCCTCCTCCTCTCCAGGGCTTTTCCCAAGCAATCAGAGACTGTGCCTGCATGCAGCCAATTTTCCCTCTGCCCTTTTCATCCCTCTCCTAGTGCCCTGAACCCCAGGATACCCAGAGGTAAATCTTGGTAGTGCACACAGTCCCAAGGGCAATACTAGAGTGCCTTCAGACAGTCCAAATGGTCAAATGCCAGTCCAGTTCAATACAACCAGCAAGATCTGAAGTCAATCTGCTAGGTCAGGTTCCTGCCTCTGCAGAGGATCCAGGGTTGGAACACCTAAGTCAGTCCCAAAGTCACAGTCCAGCAGAATTCCCAAAGAGGTCAAGCCATGGTCCATCAATGGAGAAAGCTGAGCAGGCACGGAGTCACTGTCTTGCTTCCCTTTTATCCTTTCCAATCTTGATTGCTGCACCAGAGCTTGCCCCGCCCTTCCTCGGCATCCAACAAATCCATGGTATCTGACTGTGTTGAGTTCCTGAATGCATTGAAAAGTGGTTAGGGAGGCTATCCCTGAAGCCTTTGGAGCACAGCGGGAACTTGCGCTGCGCTCCGAAGGATTCGGGTTTCTTTTGCTGAAGCCGGGAGAACAAGAGTCTCCTGGCTTCAGCAGAGAGGGAGAGCTGTGCAGCGCCCCTTCAGCGAAGTGGGAGGAGAAATGGAAGGGGCTCCATTTCTCATGCCGCTTCGCTGAAGGGGCGCTGAGCAGAGAGGGGGAGAATTTATTTTCTTGTTCTCCCCCTCTAAAATAAGGTGCGTCCTATGGTTGGGTGCGTCCTATAGAGTGAAAAATACAGTAAATCCTTTTCCTGGTCTTGCAGAGGACAAGAGGAGAGGCTTATGGAGACTCCTTTCTGTTCGTTCAGGTAGTGCTAAAGAATGTTTTAGTGTTATGTTTAAATGTCAGGAGATCTATTGATATTATTCACCACATTAATATGGAAGAAAAAAGCAGATTCATTTATCAACACAGAGAAGGCATTTGATTAAGTAGAATAGAAATCTATGTTTCAATTTTGATTGAGAGTTCATTATATAATAGTCCTCATTCTGTACTCTTCATAAATGAGTATCTTTCAAAAACCACGTCATGATTTTTGAGAATGGGGTACCCATGAGAAAGGGGTACAAAAGTTTCCCCTTGTGCCATTATTATTATTAGTATTACTACTACTACTACTACTACTACTACTACAACAACAACAACAACAATCGTGGCTGGTAGTTAAAACTAAATCCTAATGTCCATTCCACAAAGGATGGAATATCATTAAATAAAATGTCAATAAAAGCTGATGATATTGAAATTCCAGTGTCTATAGCAGAGATGGGGAGTCTTTTTCAGACCAAAACCCACATTCCTATCTGGGCAACATTGTCAGGGTAACATTCCAGTAGTGTGCAGACCAAAGATAAAAGTGGGCAAAGAAATAAATGCATGTTTCCCCCTTGTACAGTAGGCTAATTTTAATACAAACACTCCTATCTATCCCCACCCCTGATCTACACCACTACAATCTTGCACTGTGCAGTCCTATTTATGTTTACTCAAAAGTAAGTCCGACTGAATCCAATGGTGCTTTTCTTCCAAAAAAAATTGAGTATAGGATTGCAGCCTTAGGTTGCATTTACAAAAATAAAAAAGGATTTGAATACCTACTTAGAAACACAAAATGAAATATTATGTAACTGTCCTAGGCCCTGGAAACAAAATAAAATTATTTTCTTTTGAAGAAATTATTTATATTTATTAGTTTTTTATGGAAAAAAAGTAAAAGAAGTTCAGGAATAACTAGTATTATTCTGGTTTTTGAAAAAAATGAAACGTCAGGTACCATAGGTAAAAGGAACACTGGTAAGTAATATCAGGAAACAACACAAACAAAGCTGGAATGATCAAAAGGCTTAGGAGATGTACACATTAGCAGCTTAAAATGCAGCAAGGTTGCTGCATTTCAAGTCGTGTTTGCACAATGGAATATACGTCAGAGTAGGGATGGGAATGTATTCAGATTTTTTTTAAAAAAAATGCTTTATTGTTCATACTTGCATCTGTACATCAAAAACATATCTTCCTTATTTTACGTAAGTCAGTTTTGTCAAAGCGAAAATCCAACAAAAGAATAAAAGTCCTCCTGCAATATATTTAGTACATAAGTTTGACTTCCCATCCTTTCCCAATTTTTCCACTCTAATAAACCTATTGCCTCAATATATTACTCATGAAATAATAATTTTCATACATATATGCACCTTGGGATGAGGGTGGCGCTGTGGGTTAAACCACAGAGCCTAGGACTTGCTGATCAGAAGGTCGGCAGTTCGAATCCCCGTAACAGAGTGAGCTCCCGTGGCTCAGTCCCAGCTCCTGCCAACCTAGCAGTTCAAAAGCATGTCCAAGTGCAAGTAGATAAATAGGTACTGCTCTGGCGGGAAGGTAAACGGTGTTTCCGTGCGCTGCTCTGGTTCGCCAGAAGCGGCTCAGTCATGCTGGCCACATGACCCAGAAGCTGTACGCCGGCTCCTTTGGCCAATAAAGCGAGATGAGCTCCACAACCCCAGAGTCGGTCACGACTTCAAGTATGAAGTGAATCCAGATCAGAGCTGGTTTGAGAAAACCTCCCACCAAGTAGCAGTATTTCTCAACAAACCACACAGGATTGACATAGGCATGAGCATAGACGGGGGGGTTGCAGTGCCAGGGGGCAGCTCCCCCCACAAGTCAAGTAAATAAATAAAAATACTTACCGGTAACTAAAAGTAGAAATTGTAGAAGAGTTTTGACAGGTTTTTTTGAGCACTTGGGGTCAAAAGGAAGTACAGTGGTACCTCAGGTCAAGTACTTAATTCTTTCTGGAGGTCTGTTCTTAACCTGAAACTGTTCTTAACCTGAAGCACTACTTTAGCTAATGGGGCCTCCTGCTGCCGCTGCACCACCGAAGCCAGATTTCTGTTCTCATCCTGAAGCAAAGTTCTTAACCCGAGGTACTATTTCTGGGTTAGCGGAGTCTATAACCTGAAGCGTATGTAACCCGAGGTACCACTGCACCCCATTTTTTAGTGTATAAGATTAGGTTTTTACCCTACAAAATAATGCCCAAAATTAGGGGGCGTCTTATACATGGATAGTGCCGAGGGTGGATTTTCTTGCATCTGAGTCTCCAAAAATAGGGGGTGTCTTATACATGGGGGCGTCTTATAGATGGAAAAATACAGTCATTTAAAACAACTGTTGATGAGACATTTCATTCCAAATCTGCTAGACAGAGCCAGACAGAGGACAATGGCTGATGGGTGCCCTGCCCACCCCCCAGCATAGATCCTGGCTACACCCAAGGGCATGAATTATACTTACATCATGTGTATGTTGCTTCATAATTAGCAGTGGGAGCACAATGGATATGAAGTAAGTGCTAATGTGTGCACTTCAGCCCCCAAAGTTGATGGGCATTGCCATTCCAGTGGTGCGCACATGCTGTGGTTGCTACCACGCTCCTCCAGTGGTCACCACCTCTCACCTTCCTCCTTGACTGAAGAAGATGTTGACTCTTTGACAGCATCTCTTGATGTCGTTGACATTTCCTGCACAAGGAAAAAGTGAGCCCCTTTAGTTTTGGACCACCAGTATTCTGGAATATAGCATGGACTGCATTCTCAAATCAGATCATGTGTAAAACTGCATTGCAGATTTAGTCTAATTGTTCAAAACAACATCTATCAAAGTATAGACTTATTTGGTAGGTATTTTCCTCCAGATACTTCAGGAGTTGCTAAGGGGGAAAAAAACAACAACCCAGTGAAATTGCAGGAAATCTGATTCAGCTGTGTTGTGTGGGAAGTAGCAATGTGGTATTCTATAGCTGAATGACATAGGGCTTACTCACACAAGCCAGATAAAGCAGGCCACTATCTTTCAGGTCTTAATTTGAACTTAAGCGCAACTCACAAACATATTCAATCGTCCTAGGGTTCCGCCTGAAAAGATTTAATGCCATTTGCACTGATATTGCATCCTAAAGAAAACCAGTTTCCCATAACTCCAGCAGCACATTCCTGTTCTTAAGAAAGGTGCCAAAATATGAGAAGGACTCTTACCCACATAACCCAGGGGAATTTCTGTACTGCAGTGCGCTAGAACTTGTCATGGTGGTAGTTTAAATGGTAGTGGGAAACAAAGCAAACTTTGAGTGCATGAAACAGGGAGGTCTAGTGAGCACCAGCAAAGAAAAGAGCACAGGAAAACCTATGGCAGCAGCTATTTCAAAATCAGTACAGTCATATCTCAGGTTACAGACAGCCACCTGTAGCATTATTTTATAAGATATTTTAGAAGCAGTTGTTTCTGCTGCTGGCTAAATACACTGAACTGGCCTACAGCAGGTACCTGCAACACAGGTAGAAGGGCCCAGGGATGAAATCAATTGGCAGATCCACTCCATGGATATTTAAAGAATAGCCATCAAACATTTAAAGCCCATGACTGTAGCTTGTTAAGGAGGCTGGGAACTGTGGTGCTGTGAGGGGAAACTCAATTTCCCAGGATTCTTCCAGGGAAGTCATGTGCTTTCAATGTGCCTCGAATGTGCTTTAGATTAACAAGTCTCACGGAAGCAGGGAAAGGAGCAAAGCAGTGTTAGGTTTGTAGGTCATTTTCATAGCTAGGGCATCAGGGGCATGACAAATGCATGACAGAGGCAAGTGAGGGTGGGTGCTGATCCAGGAGAGACGGGGAGAGATTTATAGGATTTGTTGCCACCTGCAAGGCAGGAGCTAGGTTGGGGGGGAAAGGGACGGTTCTAAGCAGTCAGAGACAGAGGAGGGGGCGCAGGACACAGCTAAGGGAGCTGGGCATGTTTAGCCTGGAGAAGAGGAGGTTAAGGGGTGATATGATAGCCATGTTCAAATATATAAAAGGATGTCACATAGAGGAGGGGGAAAGGTTGTTTTCTGCTGCTCCAGAGAAGCGGACACGGAGCAATGGATCCAAACTACAAGAAAGAAGATTCCACCTAAGCATTAGGAAGAACTTCCTGACAGTAAGAGCTGTTCGACAGTGGAATTTGCTGATAAGGAGTGTGGTGGAGTCTCCTTCTTTGGAGGTCTTTAAGCAGAGGCTTGACAACCATATGTCAGGAGTGCTCTGATGGTATTTCCTGCTTGGCAGGGGGTTGGACTCGATGGCCCTTGTGGTCTCTTCCAACTCTATGATTCTATGATTCTATGAATCCTTGCCATCCCCTGCCCTGCTGCCTCCTAGTACCAAGAGGGGCATGGTCCCACAGTTACATCAACTGCTACTCCAGGCACAAACCCAGAAAAGCTAACGCCAGATACATAAACACTAGAAACATGTGTGCATGTGTATCCAGTGCAGTTTAGGAGCTGCTGTAAGTCTGTGCTTTTGTCAATAAGGAATTAACCATCAGCCATTTGTCTTTCTTGGCTGGGTGTTGCGCAGAGCACAGACCAACAAAGGAGGAAGCAGCTTCAGCCATTAATCATTTTAGGGACCTGCCACTGTTTGGTTCCGGTATACGGTGGTACCTTGGTTTAAGAACAGCTTAGTTTATGATTATGAATGCCGCAAACCTAGAAGTAGGTGTTTTGGTTTGTGAACTTTGTCTTGGAATAAGAAGATGTTCTGCTTCCTGCTGAGTGTCTTCCATGGCCCTTTCATGGCCTAGGACCCTCGTACCTACGGGACCGCCTCTCCCAGTATGCCCTGCGGAGGACCTTAAGGTCCATAAATAGCAACACCCTAGAGGTCCAGGGCCCTAAGGAAGTCAGATTAGCCTCAACCAGAGCCAGGGCCTTCTCAACACTGGCCCCGGCCTGGTGGAACACTCTGTCTCATGAGACCAGGGCCCTGCAGGATCTGATTTCTTTCCATAGGGCCTGTAAGACAGAGTTGTTCCGTCTGGCCTTTGGCTTGGAATCAGCTTGATCCCCTCCCCCTCTTTCCTTTTCCCCTTCTGTGATGGAACTCCTATTTGGGGATTTCCCTGGCTTTTATCTGGCCCACATAGGACCAGTCTGGATAGTTGGCCTTGGTGAAGATTTGACATTTTCATCCCTCAAAAGTTTTTGATTTGAGTTTTTACCGAAATGAGGCTGCGTTTTAATGTTGTACTTAATCTTGTTTTTAATGTATTTTAATCAATTGTTTTTATACCTGGTGTTAGCTGCCCTGAGCCTGGTCTTGGCTGGGGAGGGCAGGGTATAAATAAAATTTATTATTATTACAGTATTATTATTTGTAAATTGAGTCCCCTGCTGCCATGGGAAAGCATGCCTTGGTTTAAGAACGCTTTGGTTTAAGAACAGACTTCTGGAACGGATTAGGTTTGTAAACCAAGGTACCACTGTAATTCAGAAGATAGTGGCAAGTCCTTTTTTTGCAATCGCTCGAATTCGTTTCTTTACTTCTGTTGTCTGGCTGACAAAAGCAGTGCCCCTTGATCATTTGCAGAACCCCTTTCACTCTGTTTGTGATCACAACACATATCCAGGTCTCCCTGGAGTTTCTTGCCCCAATAGCCCTGCTGCCCTCCTTGTGGGCTTTCCAGAGGTACCAGTATCTGTTCGGCCAAGGTAGGAAACAGGATGCTGCCCCAGTAAGACTTTTGCTCTTCCATCTTTATGCCTCTTAGACTGTACTCTTAATTCTATAAAAATCCAGGTTTATCCAGTAGGTGCCACAGTAAATACGGAATACAGCGACTTCTACATTTATTCCAGCAGATATTCCAGCCCACAACCCCCAGATTTACACACAGATTTAAGAACAAGCAGCCACTTTGTTATGTAAGTGTTGCAACAACAAGGGTAGAATGCAACAGTAGCTAAGTCTCATATTTAGTACAAAAGGGTACAAATGTGTCCATTCTACCAACAGAAATTATCTCTGTAACTCAAAAACACATTGGCCCCAAAACAAATAGAAAATGATTGGGTTAAGCCTCACCTATTTTCTATTGTTGTGTGTCTAGGAGTAGCTCCGACTCCTTGTGTTCTCTCTCTCTGGAATTCACAGGGCTGTAGATGGGGGAGAGGCAAACGATGTACTTAGTTCCAGGTAGAAACACAGCAGAAGGTCATTTGACTTTGAGGACAAAGCTGCCACATCAGATAAAAGTAAAGGCAAAGGGACCCCTGACCATTAGGTCCAGTGGCGGCCGACTCTGGGGTTGCGACGCTCATCTCGCTTCATTGGCCGAGGGAGCCAGCGTACAGCTTCCGGGTCATATGGCCAGCATGACTAAGCCGCTTCTGGCGAACCAGAGCAGCGCACGGAAACGCCGTTTACCTTCCCGCCGGAGCGGTACAGTGGTATTTCGGGTTACAGACCCTTCAGGTTACAGACACTTCAGTTTACAGACTCCACTAACCCAGAAATAGTACCTCGGGTTAAGAACTTTGCTTCAGGATGAGAACAGAAATCGCACAATGGCGGTGCAATGGCAGCAGGAAGCCCCATTAGCTAAAGTGGTACCTCAGGTTAAGAACAGTTACGAATGGACCTCCAGAATGAATTAAGTTCTTAACCCCAGATACCACTGTACCTATTTACGGTATCTACTTGCACTTTGATGTGCTTTCGAACTGCTAGGTTGGCAGGAGCAGCAACGGGAGCTCACCCCGTCGCGGGGATTTGAACCGCCGACCTTCTGATCGGCAAGTCCTAGGCTCTGTGGTTTAACCCACAGCGCCACCTGCGTCCATACCCCATCAGATATCTGCATGCAAAATAATGGAATGAATCAAAAATTTCTATTGTACATAAAAGTTCTATAGGAATTTTGTAGCATTTGCCCATCTTTCATGGGGCAAACTGACAGCATACACAAGGAACAACATTAAATATCAGATTGAGGACCATGGGTCTGCTCTTCTTAACCTTGGATGTTGTTTCGGAGAGCCCTTTAGAGTCAAGGGGATTCCTAATGAATTGAGGCTTCACAGGCCTTCTTCACATGTTGCGCAACTGATTAACAAAGACGGAGCATTCGGGTAGTTTCTCCTCTTGGATTGTTGAGAGGTTTCTGTGATAACCTTATCAACTCCTGCCCTGCCCCCTATTGTTAAGTAATTGCCTGACATAAGAGACAATTATCCACAGGAACAGGTCTGTGGTGGCTGCTAATCCTCCAACCCACCCCTGCCTGAAGCCATGTCAAGAAGAAAAACCTGCAAGCTTCCCATAATAAGACGTCTGTCAAAGGAAACACTTTGCTTGCAAAACTGTATAATAATAAGAGCTCTCCAATGAGAAGCTTTGGAAAACTATGCAAGGCTCTACATATATGAATCATGTTATAAATATTATGCCCTAAAGGTTTAAGAGTGCACCTTTAAGTTTTAACAGAAGAGCAAAAGTGATTTCACATTCACCACTGCATGGAAAATCTAAGTAATGGTTGCTGCCTCAATTTACAGGTTGCTTAATTCTATAAAAATCCAGGTTTATCCAATAGGCACCACAATTTAGCCTCCATTCACTTTCCCTTCATCTTGCAACCTCAATCTAGGCACAAAATTTCTTATTGATTTTATAATGGGACAACACTGGAGAAAAATGTGGGGGGGTTTGCCCATATTTATGAAGTTAAACAAATAACTGATGTACATTAAATAAATTAAAGCTGTATGTTATTGTGAATGGCAGAAAATGGAGATTGTCTACTGTCCAGTTCAGATTTCCCCAATCTCACACCCTCCCAATGTTTTCGCATTGAAACCGCAGTCATTTTGAGCTAGCACAACCAATGGTCATGCTGGGTTTTGCTGACAGGAGTTGTCGTTCAAAACATCTGGAAGGTACCAGGTTGGATGATGATGATGATGATGATGATGATGATGATGATGATGATAACTGTAGCCCACCCATCTATCTGGGTAGTACTGGTGGACAATGTCACCTACTAGCAACATTCATAGTAAAAATATAAAAATAATTCCCAGTACAGTGATACCTCAGGTTACACACGCTTCAGGTTACAGACTCTGCTAACCCAGAAATAGTGCTTCAGGTTAAGAACTTTGCTTCAGGATGAGAACAGAAATCGTGCTCCAGCGGCACGGCGGCAGCAGGAGGCCCCATTAGCTAAAGTGGTGCTTCAGGTTAAGAACAGTTTCAGGTTAAGTACGGACCTCCAGAACAAATTAAGTACTTAACCCAAGGTACCACTGTATTTCCAATTCCTAGCATATACACTTGGATTTAGCAAACACTTTCAACAGCCTTAAAAACCACACTCCCTGAACGATGTTTCTGGGATTTCTTTGAAAGGGGTTTAAAATGTTTGAGCATATGAAGTGAGAGCAGTCAATGATCCAATGAGGAAGAGCTGCCTCACTCTCAATAGACTTTGTCTTCAGTGACATTGTCGTGTAACTAAATTTGATTGGCTACATAGCACTGCAACATCATCTCATCTGCTATGTAATCCCTGATAGGCTGGGAATGTTTGTTTGATTAACAAGGAAGATCAGATACAAAAATCTGAAAGCAAGAATGTGCCAAAGTTGCAGAAGCATGGGAAAACAATGCCTTTAAAAGGTTTACATTAATGAGCTATTGAAAATATATCCCTTCAGCTTTTCAGCCCCAAAGCAGAACTGGTTGAAAATTTAGTGAAGCCTTAATTTACACTAACTGTCCCCTGAAGAAGGCCAGAATGTCTGTCTTAACCCAGTTTATTTGCACAATATAAGTGTTTTAAATTAAAAGGAAACAGAAATATTATAATGTTTTTATATTGTGCAGTCATGACATAGTCTTGGCGTTCTTACCATATAAATGTGCCTTGCCTCTTGAAGTGTAGTATAAATAACAAAAGATTGTTACAGGTTCTTGTGTAGCAAGTTTTTACTGATTAAATGCATACAGTGCAGAGCCTTCTTGGTGGTGGCACCTCAATTGTGTAACATGTTTCCCCCAGAAAGTAGACTGGTGCTGACCCTGATGAGCTTTCCATGCCAGGTGAAAATGTTTCTTTTTTGCCAGGACCTCTGAAGTTCAGTTTGTTTTAACTTTGTTATTGGTGCAGATGGACAGACACATTGATTGATTTTACTTCAACTCTGACATATCTGGATTATCACGAATCCAACATTGCTGGATTGATCTTATGTAATGTGCTTGTTGTGACACGACCAATTTACAGTACAAATCTCAAAATGTGCTTGAGAACATTTCCCCACCATTTTGTGATGTTCATGTAGGGTGCAATGTGCATTTTAATCTGTGTTTTAGGTTACAGTACCAATACTAAGCCAGGGATGCGGGTGGCGCTGTGGGTAAAACCTCAGTGCCTAGGACTTGTCGATCGCATGGTCGGCGGTTCGAATCCCCGCGGCGGGGTGCGCTCCCATTGCTCGGTCCCAGCGCCTGCCAACCTAGCAGTTCGAAAGCACCCCCGGGTGCAAGTAGATACTGTAAATAGAGACCGCTTTATAGCGGGAAGGTAAACGGCGTTCCGTGTGCTGCTCTGGTGCCGGTTCGCTGGAGCAGCTTCATCACACTGACCACGTGACCCGTAAGTGTCTGCGGACAGCGCTGGCTCAAGGCCTCTAGAGTGAGATGAGCGCACAACCCTAGAGTCTGTCCAGACTGGCCCGTACGGGCAGGGGTACCTTTACCTTACCAATACTAAGCCAGGCTAAGATAAAGAGTGCGACTTGCGAAGGGTCACCCATTGAAATTTATGGATACATGGGAAATTTGAACCTTGCACACCCCTGTTGATATCCATCACTAGATTTCATTTGTCCTCCAGTGATTAAGGGCTGGTCAAATTTATGAACCACTGTGTGTTGGTCACACATCCAAACCATGGACTTGTTCATGCAAGGTGAATACTACCAGGTCTCTAGAAATTCTGTAAGGACATGGGTATACAGTATTAAGAAGACACCGCAAGTCAGTGGGAAACAGCAAACATCTTTAATGCAAATGACCTAATATATTTCAACTAAAGTTGGCATGCGGCATAACATCCAGCTCTCTAGCCAAGGATGATGTCATCTAGGTATGTCTAGGCATAAAGGAACAAGAGAAGAAGCTATTTGAGACTGAGCAAAAGATAAGAGAGCTGGTTTTAAGCTTTGGAGAGCCCAGGGGTGGGTGGGGGTCTGCCTCTCTGGAGCCACTGGATTTGCTTCTCGATAGAAATGCAAGCTGCCTGCTCATCTTGTATATTTGTAAGGCATTTGGAGATTTTTAATTTAGAAGACAAGCAAGGACAGGCATTGAGAGATGTGTAGCTCAGTGTAGAGAAAGCCGCCCAGAGTGGCTAGATGCCCAGAGTGGCTGGGGAAACCCAGCCAGATGGGCGGGGTACAAATAATAAATTATTATTATTATTATTATTATTATTATTATTATTATTATTACAGAGAGACTTTTTCTCCCCCTCTCACAGTACTAGCATTTGGGGGGTTCTAGCTTGCCGTTGGGAAAGATGGAGGGCACAAGGAGAAGGAGACGACAGAGGACGAGATGGTTGGACAGTGTTCTCAAAGCTACCAACATGAGTTTGACCAAACTGCAGGAGGCAGTGGAAGACAGGAGTGCCTGGTGTGCTCTGGTCCATGGGGTCACGAAGAGTCGGACACGACTAAACAACTAAACAACAACAACTACAACTACAATGAAACTGAGCACAGGAGATCCAAGACAGACAAAAGGAAGTCCTTATTCACACATCAAGCTGGTTTGCATGACACAGAAAGACAAACCATGGCTTGCTGGGGTGACCATGCAGATGTGTGGTTTCCTTGAGAGCAGCTCACAGCCACTTTGATTTCCCCCCAGTCCTTTAAACAGCCTGTGCACAAAGTCAAGGGCTGGCTTAGTGTGTTATCCAAACTGGTACTTGCATCGTCCAAACTGGTATTTGTATAATCAAAACCAATACTTTCGTCATGACTCATAATTAGTAGCCAAGGTTTGTTTCCAAACTCTGTGGCAAGCACTCTGGGATTTTGGCTCCTTCTCCATCACCCTGCACTATTCTTCTCTTCCCTTCTTCCTTGTACCCTTACACTACTTGCCTTATTTGTTCAAATAACATATCAGACATTTTCCTCGATTTTGAGTGCGTCACCAGTTCAGGAATAGATTTTTTTACTTTTGCTTCCTAACAGGTTGTTCTGCTCATTTTCCTGGCTTTCTTTGGCAAACAGAACCACATCTGTTAGAGAGAAAAAGGTAAAGGTAAAGGTACCCCTGACTGTTGGGTCCAGTCGCGGATGACTCTGGGGTTGTGCGCTCATCTCTCTTTACTGGCTGAGGGAGCCGGCGTTTGTCCGCAGACAGCTTCCGGGTCATGTGGCCAGCATGACTAAGCCGCTTCTGGCGAAACCAGAGCAGCGCACGGAAATGCCGTTTACCTTCCCGCCAGAGAGGTACCTATTTATCTACTTGCACTTGACGTCCTTTTGAACTGCTAGGTGGGCAAGAGCTGGGACCAAACAATGGGAGCTCAGAAAGTCAATGCTTAATGCCTGCCCCTCTTTAAAAACAAAATGGGGGGGGGGGTGTTGGAACTGAATGAAGTTTAAATACAGGGCAAAGTAAAATATATCAAATAATTAAAAAAATGTCCAGTAGCACCTTAGAGTGTATCTGTGTATCTGAAGAAGTGTGCATGCACATGAAAGCTTATACCAAGAACAAACTTAGTCTCTAAGGTGCTACTGAACAATTTTTTAAATTTTTTAAATCTATTTCGACTGTGTCAGACCAACACGGCTACCTACCTGAATCTAGGGCAAAGTAAGGAGAAGGTGGAAGTGGAATATTTTGTCTCCTGCATGTTCAGCATCTGAGAAGACAAGAAGGTTGCAATTTTTTTTTTTTTTTTGCAAGAAGGTTGCATTTTTGCCAGGAAAATGGAGAGAGGGATTGAAGAGAGAAATAAGTGAAGAGGTTTGGAAGCCTGATCAACAAAAGTAGCCAAGTAAACAGACAACCCTGAAGCTGGGAAAGCCTGTCTAGAGATGGAAATGCATTTTCAAATTTCCTTCCTGCTGCTGAATTTAAATCAAGAGGAAGGTTGCTTTGGACTCAGGTGGCAAACCTTGGCTTTCAAGCTATTTTAGCCCAACTGCTAATTAACAGCTAGCTAAATGTCTTTATCATAGGTGAGGAGGGAATTGCACATTCCCATCAGAATTAGATGGCCATAAATTCCATGTAAGCGGGCGGACGGTGTGGGGGGGGGGATGACTTACAATAATAATCCAGCTAAACAATCTTCACACAGTAGATTCTTCCTAAACATTCACTAATGTAAATGGTTGTATTAATAGGTGAGGATGGAAAGCATTAACATTCCCTTTTATGGGAGAAGCAGAGGCATTAGTAAATTCCTTGCCAATAGCCACTGCTGGCATCTGCAATACGCAGGCCTCCGTTGTTTCCAGTTTCCAACCCTCCTGCTTCAGAGAGTAACTCCTCGCAACAGAGTTAAACTAGCCGTTGATACCCCTTCTCTCTTTTCCCAGAGAACGCTGGGAAATACAGCTCTGTGACAGGGAAGATCACAAACACAGCACATAACCAATTATAATTCCCCAGGAGTCTTTGTGGGAATTAAAGTGCTACAGAACCGATGCTTTCATGAGGTGGCAAAGCCAACGGAGTTGAAAGGAGAGCAAAAATGCTGCTATGCTTGTCAACTTCCACGCTTGCCGACTCTGGAAGGTCCAAAAACTAAGGATGTGTTCCCATTATCACCTCAGAGTGCAGGAAAGGTGCCCTCGCCCAGGGTGCGCTTCACAGCTCTTCCTCACACCCCTGCAAAACACACACACAGCTGCTCACATCAGCACAGCTTTATTGGTGTCAGTTTCATTTCTGTTTGGCTACACGGGAAGGGGCAAATGTCAATGGGCCAGGATGTCTTTACTATGCAGAGCTGTTCACACCTTGACTAGAGAGAAATTAAGAACAGTTTAAGGCATGGGTAGGCAACCTAAGGCCCAGGAGCTGGATCCAGCCCAATCGCCTTCTCAATCCAGCCCACGGATGGTCCGGAAATCAGCATATTTTTACATGAGTAGAATGTGTCCTTTTATTTAAAATGCATCTCTGGGTTATTTGTGGGGCCTGCCTGGTGTTTTTACATGAGTAGAATGTGTCCTTTTACAGTGGTACCTCGGGTTAAGAACTTAATTCGCTCTGAAGGTCCATTCTTAACCAGAAACTGTTCTTAACCTGAGGTACCACTTTAGCTAATGGGGCCTCCTGCTGATGGTGTGCCGCCGCCACGTGATTTCTGTTCTCATCCTGAACCAAAGTTCTTAACCCGGGGTAGTATTTCTGGGTTAGCGGAGTCTGTAACCTGAAGCATCTATAACCTGAAGCGTCTGTAACCTGAAGTACCACTGTATTTAAAATGCATCTCTGGGTTATTTGTGCGGCATAGGAATTCATTCATTTTTTATTTCCCCCCAAAATATAGTCTGCCCCCCCACAAGGTCTGAGGGACAGTGGACCAGCTACTCCTGCTGCAAAAATTTGCTGACCCCTGTATGAGCATTCCTTCCTGCTGTCTGGTGAGTGTGATGAACGACAGCCCTCCTGCGCAAACTTCTGCCAAGGGGGATTGTCCCCTCATTTGTGCAGCACAACAAAGATAAGTGCCAACCCTCCTTGAGGAGGGTGAATAGGGAAGTGGACTGGGCTGCCCATTTGGCCCATTGCCCATGCAATGCCAGAGGGAGAGCCGGCCCAGGACCTCTAGGTCAGGTCCTGGTGATCACAAATTCCAGCTAGCCAAAAAGCCAGACAAAAATTATTACAAAATCCTTCAAAAAAATGTGGAGCCAGTGTGGTGTAGTGGTTAAGAGCAGTAGTCTCGTAATCTGGGGAACTGGGTTCGTGTCTCCGCTCCTCCAAATGCAGCTGCTGGTTGACCTTGGGCCAGTCACACTTCTTTGAAGTCTCTCAGCCCCACTCACCTCACAGAGTGTTTGTTGTGGGGGAGGAAGGGAAAGGAGAATGTTAGCCGCTTGGAGACTCCTTAAAAGGGAGTGAAAGGCAGGATAGCAAATCCAAACTCTTCTTCTTCTTCTTCTTCAAAGGTTGAAAAAGGTTGCTGACCTCTGGTTTAAGGACTCCAGTCAGCATGAAGCTAGCTTGAGAAACAGCACATCGAACAGTAGTGTATCATAGCAAAGCACAGGATACATATGCATTTTGGATGACTTGGTATATTAAAAATATTAAAAGCTCAGCACTAGAAATGCAGTAAGTATACAGTAAATGAGAGTAGGTAAAGGTAAAGGGACCCCTGACCATTAGGTCCAGTCGTGGCCGACTCTGGGGTTGTGGCGCTCATCTTTTTATTGGCTGAAGGAGCTGGCGTACAGCTTCCGGCATAACTAAGCCGCTTCTGGTGAACCAGAGCAGTGCACGGAAACGCCGTTTACCTTCCTGCCGGAGCGATACCTATTTATCTACTTGCACTTTGATGTACTTTCGAACTGCTAGGTTGGCAGGAGCAGGGACCGAGCAATGGGACCTCACCCCGTCAGGGGGATTCGAACCGCCGACCTTCTGATTGGGAAGCCCTAGGCTCTTTGGTTTAGACCACAGCGCCACCCGCATCTCCAAATGAGAATAGGACTATGACCTAAATCTGAGGCCTGGCCAGATCTCTTAAATTAAGAAGGTCAGAATGTCCACGTTATAGATATTTAACAATCAGCCTTTCCTTTTATGCGCTGTGTTGTACCTGATCTTGTACACTAGCTGTGATGGGTGCCTCACTGATCTCATCGCCTCAAATCCCAGAGCAGTTTTATTTTATTTTATTTATTTCATAAAATTTATACGCTGCTTGAATGTGTATTAAAAACACACACACAAAGCAGTTTCCAAAAACATAAAACAAGGAGATCAAGAAAAAATGCGCTCAGAAGGTTTACAGTGAAGGCGCCTGCTTGATCTCAACAGGCAAGGAGTTCCAAAGTGTATATCTTATCAATGTAGAACGGGTATTATGTGGCATCTGTAGCAGTGCCAATTCTGCCAATCGAAGAGGTCGAGGTAGCAGATGTTATGCAAGCCAATCTCAGGTGTAAACTGGTCCCAAGTTCTTAATGGCTTTATATACTAATGGTAACACCTTGAACTTGGCCTGGTAGCAAATCGGAAACCAGTGGTATCTCGGGTTACATACGCTTCAGGTTACATACACTTCAGGTTACAGACTCTGCTAACCCAGAAACAGTACCTCGGGTTAAGAACTTTGCTTCAGGATGAGAACAGAAATCATGATCTGGCGGCGCGGCAGCAGCGGGAGGCCCCATTAGCTAAAGTGGTACCTCAGGTTAAGAAGAGTTTCAGGTTAAGAACGGACCTCCGGAATGAATTAAGTACTTAACCCGAGGTACCACTGTATAGTCTCTGAGCACAGGTGTTCTATGCTGACAGGGCCTCGCTCCTGTCAGCAATCGCGCTGCAGCATTCTGCACAAACTGTAGCTTCCAGATCAAGCACAAGGGCAGCCTCACAATGTGTGTGTCTGTGTTTGTGTGTGTTAGCTGGAGCAAGTTCAGCTTGCTGGTCTGCTTGCCTGCCTGCCTATCATGCAAACTGAGCAGTCAGGCTCACATTGCAGAGGAAAATCATGCCCATCACTGTCAGAATCTCAATATAGAAGCTAAGGAGCCCATCTATAGGCTTTCTTTCTTTTTTACTGTTTCACACTTTCCAGATTCCAACAGGGAGTCTGAAGCTGTTGCCCAGTACCAGAGTGAAACTTGGTTTAGAGACCCTCTTGATGACTCAGAACTCTTACAACCCCTTTTCAAACTGCCTAGTACACAGAACTATTGATTTCTTTCAAGGATACACTTCACCACAATCATCAGTACTGCACAATCATCCATCATTAATGGACTTGTCCTCTCAGCTCCCCTTCTGAAATATTTTATTTTTATTTTCCTCTGTTGTTGAGACAGGAGAAAAACCTGACGTAAAACAGATAAATCCAACACACCCTCAAGAGAACACCGCGCGCCAACACAGTGTTGGAACACACCTTGTCTCAAGGTATACCTGGCCTGGTCTTTCAGCCTAACACCAGAAAACTGGTGGGTTTTATTAGGTGGGTGAGGGAATCTATTAACTATATTTTATCCCTCTACAGACCCACGTGTGTGTTGAGACAAATAGAAAACGCAGCTGCAAGGCTTTTTCAAAATACAGGGCTTTTGCAGTCTCCCATGGGAGAAAGCCCACTCAGCAGTTTCTTAAGCATTTTAATTGAAAGCATAGGAATTAGGTATGAAACAGGCTACAGACTGAAAAGTAAGTTTAAAACCTATAGACTACTCACGGTAATGCATTTATCCTTAGCAACAAAATGAGTGCAGGCAAACACAGAGAATAGGGTGGATTCTGAAAATATACAATTCATGAGTAAAGAGGTAGCTAGAGCATAATCTGATATTCTTCTCCCCCCAAAAAAGGCACCCATCAAGGTGACCAAGGCCAATTTGGGTCTGAAATTAGTCCTCTGAGGTAATCAGTATCCCCCAAGAATCTCTGCAGTTGGTGGCAGGATTTAAATTAAATAAGCAAAAAACCAAAGTATTGGAGAAAAATATGACTTTAACGGAAATAGAAAAGCTTCAGAAAGAGACAGATTTAAATGTGGTGAAGAAAGTGAAATACCTAGGGATAAATATGACAGCTAAAAACCTGAACTTATTTAAAGATAATTATGAAAAATGTTGGTCAGAGGTAAAAAAAGATCTAGAAATATGGTCAAATTTGAAGCTCTCCTTGTTGGGCCGAATTGCTGCTATAAAGATGAATGTATTGCCAAAAATGTTGTTTTTGTTTCAGAACTTGCAGATTGTGGACAGAATGGACTGTTTCAAGAGGTGGCAGAGAGATATTTCTAAATTTGTCTGGCAGGACAAATAGCCCAGAATAAAATTTAAAATACTGACTGATGCTAAAGAAAGAGGGGGGTTTGCCCTGCCAGACATGAAGTTATATTATGAATCAGCAGCTTTCTGCTGGATAAAGGACTGGCTACTTCTTGAAAACACTGACATTCTGGATTTGGAAGGGTTCAACAATGCGTTTGGGTGGCATGCATATTTGTGGTATGACAAGGTTAGAGCTCACAAAGCATTTAAGAACCATATTGTCAGGAAAGCAGTTTTTAATGTCTGGACAAGATATAAAGATTTATTAGAAAACAAGACCCCAAGGTGGTTGTCACCTATGGAAGCTAAGGCTCTGAAAAGACTCAATATGGAGGCCAAATGGTCGAAATATTGGGAGATATTAGAACATGATGGAGATACATGGAGATTGCAGAGTTTTGAGAAATTAAAAGATAAAGTGCGAGACTGGCTACACTATTACCAAATCAGAGAGGTCTTTAATATGGACAAGAAAATAGGTTTCCAGGTGGAAAAATCGAAATTAGAAACGGAATTGTTAGAAACTAAAACTAAGGGACTGTCAAGAATGTACACCTTGCTGTTAAAATGGAATACCCAGGATGAAACGGTCAAATCAGCTATGATTAAGTGGGCACAAGATATTGGTTATAACATTATGTTTGCTGACTGGGAACGGTTATGGACCACTGGTATGAAATTTACGGCATGTAATGCCTTGAAAGAAAATATTATGAAAATGATTTACAGGTGGTACATGACACCAGTCAAGCTTGCAAAGATATATCATTTGCCTGACAATAAGTGTTGGAAATGTAAGGAAACTGAGGGAACATTCTTTCACCTCTGGTGGACGTGCCCAAAGGTAAAGGCTTTCTGGGAAATGATCTATAATGAACTGAAAAAGGTATTTAAGTATACCTTCCTTAAGAAACCAGAGGCCTTCCTCTTGGCATTGTTGACCAGAAGGTGTCAAAGAAAGATAGAACCTTTTTTATGTATGCAACAACAGCAGCAAGAATACTTATTGCAAAGTATTGGAAGACACAAGATTTGCCCACCTTGGAAGAATGGCAGATGCAATTGATAGACTACATGGAATTGGCAGAAATGACTGGCAGAATCCGAGACATGGGAGAAGAACAAACGGAAGAAGAATGGAAGAAATTTAAAGATTATCTGCAAAAACATTGTAAATTATTTGAATGTTAAAGTGATGCAGGATAGTGAGTTAATGTGGCATTAGTGACAAAGCTGAAAGGAATGTGCAAAGATGTTTCATGAGTAACAAGTAAAGAAACACAGTTAAATTAATCAAATGATGGGGGATTAGAAGATAAGCGGACAGCAGTGGGAATGGTTAATTTGAAAGAAATTAAGAAATATTAAAATTAGTCAAAATAGAGGAAGAATTTGCTGAAACTAAATTGGAAATTTGAATACAGAAAAGGGAGATGTGAGGAAGTCAGGAAAGTAAGCTATATGAAATTAAGAGTTGAACTTATATATTTTTGTTTGGTTTTTGTGTTTTTTATCGTTTATTGTTTGTTGTTGTGCTGTTTTGTCTTGTTTGTTATTATAAAATCTGTTGAAACCTTAATAAAAATCTTTTTTTTTTAAAAAAAGAATCTCTGCAGTTGTGCCACTACATCCCTCAACATCTTTGCCAGAAAAGAGGCATTTGTGACCAATGGGACCAGTGTGGGCTTCTTTACAACTGAAGGCAGTAGAGGGCAAATTAAATGTGACATGGGCAATTGTCAAACAGGATCACCTATTTTTAAAAATATATTAAAGAAGTGGGGGGACATTTTTGATCAGGATCATGGAACCAGGGCTGCTTCCAGATAGGAGGCTCCTAAAAGGTAAAGGACCCCTGACAGTTAAGTCCAGTCGTGGACGACTCTGGGGTTATGGCACACATCTCGCTTTACTGGCTGAGGGAGCCGATGTTTGTCCGCAGAAAGTATTTCCGGGTCATGTGGCCAGCATGACTCTGGTTCTGGAGAACCAGAGCAGTGCACGGAAATGCTGTTTACCTTCCCGCTGGAGCGGTACCTATTTATCTACTTGCACTTTTGGGCGTGCTTTTGAACTGCTAGGTTGGCAGGAGCTGGGACTGAGCAACAGGATTCAAACCGCCGACTTTCTGATCAGCACGCCCAAGAGGCTCAGTGGTTTAGACCACAGCACCATCCACGTCCCCAGGAGTCTCCTAGACCTGCCCAATTATTCATCTACCATTTTAAGCTCCAAATCAAATTGCAGTTAACTTTCCACACCATTGGGAGTACATGTGTACTGTATATCCTACTGGTTTCATCTACACAAGGGTGCTTGACACAGCTGCGGTGGGTAAGGCCAATTGCAGCTTGGGACACATGCTGTGCGTGGGTGACATTTTCTGAGCCCCTTTTTATTTTATTGCTAAAATACTTTCCCAGCGACAAAAAAAATAATTTAAATCACAAATGCACTTGCCAATATAGTACTGTAAGAGGAAAGTGTGTGTGTTTAAAAACATATTTGGGTGATTCAAAATACACAAAAAGTTCAACTTTTAAAAGTATCTGGGCTTAATTGTAGACATTCTTCTTTTTATTTAGAAATGCACAAATTCTCCTGAGATAATTGAAATCTGTTCTAAACAGAATTTCATCTGTTTTGAATTACAGATGTGGTTTCTTTCTTTCTTTGTAAATAAGGATTAGCTGGCTATTTATTTCAGAGCGCTAATATGAGGTTTAATTGAAACATAATTGATTGTCTTCTTCATTTATATTATTCCATGCAGGTCATTTTAATTAGATGCATCACACATGCATTGCAGTGCAAGACTGAAATATTGCTGCCTTTGAAAACCAGGCTTATTTTCTCAAAGACTGAGAAAAACTGTATACTTGCACTTCCATTTACTGCTCAGCAAATGTATCTAAAACATAAGATGTCTTCTCTTCTCTCTTATCAAACATTTGTTCTGTCGAACAGTAGCTAATGGAATCTACTAGTGTGCACATATAGCATTGAATCATTGGTTATGGAGAAAGAAACTGCACTGTGGCTCTCTCAAGAACTGGCATTTTGGCAAACGTACTAGTATTTTTATTTTCGAAACAAGTCTAAAAGCTGGAGACACAAAGGATCTAAGTCACATAAACAGTGTAAAGGAAAATAAAAGATGCTGTTCAGCAGTACTGGTGGTGGGGATATAAATTCCTGGGAGTTTACCTTAGTGAGGACCTCACTTGGAAAATCAACGTAACTCAGGTGGTCAGAAAGGCCCAACAGAGACCCCATTTCCTCAGGGTTTTGCAAAGGAACAATGTTAAACAACAACTGATGAACTCCTTTTACCAGTCCACAATAGAAAGTGTCCTTTCATATTGTATCACAGTGTGGTATGCTGGCCTGACAGCTACGGACAGAAAGTCTCTACAGAGGGTGGTGAATACAGCACATGATATCATGGGCTGTCCCTTAAGTCTGCTAGATGACATTGCAAGGGATTGTTGCCTTAGGAGAGCGAGAAAAATTCTCAGGGATGACTCGCACCCCGGCCAGCACCTCTTTAATCTTCTACCCTTGGGCAGGATATATAGAAGTATAACCAGCCGTACCAACAGGCTAAAAAATAGCTTCTATCTGTGGGCTGTTAGGCTGTTGAATGGAAAATAACATAGCGAAATTGATTGCGAGGTGGTGTGTTGTTCGATAAGAGATTGAGTGTTTTGGGGGGAGAGGCTCATTGTACAATGACAATAAAGGTATTACAGTGGTGCCTTGGGTTACATACGCTTCAGGTTACAGACTCTGCTAACCCAGAAATAGTATCTCGGGTTAAGAACTTTGCTTCAGGATGAGAACAGAAATTGTGCTCCGGCAGTGCGGCGGCAGCAGGAGGCCCCATTAGCTAAAATGGTGCTTCAGGTTAAGAATAGTTTCAGGTTAAGAACGGACCTCCAGAACGAATTAAGTACTTAACCCGAGGTACCACTGTATTATTATTATTATTAAATACATCTGAGTGTTTAAATCCTACATTAGTTACAGCCTGGTTCTATATATGTCTATTCAGAATTAAATCTGAATTGCAGCCTCATCCGCATTTGCAAGAAATGCCACTAGAATTGTTTTTGCAAGATATTAGAGGCAAATATTCCAGTTGTAAAAGAATGGCTAAATGAAGTATGGGAATATGCCACAAATATCAAAATTAATTAACAACATACATATCCAGAAACTCCCAGACAATAATTAGATACTTTATTTAAGGCACGAATACCATTTATTAATATTTTGTTATATAAACCAGTGAAATCCAATGTTCCAGAATGTTTCAAGATGCCCTAAAGATTAATGCTCAGTGCTATAAATTACTATAAACGTCTAAAATAATAATAATTGAAAAACTAAATAGGTGTTGAGGCAACTACGTGAAAACGTTCAAATGTAGGCCTTTACCACTTTCCCCTGATAATTATTTTTAAAAATATGATAAATACGGTAAAAACTATAGAAAAATCCCTCACCGCTATGATGCAACATGTGGGATGAGGGAGACTGTGTGTTCTAGTGGTAGCACCTTGAAAGGCCACTACTGTGGTACCTCGGGTTACAGACGCTTCAGGTTACAGACTCTGCGGACCCAGAAATAGTGCCTCGAGTTAAGAACTTTGCTTCAGGATGAGAACAGAAATCACGTGGTGGCGGTGTGCGAGGCCCCATTAGCTAAAGTGGAGGCCCCATTAGCTAAAGTGGTACCTCAGGCTAAGAACAATTTCAGGTTAAGAACGGACCTCCAGAACGAATTAAGTTCTTAATCCGAAGTACCACTGTATTTAGTTAAGCAGAGCCAGCCCATTGATGAGGTGAGGCAGAGCACCCGCCTCAGGCAGCGGAACCACAAGAGGGGGCACCTTCCCCATCCCGCTGGTTTTGCCACCAGAGAAATGCCCCCCTCTCACCACCAAGAAGGAGGCATTCTGGCACACAGGATAGAAAAGATTCACAGAAGCACCTTTCTGAGTTCAGTGAGTTGGCGGTCCTTCTGCCAGCATCGGAAGTGCTAGGGCCAGTGCCAGATTTACGTATAAGCTAAACAATCCATAGCTTAGGGCTCCACTCTCTTGGGGGCCCCAAAAAAATTTAAAGGAAAAAACAACACTGGATGTACATTACCAAAACATAAGATAAAAAACAAATAAAATAAAACCTACATACAGCAACTGTGTTTTGTGTTGTGTAGGCTCCTACAAAGGTCCATATAGTTAAAGCTATGGTTTTCCCAGTAGTGATGTATGGAAGTGAGAGCTGGAACATAAAGAATGCTGATTGCCAAAGAATTGATGCTTTTGAATCATGGTGTTGGAGGAGACTCTTGAGAGTCCCATGGACTGCAAGAAGATTAAAACTATCCATTCTTAAGGAAATCAGCCCTGAGTGCTCACTGGAAGGACAGATCCTGAAGCTGAGGCTCCAGTACTTTGGACACCTCATGAGAAGAGAAGACTCCCTGGAAAAGACCCTGATGCTGGGAAAGATGGAGGGCACAAGGAAAAGGGACGACAGAGGACAAGATGGTTGGACAGTGTTCTCGAAGCTACCAGCATGAGTTTGACCAAACGGCGGGAGGCAGTGGAAGACAGGAGTGCCTGGCGTGCTCTGGTCCATGGGGTCACGAAGAGTCGGACACGACTAAACAACAACAACAACAAGGCTCCTATGATGTAGGTCTGCTAGCCTGCTCCCTAAAATATCACTGGTTTGCTCATTTCTATATATAGGGTGCCTACATTCTCCATGGACTGGTAGCATGGCAACAAGTGCAAATGGATTTAGATACCTATTGGGTCCATAAATGACCATATAGCATATATTCAACATATAAAAACAGCGACAATTTGTTGTTGACAAAGGACAGCTGGACATATAAAGGGCCCCATTACCTTCAGTAGCTTAAGGCTTCATCAAACCTAAATCCAGCCCTGGGTAGGGCGCGGGCCACGGCAAGAGATTCCTGCTTTGCCCAAGTGGTGATAGGGGTGTGCCACGCCTACAGTTAAGACCAGAGCTTTTTTTGCAACTGGAGCTTGCTGGAACTCAATTCCGGCACTGCTCAGGTAGGTGCCATAGCCATTAGAAGAGAACAAGGGAGGCGTTCGTGGTGAGTTCTGGCACATCTTTTTCTAGAAAAATAGCAGTGGTTCAGAATAAGTGGGAAACACCAACCAGTGTGAGACTCAGTGTGTGCGTATGTGTGTGTGTGTGTGTGTGAAGAGGTTCTGTAGTGGTGTGGAAGCTTGCTCAGCTGATGTCAGGCTTCAGGAAATTATCTCCCTCCCCTGGTGGTAGGAAGAAGTAGAGAAAAACAAAGAAGAGTTCTTACTACAATGGAACCTCGGGAGCCAAACGCCTTTGAACTTGAATGTTTCAGCTCCCAAAGGATCGAAACCCTGAAGTGATTGTTTCAGTTTTCGAATGGTTTTCAGAAGCCGAGCGTCCACCACGGCTTCCAATTGGCTGCAGGACGCTACTGCAGCCAATTGGAAGCTGTGCCTTGGTTTTCAAACTGTTCTGGGAGTCGAATGGACTCATGGAATAGATTAAATTCAAAAACCAAGGTACGACTGTAATAAGGTTATTCAGTCATCACAGCAAGAGACAAAGGAATGCAGTCTGTATCCCGTTAATGGCGTTGCTCCAACTAAGCTCCTCCCCCTCCCCTCCTAGCAACAGCACTTCCCCTTATGGTGGCCAGCTGGGGCTAATTGTCTCTGACTCCTTTGCTCTTGCACTCTCAATGAATGCCGAGTTCTGGGGGAAGGGAGGTCAAAAATACTCTCCAGTGATAACGTGTCAGCTGGGTGCTCTGTCTCTGACTTCTCTTCTCCCAACACCACACAAGTCTTTTGTTCGCCTTCCTTCAAACAGCTTAGTTCTCAAACGTTTTGGCTCCCAAATGCCACAAAGTGAGTGTTCCGGTTTGTGAACTATTTTTGGAAGCTGAACATCTGATGGGGCTTCTGTGGCTTCAGATTGCCTGCAGGAGCTTCCTGCAGCCAATCGGAAGAAGAGGAGGAGGAGGAGGAGGAGGAGGAGGAAGAGTTTGGATTTGATATCCTGCTTTATCACTACCTGAAGGAGTCTCAAAGCGGCTAACAATCTCCTTTCCCTTCCTCCCCCACAACAAACACTCTGTGAGGTGAGTGGGGCTGAGAGACTTCAGAGAAGTGTGACTAGCCCAAGGTCACCCAGCAGCTGCATGTGGAGGAGCGGAGACGCGAACCCGGTTCACCAGATTACGAGTCTACTGCTCTTAACCACTACACCACACTGGCTCTCGGAAGCCGGAACAGATTCCGTTCAACTTCCAAGGTATGACTGTACTGCCTTCCTTGTCTCTGGAAGCTTCAGGAGAAGGGGGAGCAATCTCCACCATTCCTCCTCCTCAATCTTGTCCCCTTCAGCCCAGTCCCTGACAGCTGGGCGCTGGGCGCTTTCTCCACCTCAGCTGAGCAGCTTAAGGAAGCTCAACCACCACCACTGCTAAAGCTCACATGAGCCAAAGCAACAGGGAGGCATGTTCAGGTGAGGCCAGTGGCGTAGCGTGGGGGGTGCAGAGGGGGCCGGCCGCACCGGGCGCAACATCTGGGGGTTAAGGTTAGGGGGCGCAAATTCACGGGTTAGGGGGCACAAATTCACGGGTTAGGGGGCGCAAATTACTTGCCTTGCCCCGGGTGCTGACAACCCACGCTACGCCACTGGGTGAGGCACAGGGAGGCTTCTTTCCTGTGCCTCAGCTCTGCTGGTCCACAGAGCAGCCCTGCCTCTCTGATTCTTGCATGCAAACAGGAGGGACAGGGAGGTTGGCAGAGCTGATGTGCAGGGAAGTTTGCTGAGGCTGGTCAGGTATTGCTCATCTGAGAGGTGCCAGAGCGCAGTTCCAGTGCACTGAGGCAGAAGAAGAAGAAGAGAGAAGAAGAAGAAGAAGAAGAAGAAGAAGGGGGAAAAGCTCTGGCAAGACTTGCAAGGAGAAGTGAAACAAAAGCTATATCAGTTTTCTTCTCAGTTTTTTTCATTCCAGGCAGTGCTCCTCATCATTTCATTGCAAGTGTAATGTTCCCAAGTTGAACAAAACTGTGGACTGTTTTTTTCTACAATTTTCTCCTTTGTTCTCTCCCAAACTTCAAATAGAGCCTTTCTCACTAAATGGTCCCTAAATCTTTTGTGTACCTGTATTTCCCCATACATTAGATAATATTTTCTTGTACGCGACAACAGCAGCCAATGTTAATAGCCAATAATTGGAAAGGAAATTACATTCTAACCAAAGAAGAATGGCTGAATAAATTATGCAAATACTTGGAATTAGCAAAACTGACGGATTTGATAAAGCAAAAACCAAAAAATATAATCCACAAACAAAGAAATGTTTAAATGATTATTTATGCAGACAAAGATTAAATGTAAGGTCTTGGTTGTGTTTAGAATAGATTTATGAAAGATTTAGAAAACTTATTGATTAGGATATTTGTGTGAGATTGTATGGGAAAAATACAGAATAACAGATACAATCTTGCTTAAAATGTATATAGGAAGTGCAGTGTAAGTGATGGAAGTCAATCAATGAAATTTTATTATTGAGATATTCTCCCAACTTTTCTTCTTCCTTTTCTCCTAATTCTTTCTTTTTCTTTTTCTTTTTTCTTTTTTGTTCTTTTTTATATATGTGTGCTCATCTTAAATATATATGTATGTATGTTTTTGCAATATTTTGCTTATATTTTGTAATAATTATGTTAAGTAAAATTTTACATCTTTCAAAAAAAAAAAACCCCAAACAAACTGTGGACTGTTTAATCCACTTTAGGAGGCCTACCTCTCTTTCGCCAACTGCAAACTAAATGAATTAAAACTAAAATGAGGAGCTAGGTAACCAATGCATGAGGCACTTTCCTCCTGCCTAGAACCTGACAATATTAAAATTAGAACATGTTGCAAGCATCAGCTACAACACAGTTAAGATATTACCTGCAAAACTTGTTGGTGAGCTTGCACCAATCTCTCTGAGCCCAACGTACTTCAGAGGGTTCTTTGACGGAAAAAAGTACAGCACCACATATACTCTGCTGGGAGGATCAATTTATTAAATGTCTAAAACACATATAATACTTCAATACTTAAAGGAATTAAGACATCTGTTCTATACATTACCCGTTGTGAGGCTTTTATGGAGAAAGTTTACCTCATATAATTAGTTCCTTTTTCCAGGAAAGTGACTGACAGAAAAGAATCCTTGCCACCTCAGATTATTAAGCACTTGCTTGCCCATGAGGTAAAAAAATGGAGGGGTTGGGATTTAACTTTTCCTAGCAAAAAGGTCTTGCAGAGGGAGGATTGAAGCCCCGCCCTCACTCAGCTTCCCTGACCATTAGCAATACATAAACATGCCAATTTCAGTTTATCTCAGTTTCTCATCTTTCCAGGCTGAAGTCTGGCTCTCCACGTTTCAGTATGCATTAAAAAAAAAGTCCTTACAAAAATTCATCAGCATTTTATTGCTGATTTCTCAAAATCTACACATATTCTTGTATGCGATTTTGCCTGATAAACACATTTTTACAAAGCAATTTCCCCTAATAGAATGCATTTTCATATGCTATTTTCATTATATGCATTCATATCCACCTAAGCAAGTGCATTTTTGTTGCACATTACTTGGCTGGAGAACTGCGCTACAAAATTCAGGGAAGTTTGAATTTTGAAGACAGAGTTTCAAGTCATGTGTTGTTTCACAAAGTGCCATTTCAGTAGGCTCACCTTTAAATGTGAACTGGATTTCTCTTCCTTCTCACTGCTTCCTCCTCAGCCCAGGCTCATGCATGGAAGTGAGCTGTTGTTGTTGTTTAGTCATTTAGTCGTGTCCAGCTCTTTGTGACCCCATGGACCAGAGCACGCCAGGCACTCCTGTCTTCCACTGCCTCCCGCAGTTTGGTCAAACTCATGTTGGTAGCTTCGAGAACACTGCCCAACCATCTTGTCCTCTGTCGTCCCCTTCTCCTTGTGCCCTCCATCTTTCCCAGCATCAGGGTCTTTTCCAGGGAGTCTTCTCTTCTCATGAGGTGGCCAAAGTATTGACTCCTCAGCTTCAGAATCTGTCCTTCCAGTGAGCACTCAGGGTTGATTTCCATAAGAATGGATAGGTTTGATCTTCTTGCAGTCCATGGGACTCTCAGGAGTCTCCTCCAGCACCATAATTCAAAAGCATCAATTCTTCGGCAATCAGCCTTCTTTATGGTCCAGCTCTCACTTCCATACACAGGGAGAAAATGTCTTTAAAGACCAGAGCACAGTGAGGGAAGGCATGCTTTTTGGTATAAAGAGAGAAGCCCACTTGTAGTGGGTACATGAGGGGGATACGTTTGGGAGAACTGCAGCAGATAATTGAAATCAAGAGAAGCAGCCGCTTTGAAATCGTGGCTTCATTTGATAAACCTTTCAGTGATTAATATGAGAAGGAGGGTTTGGGTTGTTGAAAAATAATTATTTTCTCTGGAGCTCCCAGTGGTGTGCCATCTAGGTTTCTAAGCTGTTTCATAAATGCTGCAGTATCCAGTAGTCCTGGACCATGTTCCAGGTCTCCTTACTAAGTATGCTGAGATGTTGGGTTGGCTGATTCTGAGGTCTAACCATCAATGTTAAATATCTTTCTTTTTCTTTCTGGCTTGAGAATTTCTATACTGGTGGACAGGACAGCTTGGCAAGAAAACAGCCTGGCTTTCATCCAAAGCAATAAAAATGAGATAAGTGAAGCAAGAGGTGTCTTCTGCATTTTTCTCCCAGAAAGTAAGAGGAGGAAAGGGCCCCCCTCTCTCTCTCTCATTCCCTCTCTCTCTCACACACACACGCACGCGCGCGCACACACACAGACACACAGACACACACAGTATACACACTACCAGCTAAAACAGCAGCTATGTTGTTCTTTTTTTCCAATTTGGATTGAAGCTGGTTTGGGGGGAAAACACATCAAAATGCAATATTTCACAAGGCACAGGCAGATAGATTTGTATTGCGACTAACATTGTATGTGCACTGCTTCCTAAACAAGTTGTAGGAATGAACTAGATGCAGAATAAGCAGGAGTCCGTACACAGCCAGTGAGAGAGATCTCAGTTCTAAATTATTAGTGCAAGGGAGGTTTCTTGCACTAGCCTCTGTACAATAAATATAAGTTTGCACAGCTGCTTTCCAAAGGGTCTTGTGCAGCACAACATCCCAGAAGATGGTTTCCTAAGTTCTTCTGAACAGACAAAAAAAAAAAAAAAGGCACTCATTAAATGTCTTCCTAATCCTCCTGACTCTAATTGATATACTTTAAGCATGTGGATATCCCTTACTTTGCTGGTGACATTCTTTTTCCCTCCCCAATTTTCCTTGCTGTCAAACTCTATTTGCTGAAAATGTGAGGCTGTGACAGGGTTTGTGTGGGTGGGTGAGCCATGTGGCATTAAGGTTGTGCAGGAACAAAGATTGCTTGAGACATCTGCAGGAGATTCCGAGCATCTCTTTCTCTCTCTCTTCCCCTACCAACCTCAACATAAACGCACATTACCTACAAGCCAGCAGATTCAGAGACAGCAGTCACTCCTGCTACTCAAATAAGCAATGCGATGTCAAAAAAGACCAGCATTAATAATGCATCTTTCCAGTATATCTGTATGTGTGACAAGGAAACTTAAGCTGCTGGTTTTCAATTACCGGTACACATTTAAGAGCGATGCTGATGCATAAAATTGTTACGTAATAAATATATAGAATATATAAAGTTAAGAATGTAAAAGGACTGTTGTGCTGGATCAATCCAAATACCGACGTGGCACAGAATTCTTTTTTCAAGCGTAGTTAGTCTGGTGCCTCTGAAATCTTAAAAACAAGGCACGGAGTGGGTACAATGCCCTGGTACTTAGTGGAGCATTGCTCCAGACCATGGAAGTTCCACTTAGCTATCATAGTTAAGACTCATTCATAGGTCTATCTCCCATGTATTTGTCTAATTTCCTCATAAAGCCATCTACTCCACAGGGCGTGAGTACATCCTGAATTTTGCATGTTAATTGTGTGCAACAGTCCTGTTGATTCTGCTAGTCCTGGACCTGCTTCCAGTCTGTTTTCATTTTTGTGACCTTTATTCTGAAAGGATAAAATGCCTCCAGGTCTTCTCTTCACAACATTAATAACCGTAAGCCTCTATCATGCCTTTTCAGGGGTGGTGTGTCCCGTTCCACCACCTGCAGGAAATATTTTTAATGGATCTTGCCTAGTGGGTGGTATTTCTCCACTGTAACCAATTACAGCCAGAAAAGGTTCCCTTCCTCAGTTTGAACAATGAAAATAATTTATGTGTGGCACCAGACTAGCAGTGCAGGACTCTGAAAGAAGACTCCTACTAGCTATACAATTTATATTAGCAATCGTAATTACATAAATTAAGTGTGTGTGTGTGTGTGTATACACTTAAAATTTTACAACACAGAAGTGTTCATGTGTGTTGGCCATAAACAAATTGCACATTATTTCATAATCTTTCAACAGGTTTTTTTTTTTAAGAAATAGATACAATTGGTTGAAAGTACCCCAAATTGTTGCTGCAAAGCAGGACCCAAGGTGAGAAGCATCAGAGCCAGAATCTGACTACAGGATTGATCCGCTACAGGATCAGATCTCAAAACTATTCTGGAGAACTCTTTGGTTCTTCATTGAGAATCAGTAATTTACTTCTTTATTTCATAGATTTCTTGGATGGCAATGGGAACAAGCTCCCCTGAATTAGAGCTTGCAGATCCTACTGATTTCCACACGTCTCCTGCAGTGCAGTTGTTGGCATCCATCTGTGGCTGTAGAGACCGACACAGGCGGTACCATATTTTTCGCTCTATAAGACGCCCCCGACCATAAGATGCACCTAGTTTTAGAGGAGGAGAGCAGGGGGGAAATTTCTCTCCCTCTCTGCTCAGCGCCTCTCCAGCAAAGCGGAAGAAGAAACGGAAGGGGCTCCGTTTCTCCTCCTGCTTCGCTGAAGGGGCGCTGTGCAGCTTTCCCTCTCTACCCAAGATGTTGGTCTTCATCAAGCTGATGGTAACACTGAACTCCCTGCAGGCTTGGGCAAAACAGCTGTTGAGTCTCTGTCAAGGCTGCATCAGCAAGCGATATGGTCATAGCCCCATTACTTTTTATACTTTGTATCAAATCTGTTGTTCTAATATCCTTGAATTTAATATACATGTTATATATATATTTATATATCTCTGAATCATTGTCAGGCATTGCTGTACACCCCCTCATTCCTATCAACTGGTAGCTCCCCCTCACTTTGGATTCCACTCCATCCTTGACACATTGCTCTATACTTGAGCAGATGGGAAATAATGAGAAATGATTTCTCATGATAATGCCTGCCCACTTAAACAGGCAGATATGCAAGGGAGGAGAGTCACTGTAGGGCTCACTGATCTACACAGCTCGCTTTCGAGCTACAATTCCTGTTGCTACAGGAATGGCTGCTGACTTCAATCCTACATAAACACCAGAAAGAAAAGAAGAACAGAACTGCTACGGTGTTAATAACATCTGTCATGCTAATGTTGAAATTAAACTGGAAAGCTGCAGCCAAGGCATTACCAGTTGGTTCAAATCAATATGTGAAATCCAGTCTCTGTCAACTGCTTGCTCCGTTCCCCAGGTTGTCTTCTTAGGGTCACCAGTGACAATGTTGTTCTGTTTGCTTGTTTCTCAGATGTATAAGCCTCCTCTCGGCACAAGTTCCCTAGGCGTTTAGCAACGCATACGCTTCAGCTGATTCTACTCCCAGGCTCAGTGTCCCTTGGCCACAGCTTGGTAAGTTGGGCATATGCTTCTCGAAGCAGAAAGGCCCACATTCAAGTCTTGACCTCTCTGCTTACAAAGGCTCTCACCTGGGGAAACGTTCATCCTAGAAGAATGCTGCTTTTGGTCTGAGCAGACAACTGAGTGAGATGGACCAGTGGTTTGATTTAGTTGAAAGCAGGTCCACATGTTCAGATCAGACGCCTGTCACTCTTCTGTTTCTCTGAGTTGTTCTGAGAGCCTCTTCTCTAAAATGCTTTTAGCGACAGTTGCTAGTATGGACACTTTCCATGTTTTCATAGAATCACCGGACCCACAGGGATCCATGTTCAGGATTGCAAGTTTTGTTCTCTCAGTGATCCCTGGCTTTTAATTTCAGGGAGAAGGGGAATCATCATCTAACACAGAAATCTGGGGGGGGGGGGAATACTTCAGTATTCAACAACAACAACAGGCTCCACAGGCTTAGATCAGGCCCCAGGAATTCTATCTGTCCAGTGCCTGGTTTGGGTCAGGCAACCAAAGATGCAAGTCTGCAGTCTGGGATTCTGGAGAGAAGAAAGTGATGGAGGAGGTGGTCATGACTCAAGAGGCCAAAGGATGCAGAGCCTTTGGTCATGCAATGCAGAAGAGTGAGGTCCAGAGAATATGGTTTGCAGGTTCATTGACAGATCCATCAGTGTGAGCAGTTAGCACCAACAGAGTTTTATGTCTAGCTCACACTTTAAACCTTTCTAGGCCCTGACCACACCTCCCAGGCCCCATTCTGCCCTGATGGAGGAGAAGAGATCATACAAAGGGACAACTCTCCAGTAGGCCTAGAGTCAAGCACTCCATCACTTCATCTCCAAACTGGTATGCTTCCTTTCCTGGTTAAGTGGGAGAAAGAGGGACCTGGCATGTTTGGATATGGTGTCTTAGGGAAACTGAGCTCTGGAGGAACTGCCTGTCTGAATATTGCTTCAGGTATTGGGTTCCATTCCCTCAGAATCAAACACTGGCTCACACTCTTCTTCTTTTTTCTTTTATTGGGTTTTATAAACAAGAATAATGTTATACAAACAAGTATACCAAGTTTCCTCATGTTGTTTGAATACCACAAAAATAGCATGATAAATGTGGAAAAATATCTACAACATATGTTTCATTATTAGTGGTCAGTGTATATGTTCTTGGTTCATGAATTGGTTTAAACAATTAGGAAGAAGAAGAAGAAGAAAAAAGGGGGAGAGGTGAGGTGAGTGGGGTGGAGTTGGGTGGCTATGCTTCTATTATTCTACTTCTATTGTTCTACTTTGTTGGGGGGTTTTATGGGTTCTCTTACTATTCACTTGTTGTATTTCCTTGTTGATGAGAGAGGTTGGGGGTGGCTTAGGGTGTGGTTGGTTGTCTTTGGTTGGCTGTAGTGAGAATTGTTTTTGTGTGAGAGGAGAGTATGAGTGTGTATTTTTGAATCAGGTTAGCCAGATTCGTATGCTGTCGGGGGATTCTCGTTGTTGTCTTCTTGGGCTTTGTATGTGATAAAGAGGAACCAAATTGGGGTAAAGGTGTCTTCTTCTCTTTGTCCCCATGTCAGTTTCAGTTTATTGGTTAGCTTTTCTAATAAAGCCCTTTCCCATACTATTTGATACCCATCATCCCTGACCACTGGTTCTGCTAGCTAGGGATCATGAGAGTTGTAGGCCAAAAACATCTTGAGGGCTGAGGTTGAAGAAGCCTGGGTTACACCTGTGTTTCTGAAACTTGGGTCCCCAGCTGTTATTGGACCACAACTTCCATCACCTTGCTAACTAGGGATGATGGGAGTTGTAGTCCAACAACAGCAGGAGACCCAAGGTTGTAGTAGTAGTAGTAGTAGTAATTTATTATATTACATATTGCAATATTATTTTGCAGGACTCCAGCTCTATTAACTAGATTTTCTAATTAGATGTATTTCTAATGCCATTTTTTCTGAGGGGGGAGCAAATTTAAGAATTGAAATAAGTTTGCGTTACACTGACATGCAGGTCTTGGTTAACAGGAGGAAATGCTGATATATTGTGCTAAATAATCAAGACAAGATGTTTGAATGATTCTTTCTTAGGGAAAATAACCAAGTCAGAAAATCAAAGGCATGATTAATACACAGGGTTATGAATTGCTGATTTAAGTAATGATTAAGATTTATTGTTTAAATTCCAGTGATTTAAATCAACCTATCAGGCTTAATTGGCATCATGATTAGCTTATGGGCGACCTGCTTCCTCAGGCTGTTTTTACAAAGATGATAAAATATTAAATACCTGCTGTGGCAGAATTCAACAACTGAAAAAGAGGCATGTAACTTACATTTTGCTTGTTTGGGGGACTATGTTTTGTACATTGCTCTTCTTCATCTTAATTGTCTACAAAGGGGTACAAGGTGGTTTAGAGCTCCAAAAATGTTTTTACAAGAAGACTATAAGAGAAGTAAGTTAACATTTGTTTCTCTGCAAAGCTGAAGCTAAACAAGAGGTTACTATCATGGCTGTTGCCAAAAATAGCAGTTGCACGATCAGCTTCCAGTCTCTCCAAGTTGTTTGTGTCCTGATATCTTAGCATTCAGTGTTTCTATGCTCCGCTCCCCACTCAGTTCCACTCGACTCCACTCTTCTTTATCGTGAACATTTCACAGGGATTTTGTTGATTTTGTATTCTGTTTTTGTATGCTACGGGATGCATAGCTTTTATTGTGAGGTCTGTGGACTGGATCAATATATTGGTTGAGTTAGATATTGCCGTATTGCACTGCAATCTCAGAGCAGGGCAAGGTTCCGGGGGTTCTAGGTGTTTTCCTAGGGTCCATGTTTTCTTTTGGAAATGAGGCACAGCAGAGACAGTGGTGTCTTTGTGATAGATGGTTCATTTACACATACAACCTGGTGGTAACAGAATAAATGATGTAAGGAGGGAGCTGCAGCCCAAGATAGGGAAATAGGTAGTTAGGGAACACCTAGTTACTTTAAATGAATTCAGATTTCCAAGGCCTAATGAGCTACATCAAGGGATATACTAAAGGATCTTGTGAATCTAATTTCAGAGCCTTTGTCTATTACTGCATCTTTGAAAATTCTTGGAGAACAGGTGAGGTCCCTACAGACTGGAGGTGGGCAAATGTTGTCCCCATCTTCAAAAAGGAGGAAATGAAAGACCCAGGTAACTACCGACCAGTGAGCTTGACATTGATACCAGGGAAGGTCCTAGAACAAATAATTCAACAGTCAGTCTGTGAGCATTTAGAAAAGGATGCTGTGATTACAAAGACCCAGCATGGGTTTCTCAGAAATAAGTCATGCCACACCATTCTGATTTCTTTTTTTGATGGAATTACAAGCTTGGTGGACCAGGGGAATGCTGTAGACATAGTGTATCTTGATTTCAGTAAGGCTTTTGACAAAGCCCCCCATGATAATCTTGCAAGGAAGCTGGTAAAATGTGGGTTGAACGAGATCCCGGGCCACAGGGTGGTTAGGCTGGCCTCAACCAGAGCCAGGGCTTTTTCGGCTGTGGCCCCAATCTGGTGGAACGCTCTGTCACAAGAGACTAGGGCCCTGTGGGACTTGACATCTTTCCGCAGGGCCTGCAAGAGAGAGCTGTTCCACCAGGCCTTTGGCCAAGGCACAGCCTGACCCCCTCCTTCGGTAATCCTCTAGCCCAATGGTTGCCATTAATTTGACTCTGAATTGATTTTAGAATGAATTGATTTTAGAATGCATTTCAATTAATTGATTGTGATTTTATGTAAACTGTAATTTTTACTGTTGTTATACACTCTGAGCCTGGCTTCGGCTGGGGAGGGTGGGATATAAATAAATTATTATTATTATTATTATTATTATTATTATTATTATTATTACTACTACTACTACTACTACTACTACTACTACTACTGTTAGGTGGATTTGTAGCTGGTTGACTGACTGAACCCGAAGAGTACTCATTAATGGTTTCCCATAATCCTGGGGGGAAAGTGTCAAGTGGGGTGCCGCAGGGTTCTGTCCCGGGCCTGTTGTTTAATGTCTTTATAAATGACTTGGATGAAGGAATTGAGGGGGATGCTCATCAAATTTGCAGGTGACAGCAAACTGGGAGGGGTAGCTAATGCTGCAGAAGACAGAATCAGAATTCAAAATGACCTTAACAGATTGGAGAACTGGGCCCAAACTAACAAAATGGATTTCAATAGGGACAAATGTAAGGTTCTGCATTGAGGCAGGAAGAACCAGTAAGAGTTGTTTGGCAGTGGAACAGATTTCCATGAGAGGTGGTGGACTCTCCTTCGTTGGAGGTTATTAAACAGAGATTGGAACCTTTGGTGGACGTGCCCAAGGATTAAGGCTTTCTGGGAGATGATCTATAATGAAATGAAAAAGGTATTTAAATATACCTTCCTGAAGAAACCAGAGGCCTTTCTCCTGGGCATGGTCGGCCAATTGGTGCCAAAGAAGGACAGAACTTTCTTTATGTATGCAACAACAGCAGCAAGAATATTCATCGCGAAGTATTGGAAGACACAAGATTTACCCATCCGGGAAGAATGGCAGATGAAGTTGATGGACTACATGGAACTGGCGGAAATGACTGGCAGAATCCGAGACCAGGGAGAAGAGTTGGTAGAAGAAGATTGGAAGAAATTTAAAGATTGCTTACAGAAACATTGTAAAATTAAGGAATGTTAGAAGGATGCTGGAATGAAGTAATGTGGTTTTAGCAAATAATGTTATAAAGGGGTATGTAAAAATGGATTGCTAATAGGTGAAAATGTAAAATCACAATATATTAAGATAAAATATCAAGATAAAAGCAAAAATGGTAAGGATTTGCTGAAACAACTACTGAACTAGAATACAAAAAAGGGAGGTGTGAGGAGGTCAGGGAAACAAGCAAATGAAAGACAAGATATGGAAAGATTGATTTGTTGTTAATTGTTTTTATTTTTCTGTATTTTGTATTTTTTTGTTTCTTTTTCTTTTTTTCTTTTCATTTTTGTAACTGCTTTGAAACTTTAATAAATATTATTTAAAAAAATAATTAAACAGAGATTGGACAGCCATCTGTCATGGTTGCTTTAGCTGAGATTCCTCCATTGCATGGGGTTGGACTAGATGGCCACTGGGTGCCCCTTCCAACTTTGTGATTCTTTTATTCTTTGATATCCAACCTGAGCCTACAATGGAGGGATGCACAGCATCAACAACCCAAAAGGGTCTTGTTTCTCCCATAGCCACAGCTTCGGATTCAAAGATAAATCAAACATCATACTCTGACTCTGTAGCTTGCGGCTTTACTTCTTACACTCACACACAAACACCACACCCCTCTCTACTCTAAACGCTGGCTTTATCTGTTGAGAGAGGCCCTTCCCATTTGCCATCTTGCCCTAAGCTCCTTAATCCTCATTAATGGCTCATCACCCAGGCTATCGTCTCATGAGAAGCTAGCTGGGCTTGATCAAATTCTAACACCTGCTGGACCCAGGGATTAATTAGAGAGGTCTGGCACCCACAGACTGTAAGGTTATCAACTATTTGGGGGGCATCAATGAAGCACAACAGTGTCACCACATGCAACTCCTGTAAATAATATTCGGTTTGTAAAGAGAGAGAAACCAGACAAAAATGTTTGTGTGTGTACGAGAGAGAAACCCAGGAGGATAGACCTCACTGGCTTAAGGATTTTTGCTAATAGTGTCTCTGTATATCTGCATCCATAATGGCCATGCGGGAGCACAGTGTTGTTTGCTTTCTATCAATAACTTGCTGCAGAAGAACTGCAGCTTCAGGAGTGATTCAAGCATGGGCTGCTAGCTAGCATCTAATCAGTTACCAAGCACCGCAGGCAACGCCAGGTTAGCTCAGAGGAGCAACTTCTATTTCAGTAATCATCTTTAAAATATATTGGTGCTTGAGGTAAAATCGGATGGAGGCTTCCGTGCTTCTTTACTGCTGTTTTTCTAATTAGCTCCCGTCTCTTCATTTATTTAGAACCATTTCTAAATAAATTTTTATTTTTTTAACCTGAACCATCCCTCAAGCTATGCGGGCAAGGAGAAGCAACACTGAAAAATCAATGAGACTGTTAAAATGACTAATTATTTTTTAAAAAAATTGAAATTAGCCACTTAAAAGAGCTCTTTGTAGGCACCAGCGACTTGCTAAAATAACAGCAATAAAGGCTGGATCTAGACACACCCAAAAAAACGTTTCAGGAAAAACACATTGTAAAGCTCATGAGGGTCGTACTGTACAGCGCCATCTGGTGCCCCAGTGTTATAACACATTTAAAATGATTTTTAAAAAATCATTTTTTAGCTGAGTCCAAAATCTTGCATTTCTTCACCACATTTTCAGTTTGGGGCTTTGTCTGACATCCAGTAGAAAAGAGGTCTAAAGATTAGGAATAGCTACCTGTTATGCCTATTGATGTGGTTGCTCGAGAGCGAACAGGCAAGATCCCTCACTGGTCTTTTCAAAGGCTTTATTATTGGTGCAAAAACATTTATAATGCAGAACGCCTCTATTCCATGTCTGGCTCAGTCACTAGCAGAATCTGAGAGTGGGCGGCCCTTAAACTTTCTCCAGCAGAGTAGTTTCTTGATCCCCAGCCGACGCCTCCCCTCTCTGTGCGAAAGCCTACTGCGCAGGGAAGGCTTGGGTAAAGGGGGACCTCCCTCCTCCCCGCTTTGCTCAGGCACGGTGTCTTGGCTCTTTCTTGCATCCTCCGAGCCCTGCAGCTCTTCCTCACTAGAGCTGGGGCTTCCTTCCTCCGCTAAGGAAGTGCTGCTTCCCACGATTTTTGGAGGCTCTCTGTAATCCAGCTGCCCTTCCACCTCTCGCCTCTCAGCTGATGGCAGTTCCCTGACACTACCATTAAAGTCTCAAGACGGAACACTGTTTGCCTACCTATAAACAAATGTGAGAGCAAAGAAATATATAGTGGTACCTCAGGTTAAGAACTTAATTCGTTCGGGAGGTCTGTTCTTAACCTGAAGCACCACTTTAGCTAATGGGGCCTCCCGCTGCCACCACGCTGCCGGAGCATGATTTCTGTTCTCATCCTGAAGCAAAGTTCTTATCCCGAGGTAACTATTTCTGGGTCAGTGGAGTCTGTAACCTGAAGCGTATGTAACCCAAGGTACCACTGTACCATGAGTGTGAAAGAGCTTGTGTACAGCTTGCTACACAGCCATGAAAGAGAATGCAAAAAAAGAAAAAAGCTTCAGAGGCACACGTAATCCTGGGCCCACACAACTAAAACCTCAACAATCAGCTGTATGGGAAGACAGAATCCACCCCAACCCCTCTCTTTCTTTTGAGCGCTTGATGAGTGTGTTTGTAACCTTTTCAAAAGGGACTTCTTGCATGCAACTGCTGCTACTGGATCAAAGGAGGAACTACTACACACAGAAGTCCTATTTGCAAGCACACGGATCCACAGCCAGCTGGAAGTCTACCTCTGCATGAATCGTGCCCTTAGCTGGAGTGAGGTGAATCTTAAACCATTACTTGATAGAATTTCCAGTACAATACCCACAGTTAATGCCCTGCGCCTTCAAATGCTGTTCAAATGTCACCAGTCTTCGGCATTAAATTCTAACCTTTCCACGTTTTACCGCCTGCTTCCAGGGCATTCGTTTGAGACATCTCTAACCCACCTTTCAATTAAAGCAAAAAGCCCAAGGTTTCCTTCATCATCGTTTCCTTCAGTTGAGTTTTGATGGTCGCGAGTTCAAATCTCATTGCATACATACCTAGATAGACGCTGCTATCTGAATCCCTCTGAAACATTCTCTTTACGGTGACGCTGTTCACCACGCCCACTGTAAAGTTGTTAGGGAAATGATACAAACCTGTTTTGCACATGGACAGCACTGGCTGGCATTGGGCAGTTTATGATGTTTGCTGCTGTATTTGGGACCACTTCATATATTAAATAATAATAATAATAATGCTGCACATAATAAAGCTTTGCCGAAGGAAGTGCACTGGATCTTACTTTTTTCCTGAACCCACCGCAGTAGTCAGTTTGCTGTTAGGGTGTCCCATTAGAGCCTTCCCATGCATCAGAAATAATTGCAGAAGTCATCTTCTCAGCTTGGAACTCACATTTGGTGGGAATGAGGAAGCAGAGTGGTCATATGTCCTATTTTACAGAGATCCTTTGTTTGGAGGGGTCCTCCATGTTATGTACTGAAGTTCTTACCCTGGGCCAGCAGGGGGATACTGTAGGAAGTTCAGGTCCACATATGCAAATAAGGGATCGAAAGTGACGTTCAGTGATTGGATAGTTACAGAAAGTTGTTACAGTTACGTTGTACTGGAGCTCCATATAAGCAGGCTGGCTGAACCCTTCAGTTCAGTTCTGTTCTGGCCTGTGAATAAACAAGAGCTGTTTGAAGATATGTGTCGTCTGATATGTTTACCCACAACCTAACACTCCAGTTGAAGCCCAGTTTGAAGATAAAGAACCATAAGAGCAGGGGATTTGAAGTTGCCCAATGTGCTGGTCCCGGGGGGAAGGTTACCGTTGGTGTAGTCAAAGTCCAGTCCTGGGTCACTAGCCTGGAAACAGTTCACAAGGAGCGGGGCGAGGTCCGAAGCAGGAAGCCGGGCGGGGACAGGAACACTGGAGGGTCAGGTCTGGGTCCGGGCAGGAACAGGTACTCAACAACGACGTTGCTCCTGCAACCTGGGACCGGGCTGACTGGCCTTTATCTGCTCTGAGGCCAGGGGCGGCCCCGGCCCCCAGGTGACCCGCCTCTCCTGGCCTTAAGGCGAGCACTCCTCCTGGGAGAAACCAGTTCCCTTCGTCTCTCTGCCCTGAGCCTCTGCAGTTCAGGAGAGGCAAGGGTTACCGGGCCCAGGGGGAGGCTCACCTGTAGGCACTGAGTCCTCAACCACCTCTGGAGCCAGAGTGGATTCACCTGGTGCCTGCTCCTGAGGATCTGACACAGGTGCAGGCGCTTCAGATTCAAGGCCCTGCCCCGGCTCAGCCAGCCCTGGGGGCGGGGACTCCTGTGCAGGCTGGGATTCCTCCGGTTCAGCCTCTGAATCGGATTCCCAGGCCATCACACCCAAACATCAAGTTTAACAACAAAACAACAGAATATAATACAGGGATAGTAATAGGCACACCTGGGAGAAGAGATATGTCTCAACCAGGCACTCAAAAGGACGCAGGTGTTGGAGCCAGGAGGCCTCCCTGGGGAGCACACTCCATAGACTGGGGAAAGGGCAGTGGCGGAGCTTCATTCTCCAGCACTGGGGGTGGAGAGCAGGCAGGGGTGTGGCTGGCACACATCTCAGGGCGTGGCACACGTCCCGGGGGTGTGGCACGCGGCCCCACAGGCGGTGGTGCCCAGCGCAGGGGGGAAGCCACGATGGCACGCCACTGGGATCGTGGTGCCGCGGGCGGTGCGCTCCCCCCACCCGCCTCTTCCTCCACCAGGAGAAATAACCAAAAAAGCTTACAGTCATACCTCATGTTACAGACTCTTCAGGTTATGTGTTTTCAGGTTGCGGATTGTGCGAAACCCGGAAGTACTGGAACAGGTTACATTGGTACCTCGGGTTAAGAACTTACTTCATTCCAGAGGTCCGTTCTTAACCTGAAACTGTTCTTAACCTGAGGTACCACTTCAGCTAATGGGGTCTCTCGCTGCTGCTGCGCCGTCGTCGTGTGATTTCTGTTCTCATCCTGAAGCAAAGTTCTTAGTCCGAGGTACTATTTCTGGGTTAGCGGAGTCTGTAACCTGAAGCGTCTGTAACCTGAGGTACCACTGTACTTCTGGGTTTTGCCACTCGTGCATGCGCAGAAGCACCAAATCGCACAGACGCGGCGCTTCAGGATATGAACGCTGTGGGTTGCGGATGTGCCTCCGACAGGGATTACGACCGCAACCCGAGGTTCCACTGTATAGCGCATTGTTGTTTTATTGCCATGGCTGATGGCTGACGCAAATAAAGATTCATTCATTCAACCGAAAAAGCTTGTTTGCATGTTGCCACCCTCTGAAAGTCAGGAAAGGGCCTCAGGTGCCTGGTGTGTTAAGTCAAGAGATGCGTTAAAACCAGCACTTTGAATAGGCTCAGAAATGTATGAGCAGCCAAAGCAGCAATGCCAGAATTGGGGTTATATGCTCAGAAACACATTTAGTGGCAGGACATACAGCATACCAGTAAGAGGAGACAGTGGATAATTGGATTGCATTCCTATTTTTCCTCCTCCTTAATATTTTCCCCTCAATACCTTAAGATATTAAATCTGAGTTGCTTCAGCTATTCAATAACATATCTAAGCTGAACATCAAACCATTGTACAGTGGTACCTCAGGTTAAGTACTTAATTCATTCCGGAGGTGTGTACTTAACCTGAAACTGTTCTTAACCTGAAGCACCACTTTAGCTAATGGGGCCTCCTGCTGCCGCCGCACCACCGGAGTCCGATTTCTGTTCTTATCCTGAAGCAAAGTTCTTAACCTGAAGCACTATTTCTGGGTTAGCGGAGTCTGTAACCTGAAGCGTATGTAACCTGAAGCATATGTAACCCGAGGTACCACTGTATTACAAACTTTGGTCGGACTGTGTTGCTTTATCTGGACTGTGGATGAAGCTTTTATAATGGAGATAATTATGCCTGATATAATCAATCTGTAGTATTCCCCTACCGATTGTTACTGGACTAAAACACAACAAGCTAAACAATTTAACTCTCTCTGACCATGATCCTGAAATGTCATTGTTCATAAGCTCTGTCTTGATGAAGGGAAAGCTGCAGAGCTTTAATTTAGTAAGTTCAAGTATTATTCTGCACATGCAAGCACACCCATTAATACCAAGGACTGCAATTCAAATGGCAGCCCCACGGTAACAGCATATGCTTACAATTAAAACTACCATCAGGGAATTCAACCTTATCGAGGACAGAGAGGAGGCCTTAGCAGGGAAACCTCAAGAATCCTTAAAAAATAAAAAAAGGAGTTGGGGGAGGGATTGGAGATGGATGAGAAAGCTGAAATAGGGAAACTATCCCAGGGTAATGGAAAAAACATGGCTTTATAAAAAATACACTCTGGCACCAGTCCAAGCTGCCGCACAAACCTGCAGAACATTTGCTAAACAAAAATACACCGAGAAACAAGTCCCTCTTTCTCCGCTAAGAACAATTATGTGTACTGCTTTTGATTTTAATGTGAGCTTCCTTCCCAGCCCAATTATAATAGGATCTGCCGCCTCAGCAAATTACAACGAAGGAGACTGACCAATCATGTCAGCTTCGTGACCCACAAACACTTGTTTCATGCTCTTGGTGAAGAATATTCTGTCAGATGCCCTAAACTGGCATGCAGGTGCAAATGTTTAGGTTCAGGAGGGTGTACATAGAATCACAGAACTGTAGAGTTGGAAGGGACCCCAAGGATCATCTAGTCCAACCCCCTGCAATGCAGGAATCTCAGATAAGCATCTATGACAGAGTGCACTATTACAGCTGACCCATTTCAGATTTGCATTGTCTAGACCCGGTCCTACCATTAGCAGTTGCCTCAGGCAGTACATCTGGGGTTATAACGAAAGCACAGACAACAAATGGTTAATTATTTCATTTATCTTTGTTTTATTTTTAATCCCAGGTATTTGTATTATTCTATCGCAAAACAACTTGGCTAGCCTTTGGTGCTCTGCACCTTGACTAGAGAAAAGGAGACCGGGCGAGTGCTACTTTTGTCTTCCAGCTTTCCCTTTTCTTAAAAAATAAATAAAATTACTCCCTATGGCCCACCTACCTATTTTAAATTCTCAGAACAAGAGATAACTTAGGAATGATTGTAAGGAGTATCTCAGACCCTCCAACTGTCCCTATTTTCCAGGGACAGTCCCAGAGTTACAGAAGCCGTCCTGGTTTCTGATTTGATCCTGAAATGTCCCTCTTTTCCCTGACCATTATGTCCAGTCGCAGACAACTCTGGGGTTACGCACTCATCTCACACTATAGGCCAAAGGAGCCAGCGTTTGTCTGCAGACAGTTTTTCCAGATCATGTGGCCAGCATGACTAAGCCGCTTCTGGCGAACCGGAGCAGCACAGGGAAACACCGTTTACCTTCCCACTGGAGCGGTACCTATTTATCTACTTGCACTTTTTGACGTGCTTTCAAACTGCTAGGTTGGCAGGAGCTGGGACCGAACAACAGGAGCTCACCCCATCGGGGGATTCGAACCACTGACCTTCTGATCGGCAAACTCTAGGCCAGAGGTCAGCAAATTTTTTAGCAGAGGGCCAGTCCACTGTTCCTCAGACTTTGTGGGGGGCCGGAGTATATTTGGGGGGAGGAGGAATTGAATGAATTCCACTGCCCCACAAATAACCCAGAGATGCATTTTAAATAAAAGCACACAATTCTACCCATGTAAAAACACTAGGCAGGCCCCACAAATAACCCAGAGTTGCATTTTAAATAAAAGCACACATTCTACTCGTAAAAACACGCTGATTCCCAGACCGTCCGTGGGCCGGATTTAGAAGGCGATTGGGCCGGATCTGGCCCCCCGGGCCTTAGTTTGCCTACCCATGCCCTAGGCTCTGTGGTTTAGACCACAGTGCCACCCGCATCTTTTCCTTAGGATGTCTCTATTTGCATCGCAGAAATGTCAGAGGGTATGAAGTCATGCGAACCCTGAGCCAAGGAGATAATTATCTACACATCCTTCAGAAGACATCTGGAAGCAGCCCTGTATAGGGAAGTTTTTTAAATGTTCGGTTGTGTTTTTATATATGTTAGAAGCTGGCCAGTGGCTGGAGAAACCCAGTCAGATGGGCGGGGTGTCAATAATAAAATTATTATTATTATTATTATTATTATTATTATTATTATTATTATTGATATTGGATAAGACATCCCTATTTTCATTAGAGAAATGTTAGAGGGTATGGTACCTTGCTGTATCAGACTTTCCTTGCAATAATCTCAACAAACAGCAAGCATTTGGTAGCTTACTGCAAAACTACCTCATGACCCGGTAATGGGCTAGCCTGTGCCATCTGCTCACCCCTCTTGGCAGTTGCCACAACTAGCTGCTTTATGCTGCTGAAAGGGGAGAGCTACACTACTAAAAACTGCCTTGACATTTCCATTCTCAACTTCACAGCAGAAAACTGAGATCAGCAACACAGTCAACAAGATTATAAAACCACATACACAAATATCTCATTTTTGCACAATAGTTTGAAAATTGCAAAGGCCCAGTCCCTTCCCCGCCGCAACACGAATCTACAGAAAAGTGACTTGAATATTCTCCTGTTGTGCAGGTATTTGGATAAATACCTTTTCTTATTAAATAGAAAAGAGTGGAACTTTTTTCCAAGTAAACATATTTGTGATCAGGCCACACATGTGAACAATAGACTTACAGTAAGCTTAGTCTTAAACGTGATCATGGTATCTTCCCTGCCAGGTAAGTATTAACGTGGCATCCTTTGTTAAACTGGGTTTCTATTACAGAAGAGCACATTCAGATTCACCTTATTAGTAAGATCAGCTCAGCAAAGGGACAAGCTGTCTAAAGTCAGTTGTAGACTCACTTTCCTTGGACATTTCGAAGAAACTATTTCCATTTTCCATCTCTTTCATCTGAATGTTATTGTTGCTAGTATGCTAGAATTCTAAGCATACTAAGCATACTTTATGTGAAAGTGGACTGTACAGAACGCAGATTTCAGATTAGGTCAAAAGTAGGGTTGTATCACTGGTACACCGGTTATATCAGGTGTCAATCTGCATTCCACATCCCTAAAAGGCAGGGGGGAGGCTAAGGTTCAGAGATGGATCCTGAAGAAATTTAATGGGTTAGGAGTGGTGATAGGGTAAACTCTGGTTGATCAGAGGCAGATTAGGGGGGGGGGGTTGTTTGTAGGATTTGATCATTCATTGGCAGACTGGCAGAAACTGGAGCTTTTGAACACCTGAGTACTGGGGGAACGAAAGGTTGATTTGCTTCTAAGTGAAGTCACTAGGAGGCTTAGAATTAGGCAAACTTCCAAACCAACACCACCAGATGTTTCTGGAATAAACATTAGCTTTTCAGGTGAGAGCGGACAAAACAACCCAGCATATTGGCTATGAGCTGCATATATAGTCTTTCAGGACCCAAGAGATCCAGGCGCCCTTGGAGGAAACTGATTTTCTAGATCCATTTCAATCAGGATTCGGACACAAAACTTGGTCACCCTTTATGTGTCATTGCTAATTCACCTCAACCTCTCAGTGGCTTTTGATACCATTGACCAGAGTATCCTTCTGAAGTGACTGTCTGAGTTTGAGGTCCCAGACCTGCTACTTTGATGGCTGCTTCCAAAGGGTGATGGCTGGGGAATGCTCTTCAGCCTTCTGGAGCCTTCAATGTGAGGTTCCTCAGGGTTTGCTTTTATCCCCTATGCTGTTTAACATCCACATGAAACTAATGAGTTGGGTCATCCACAGTTTTGGAGCATGTTGCCAGCCAGGGGTATGTCTTGCCCATAGAGGCAAGTGGTGCGGGGCGCCAGGGCGCCAAGTTCTGGAGGGTGCCAGGGAAGAGGTGGAGGCTGGACACGGCGTCTCCCGGCATCAGCTCACTGCTCTCACCCGCCTCCACCATTCCACACCAAAGCAGCACTGCACCTGGAGCCTCTGACTGATGTGGCCACCGCAGCACGGGTGCCAGGGAAGAGGCAGAGGCTGGGCGCGGTGCGGCGCCTCCCAGTATCAGCTCACTATCCTCGCCCACCTCACTGAAGCAGCGCCATGCCCGGAGCCTCTGTCTGTTCCCCGCCGGAGGAGCCACCCTCCAGCCGCTGCCCACCTCCTTCAGCCCTGCAAAGCTGCCGGCAGTGCCGTAAAAAGGTCAGCAACTGGGAAATGGGGGGGGGGGAGGCGCACCACAGGGATCTTTGCACCATGGCACCGGATATACTTAAGATGGCCCTGTTGTCAGCAGCGTGCCAACAACACACAGCTCTATTCCTTTACATTTGCAGGTGTGGCAGTGGATGTGCATGTCTTGCATTAGTAATGGACTGGATGAGAGCCAATAAACCGAAGCTCAGTTCAAGTTGTTGTGCCCGTGTCAGCTCACTTGGGTAGCTGACTTATGTCACACCAGAGGCCCAAGGATCTTCGCAGCATGACGGCTGGAAGGACACGATCCAGCTGGGGGCTAGCCAGCTGTCCGTCTGGCCCCCGGATGCCAACAACAGTAAGATGGAGGCATTGTTAATGGGCAGTTCCCTGGACCAGATGAATGGGAGGTTGCTTGTTCTTGATGGGGTTAAACTCCCTCTGAAGGACGAGGTCTGCAGCTTGGATCCTTTGCTGTTGCTCAAGTCTCAGGTGACCTCAGTGGTGTGGAGTGTCCTCTATCAGCTTCAGCTAGTGGCCCAGGATAGGGACTATCTGGACAGGGATAGTCTAACTTTTGTTGTCTATGGTCTGGTAACCTCTAGGTTAGAGTACTATACATGGTGCCATCTCTGAAGAGGGTTTAGAAACTTCAGCTGGTGCAGAATTCAACGGCCAGGTTGCTCAAGAGGAACTCAAGCTTCAGGCTTGAGTTGGTTGGTTGACAAATTTGGTAACTATTCAGAGCTTGCTTAGAGGCTCATGGGAAATGGTGGTGGGTGGGATTTTGCTAGTGGGGTGGGGGGTAAAAGAGAGAATGGACCAATGGTGTAAATGTAAAACTACAATGGTATGAACCTACTCAATTCTAGCAAAAGAAAGTATATCATCCAAAAGTCCTCTGGTCCAAAATGTAAGCTTTTTATATTCTGCCATATCCTGTACTAGGAAAGGGTTCTAAGTGACATAACTAGCAGGATGCTGGAATGCTGAATTGGAATGCAAAGAGCTTGAACAAAAATAAGAAATAAACCTGGCTGTAAAAACAGTTTGATGTAGGAATGATTAAATGTGTCAGTTAAATTCTCTACCCCACTGCCAATATGGTGCAAAAGTAAATCTGTTGTCTGATGTTTTGCTTTTTAAGTTCAAGAATCTCTGAAACCAATCCTTCTGTGGGCACAGCAAGGGCCAAGACTGGTAAACGAGCCTTGTTGTGGTTGTTTAGTCGTTTAGTCGTGTCCGACTCTTTGTGACCCCATGGACCAGAGCACGCCAGGCACTCCTGTCTTCCACTGCCTCCCGCAGTTTAGTCAAACTCATGCTGGTAGCTTCGAGAACACTGTCCAACCATCTCATCCTCTGTTGTCCCCTTCTCCTTGTGCCCTCCATCTTTCCCAACATCAGGGTCTTTTCCAGGGAGTCTTCTCTTCTCATGAGGTGGCCAAAGTATTGGAGCCTCAGCTTCAGGATCTGTCCTTCCAGTGAGCACTCAGGGCTGATTTCTTTCAGAATGGCAAGGTTTGATCTTCTTGCAGTCCATGGAACTCTCAAGAGTCCCTTCCAGCACCATAATTCAAAAGCATCAATTCTTCGGCGATCAGCCTTCTTTATGGTCCAGCTCTCACTTCCATACATCTCTACTGGGAAAACCATAGCTTTAACTATACGGACCTTTAACTATACAGACGAATCCTTCTGTGGGCGCAGCAGGGGCCATGACTGGTAGACGCGCCTATCCTAACCTTATTCAGCAGCAAGGGGTTAGGATTGTTCTCTAAGCTATAAATTAACAAGTCTAATCAACAAGTCCCACAAACTACAATATGGAGACAGTAAAAATACTTTCCTTCTGAGTTTGTTGCAAGGATTATACAGCAAGATAATGTATGTGAGGTCAGTTTTAGTTCCATCCTTAAATGTACATTGCTGTGTTTTCTCTCCACAACCCGATGCATTTTCTACTTTCTTTGCTGATAATTTTGCCTTTGCTACCGAGCACATTTCTTAGTCTTTCTGGAGAATTCAGCTTCCAACCTGAAGCCTTTCCCTCTTGCCGAATAATCTCCCCACTTAAAGTTCAAGGACTCTTTGTTAACAAATATTGCCAAACCATGCATTAGAGTTTTCAAAATAGAAAAATTACAAAGAGGGGGGCCTTCACATTCAGCTAGCAAGAAAGCAATTCAACAAGCAATACCAAACAATGTAGATAACCTAAGAATGACAACATCCCATAAAAAAGCAGAACCATGAAAGTGAAAGGTGGAGGGAAGACCATGACAAAGCCTGATCCATTGCCTATTTACTCAGAAGCAAGCATAGCTGTCAAGCGTCCCTTATTTGGCGGGACAGTCCCTTATGCCAGTGCCATGTCCCGCTGCTGTCCCTTATTGGTGATGTCCCTTAAATTTCCCAGGTTTCAAAGGAAGCAGCTCCTCTCCCTCCCTCCCTGCTGGCCAGAAAGGAGGGAGGCTCCAACTGTGTTGCTTGGCTGCATTACTCACCCAATAAGGAGTCTAAGAACGACTGGGGGGTGGAGCTGGCATGCCTTGTGCCAATCAAATCAGCCGCGTTGCCTGGGGACTCGCCTTTGCTCAGCGCTTCCCAGCGGAGAGGTGACTGTGGTTTTCCTTGCTGCATCCCCTTTGCCGGGTTGCTGTGCTATGGGAACCACCACTTGAGGCTTTGTTTGGCTGCTGGTTGACTAAAATCCCTTATTTTGGCTGCTGATCCCTTATTTTCGAGGCTGCTGGTCCCTTATTTTCAAATCTGTAAGTTGACAGCTATGGAAGTAAGACCCTGTAAGTTCAATGAAACATACACCCAGGAAGTACTGTATATTGAGGATTGCAACATTGTGAACTGGGGCTCTTAGACTTAACTCATTTCTTTCAGGGGAGAAATGGGCAGATATACATCAGGATTTGTTTGTGTGTTTGTTTATACTCTTATTGACAGCGACAGCCTCATTGTTCCCCCAGCTAGAGCATGGGTAGAAACCATTTTGCCAGCAAACTGGCTCAAATGCTGCTTTCTAGCCAACGCAGCATTTTTCACCATCTGTTCTTGGAAAAACCATTTCCTAACATAGTTCGCACACCTTTCTGCTCTGAATTTTGGCTGCTGGTGCAGATTCCTGTTCCAGTTTCTGTCACAAAATGCTCAGTGTTCATTTGTGTCTTAACTTCGCCATGTGGTTTGTGTTAGTGAAAATGGGATTTTCAGGTTTTACCTAGCCAGCAGAGCAGCCTACATTCCTGGTGGGGATGGAGTCGTCAAGTCTACATATGGGAGATGCCTTTCCAGAATACACACTATAGCTCAGTGTTTCCCAACCTTGGGCCTCCAGATGTTTTTGGCCTACAACTCCCATCATCCCTAGCTAGCAAGACCAGTGGTCAGGGATGATGGGAATTGTAGTTCAAAAGCAGCTGGAGGCCCGAGGTTGGGAAACACTGCTATAGCTATTATTTACACATTGCACTACACAACAGCGATCTTTCAAGTGCTTGTTTATTTTTAAAAGGTTATCTTTTCCACTCAAAGATATTGGGCCCAGTCCATATTAATTTTAATTATGTGCTAAGATAATTGTGAATAGTCTATAAAAATGTTAACATTGCCAAGGATTTACTTGTAGGCAGCTTTGTTTATATTTAAATTTTGAAAGGTAAGTTACAGTACACCTTCTGCAACATTAGAAAGACACGTTTCAATTCCATAGTGCTATACATATCACTGGCCACGTGACCTGGAAGTGTCTCCGGACAGCGCTGGCCCCTGGCCTCTTAAGTGAGATGGGCGCACAACCCCAGAGTCTGTCAAGACTGGCCCGTACGGGCAGGGGTACCTTTACCTTTACCTTTTATACATATCACACACAAATCATTTTGCTTTCTTGGGAAAAAAGGAATGTAATTATTTTTCACAGAGTAATCCTTTAGTCATTTAGTCGTTTAGTCGTGTCCGACTCTTTGTGACCTCATAGACTAGAGCATTCCAGGCACTCCTGTCTTCCACTCCTTCCCGCAGTTTGGTCAAACTCATGCTGGTAGCTTCGAGAACAACATCCAACTATCTCGTCCTTTGTCGTCGCCTTCTCCTTGTGCCCTCCACCTTCCCCAACATCAGGGTCTTATATGCGTGTTGTCTTTGTCCATGGAGTTTTCTTGGCAGGGATACTGGAGTGGCTTGCTGGTTCCTGCTCCAGGTGGATCACGTTTGGTCAAAACTCTCCACTATGACCTGTTCATCTTGGGTGCCCTGCTCGGCATAGTTCATAGCTTCTCTGAGTTATTCAAGCCCCTTCACCATGGCAAGGCAGTGATCCATGAAGGGGAGACATATCTACTCAGAAACAAGTTCCACTGTTTAGTTGTGCTTACTCCCAGGAAAGTGTGTGTAGGATTGCAGCCCAGAAGGGCTGTCATATATCTGACAGTTTCATTCTTTTCAATAGAGATGGGAAGAAATCTGGATGAACTATGAATTCCAACAATTATTGGTAAAAATTCCTAGTAAACGGAAGCTCCAGATCTGGGTGGGATTCTATCAAAGGAAGATTACATAAGAATCCCTGTTTAATTATATATGATATAATGGGGGAAATTTGAATTTGAATTCTTTTCATTATATTTTGAGCTCATGATTGAATTAGAAGATGAGTATTGTATTCAATACAGCTATTTCATGTAACCATTTTACTACAAACATGGAAAAGAATGATAAATTCTTGTATGTTTATTTAAGTCCAGGTTAAACTATAGTGGGTGCTGTTTTTTCAAAACTCCTCACTATAATTTAACTGAGACTTCAACACTCTCCCTACTTGTGTTTCTGAGCAATTGATATTTAAAGGCATACAGGTTCTGTTGCTGGCAGTAGTAAATAGCCATCATAGTCACCGATAGCATTATCCTCCCCCCAAAAAAAATTCTAAACCCTTTTTAAAGCCATCCACTATATCGTATGTTAGCAAATTCTGTTGTTTAATTATGGCACTGTGTGACAAACTGTTATGTACTGAGTTGAATAGGATCTAAAATGCAGCAGTCTGATTGGTCCTAGAACAATAGGATTCAGAATGCAGCAGTCTGATTGGTCCTAGAACAATAGGACCCAGAATGCAGCAGTCTGATTGGTCCACAGGAGCCACCCAATCCAGCTCCAGGTGGAAGTGAATCCGCAACCTGATTGGCCTACAGGAGAATCCTGGAATTAGCCAATCACGTGGGGCCCATTGTGTAAATAATGTATATAAAGCAGACATTCATGGGGAACTTCCATTCCTCCTCACCACGATGAGCTGAATAAAGAGCATGAAATCCACTCTCGACTCCGAGTATATTTCACGAACTATCTCCTTTTTTCTGTTCTGAATGTTCCAACATCCAGCATTGGATATTCTAGTATTATGAGAGAAGCTCCCCTCTGTCTGCTTCTTACAGACCATGCATAATGTTTTACCTAATCTTAACTGGGCAGTTGCTAAGCAAGTATCCCACTTTGGGGCCCAATCCTGCTATTTTGCATGGAAAGCTTGAATGCAAAGCCTCTGTTCATAAAAGCCAGGTGACAATTTATTTATGCTCAGCAGAATTAAGCTGCAAGCCTTGTTTAAGAATGTACCACACCAGGCTGTCGAATCCTCACCTAATATTTGCATTTGTTTTGGGGGGAAATAAAAAAAATGAACCAAGTGGGGCTTATTTAGTTCAATTTTCATTTGTTACAGAATAAACGGAAAGAGCAATGAATGGATACGCAATATCTATCAAATTACTGAATGGAAGAGAAGATATTACTGGTTATACTATTCCAGAAACACAAAGAACACACCATTTTGGTTATTTAAAAGAAATAGATCTCAATATTTTGATGTCTTTGATAGCAACAGCTAGGCAAAAAGGCCTTGCTAACAACTGGAAATCTTTAGTGCCTATTGAGATGATGCAAGGATATGTGTCTGGGATACAGCACTTCTCAGCTTACATTTAAAAGGAATACGGAAGGAAAGTCACCAAATAGAATTTTTTAAACATTGGGAGTTTATCAGTCATTCAGTACTAAGTTATGAGACAATGTTCATCTTTATACTTTGTAGTATATATCTTTATCTTTGCAGAGGGCATTCTCGGTAGTGACACCCACCCTGCAGAACGCCCTCCCATCAGATGTCAACTTTTAGAAGACATCTGAAGGCAGCCCTGTTTAGGGAAGTTTTTAATGTTTGATGTTTTATTGTATTTTTAATATTCTGTTGGGAGCTGCCCAGAGTGGCTAAATATTTAATTTTTAAATATTTATTATTATTATTATTATTATTATTATTATTATTATTATTATTATTACTATTATTATTATTATTATTTCTAGCCCCAGGAGAAGACATGGTGCCCCCAGAGTTCCAAGACTCACTCAGAATGGTGGTTACCTATTTTGACCTGGCTATTTACATATATAAATAACACAGCTCAAATTCTTGCCGGCTTGAAGATGAACATCATTGTTCCAATCTTAAAGAAAGGAGACAGATCTTTGCCACAAAATTACCACCTCATCAGCCTGTTAGATATCCCTTCAAAGGTATACGCTCAGCATTTGCAAATAAAGTAAACTGACTGGCTACATATAACAATCTGCACAGAGAACAAGCAGCATTTAGAGGATTCAGCAACATTGACCAATACTTTACGCTAAATCATATCATCAGAAGGTATACAGTTGTACCTTGGTTCTCAAACGCCTTGGTACTCAAGTGCCTTGGTCTCCCCCCCCCCCCTTTTTGGAAGAAAAAATATTTTATTTATGATATCCAGTTTTATACATTTCAATAATTTCACAGTCATTTCAACATTTTAAACCTTGACTTCCTTCCCCCTCTTTCTGCGGTTCCTTAAATTTATTTTCAATATTTTCTGCATATCCAAATTAACTTAATTTACTCATTTATTCATCTACTTTAAATATATATATTCTTATAAAACTGCTGGTTATTGCAATAATCTTGCCAATGTTTATATCTGTTTACAGTTTATTTGTAAATATTCCATGAACCATTTCCATTCTTTTATATAAAAAAAGTTTGTTATCCTGATTTCTTATCTTTCGGGTAAGTTTCATAGGCGCCGACTCCATGGGGCCTGAGGGGGCCCGAGCCCCCTCAAAAATTCGTTTGGGGGGGCTCCGCCCCCCCAATAATTTAAGAAAATTGTTATGTACTGAGTCGAATAGGATCCAAACTGCAGCAGTCTGATTGGTCCTAGAACAATAGGATCCAAAAGGCAGCAGTCTGATTGGTCCTAGAACAATAGGATTCAGAATGCAGCAGTCGGATTGGTCCTAGAACAATGCAGCAGTATGATTGGTTGGCAGGAACCACCCAATCATGCTCCAGATTTAAGTGAATCCACAACCTGATTGGCTTACAGTAGAATTCCGGAATTAGCCAATCATGTGCAGCCCATTGTGTAAATAATGTATATAAAGCAGATACCTTGAGGGGACTTTCATTCATTCCTCCTCACCACTATGAGCTGAATAAAGAGCATGAAATCACTTTGCGACTCTGAGTATATTTCACTGGCGACGAGGATGGGATCCCGCTGAGCTGACTGCCACACACAGCACCGCAGCACCGCCACCTGCCGCACCGCTGCCTCGCACCGTGTATCCAGGCTTCAGCTCCGGGACACAAGGAACTCAGAATGGCAACCGACAGCAGCTTCTCGCCGTTCAACCCAGCAACGGGAGACTGGGAAGCGTACGCCTCCCGTTTCACTTTCCTCCTAGAAGCCAAAGGGGTCACCGATGAAGAAGACGCCAAGAAGAGGGCGATATTCTTCAGCGTCTGCGGAGAGGAGACGTTTGAAATCGCCCGGGCTCTCCTTGCGCCTGAAGACGTCGCTACTGTTCCATACAAAACAATAATGGAACAGCTGAAGGGGCACTTTTCGCCGCAACCCTCAGTGGTGGCTCGTCGAAATGCCTTCTATGCAAAGCGGCAAGCCCCTGGGGAAACCATAACTGGGTTTGTGACCTCTCTCCGCCAAGCCGCCCGGTTCTGCAACTTCTCAGAGCTGGAGAACATGCTTCGTGACCGCCTCGTCGGTGGCCTGAGGGATGAGAAACTGCAACAACGACTCTACGCTAAGAAGGACCTAACGTTCCAGGTCGCTCTGGAGGAGGCCCTGGCAACGGAAGCTGCCAAGAGGTCGACGCAAGAGGCACGGCCGAGCCTGCCATCCCAACCGAGGGTCCACCACGAAGACCTCACTGACGACTCAGGATCTGACAGGGAGGAGGTGCACCGAGTACAGCAGCGCACTCAAGCAGCCCACATACCACAGCTGCCTCGACGAGAAGGAGGGAACTGCGCAAGCTGCGGGGAAACTCACGAGAGGAGGACCTGCCGTTTCCGCAATGCAGAGTGCAGGCAGTGCAGAAAATTGGGACACATCGCCCGGGTGTGTCAGGCTCGGCCCACCCGACGCCAGGCATCAGATGACCAATCCAAGAGCCCCAGGTCCCGGGGCCCAACGCACCAAGGCAACTCGACGGAGCTCACGGACTTCCAGGTATACCAGTTGCCCTACCCCAACATAGAGAAAATTTATGTAGAGGTACGGATAGAGGGGGCCCCATGCCGCATGGAGCTTGACACGGGTTCAAATCTATCCATAATCTCGGCAAGGACCTTAAGGAAACTGTGTCCTACTGGGGGTCCCAAACTCAGGCCGGCCCCATTCACCCTCCGGGACTTCCAGAAACGTAAGGTCCCCACAATGGGGGTGGGGACCTTCAGGGTGCAATACCGAGGGCGGACGCGGCAACTGGACTTGCTTGTGGTCAAGGGCCCCTACATTAGCTTACTGGGATTGGCATGGTTTGGACCACTGGGACTAGCCATCACCGGAGTGAACCACACTACCTTACAAGTGGATGTGGACGCTATATGCAAGGAATTTCCAGGGGTTTTCGATGGGAAATTGGGACAGTATACGGGCCCCCCCATTGCTCTACAGCTTGACCCCGCAGTACGACCAGTCAGGCTCAAGGCCCGCCGGGTCCCGTTCGCCCTGAAACCACGTATAGACGAGGAATTGGACCGGCTAGTGGAGCAAGGAGTGCTGGAGCCGGTGCCTAATGCCCCCTGGGAAACCCCAATCGTCACACCCGTCAAGCCTAATGGTTCGGTCCGCATCTGCGCAGACTACAAATGTACTATAAACAAGGCCCTCACGGCCCATGCATACCCAGTGCCAGTGGTCAGCCATGTCCTTGCTACCCTGGCTGGGTCGAAAATTTTTGGCAAGCTGGACTTGGCCCAAGCATATCAACAGCTGCCAGTAGATGAGGCCACAGCAGAGGCACAGACGATTGTGACGCACAGAGGAGCGTTCAGGGTAAAGCGGCTGCAATTCGGTGTCAGCGTGGCACCAGGCATATTCCAGAATCTAATGGACTCGCTCCTTAAAGGGATTCCTGGCGTCACCCCCTTCTTCGATGATGTGTTGATTGCCGGGCCCACACCAGAGGAGTTTGAGGACCGCCTCCGCACCGTTCTGCACCGTTTCCAGACAGCGGGTCTCAAGGTGAAGCGGGAAAAATGTCTACTAGGAGTGCCTCAGGTGGACTTTCTGGGATTTATGGTGGACGCAGAAGGGGTCCACCCGACTGGGGACAAGGTACGGGCCATTTGTGATGCCCCAGCGCCCAAGAGCAAGACTGAACTTCAGGCCTTCTTGGGACTATTGAACTTTTACCATTCCTTCCTTCCCCACAAGGCGGCGGTAGCGGAGCCCCTACACAGACTCCTGGACAAGCGGGCCCCTTGGGTGTGGGGCCAGCGCCAGGAGGCTGCATTCCAGGCAGTCAAGGACCTGCTTGTCTCAAACTCGGTCTTGGCACACTTCGACGAGAGGCTGCCGGTGGTGCTAGCATGCGACGCCTCGCCCTATGGCATTGGCGCTGTCCTGGGACACCAACTCCCGGATGGGAGAGAGGTACCGGTAGCATACTTTTCCCAGACACTCAACGCAACCGAGCGGAACTACTCACAAATCGACAAGGAGGGTCTGGCAATTGTGAAGGGAGTAAAAAAATTCCATGATTTCTTGTACGGGCGGCCCTTCACCGTGGTGACTGACCACAAACCGTTGCTTGGCTTGTTTGCCCCCGAAAAGCAGACCCCCCAAGTGCTGTCTCCTCGTGTCCTCAGGTGGTCAATTTTCCTTGCCAGCTACCAGTATGCGCTGATTCACCGCCCGGGGAAGGCGATGGGCCATGCGGACGCCCTCAGCAGGCTACCACTACCAGAAACAGGCCCCGACCCAGCACCTGCACAAGAGGTTATGAGCCTGGAGCTGCTTCCCGACCGCCCCATTCAGGCACAAGAAGTGGCACACCACTCCAAGAAAGATAGGGTCATCTCCCGGGTCCTGGACTGGGTGTGGAGGGGATGGCCCAGCAGCAGGCCTGGGCCAGAATTCGCTGGTTACACAACCCGCAAACATGAACTGTCGGCCCACAAGGGGTGCCTTTTATGGGGAAGCAGGGTCGTTGTTCCCCAGCCCCTCCGCAAAAGGGTCCTCACAGCCCTACATGAGACACACCCAGGGGTAGTAAGAATGAAGGCCCTTGCCAGGAGTTATGTGTGGTGGCCGGGGATCGACGGAGAGATAGAGGCCTGGGTCAAACACTGCCAGGCCTGCCAAGAATCCCGCCCAGATCCCCCAAGGGCCCCAGTCCAGTCCTGGGAGTCCGCCCGAGCACCATGGTCACGCCTGCATGTGGACTTCGCTGGCCCCTTTCAGGGGAAAACATTCTTCATAGTGGTGGACTCCTACACCAAATGGCTGGAAGTCGCACTGGTACCGTCCACTTCTACGTCCGCAGCCATCCGGGTACTACGCAGGCTGTTTGCAACCCACGGGCTCCCTGACACTCTCGTCTCAGACAACGGGACTGCATTTACGTCAGGAGAATTCCAAACCTTCACAGCGCAGAACGCCATCCGCCACATCCGTTCGGCGCCATTCCACCCTGCCACCAATGGCCAAGCAGAACGCATGGTGCGGACCACCAAGGACACCCTTCGCCGCATGACGCAAGGGGATTGGGAGTACCGCCTTGCCACATTCCTCCTAGCACAGCACAGCACCCCCAGCTCAACGACTGGCCGGAGCCCCGCTGAACTACTAATGGGTCGGCGCCTTGCAATCAGATTGGACCGCCTTCACCCCGATAGAGCTCAGGATGAGGTAGTGGTGGGGGAAGGCAGGAACCCCCGGACCTTCGAGGCCCAGGACCCAGTGTACGCAAAGAATTTTGGGGCAGGCCCAGCATGGGTACCCGCCACAGTCACCAGGGTCACTGGCCCTGTGTCGTACGAGGTGCTAACGGATGGAGGGCAATGCTGGCGCCGCCACTGCGACCAGATACGGCGACGATTCCCGGGAGAAACCCAGGAGGAGGAAAGGGCAGAGGAGTCCCAAGGGAACAGTGGGGCAGTGAGGCCCATAGAGCAGCAGGGGCCAGCAGGAGAGGCAGAATCAGTAAATACAGAGAGGACCCGTGAGTCCGAAAGGACACCGGAACCAGAACCACGACTGAGCGAGCCGGTTGCGCCAGACCAAACAGCCCCATCACAGCCAGCATCCTTGGAACACGAGCCAGAACCTGAACACCGGACCAGGGAACACCACAGGCCGCAACGGACACGTAGGCCGCCAGCGTACCTTGAGGACTATGAATGCGACCTCCCGGGCAGGACTGGAACTTAGAGGGGAGGGGTGTTATGTACTGAGTCGAATAGGATCCAAACTGCAGCAGTCTGATTGGTCCTAGAACAATAGGATCCAAAAGGCAGCAGTCTGATTGGTCCTAGAACAATAGGATTCAGAATGCAGCAGTCGGATTGGTCCTAGAACAATGCAGCAGTATGATTGGTTGGCAGGAACCACCCAATCATGCTCCAGATTTAAGTGAATCCACAACCTGATTGGCTTACAGTAGAATTCCGGAATTAGCCAATCATGTGCAGCCCATTGTGTAAATAATGTATATAAAGCAGATACCTTGAGGGGACTTTCATTCATTCCTCCTCACCACTATGAGCTGAATAAAGAGCATGAAATCACTTTGCGACTCTGAGTATATTTCAAAAATTATTACCGTATTTTTCCGGCATTCTGCCTCAGGGTCTTACTGCCCACCCTGCTCTGTTTCCTTGCTGTGTTCCCTCCCCTCCAGGCAGAGGGAAAGCAGAGTGTGTCTCTGTGCTCCGTGCAGGAGGGAGAGAGAGAGAGCGAGAGAGAGCGCGCGAGCTGGCTGACTTGGGTGGGTAGGTGAGGGAAAACTTTTGCCTTCCTTTCCTCCCTCCTCCTGTTATACCCCTCTCCTGCATTCTTAGCCAGCTGCTTCTCTGCACACCCCTCTCCTGTTCCGTGTCCCTTCTGTGTTTTTCCTTCCCTCCCCACTTAAAATGTGGTTACAAAGCATGGATCCTCAGGATCTTTGCATTGGGTCAGCCCAAATTCACCATCAGATCACATAGCATGTCCATGGCTACAGCCTGCCCCCCCAAAATCACGCACCCACTGTTGCCTGGGGCTGCAATGGTGCAAAAATGTGGTTAAAAAGCATGGATCCACATGGATCCTCAGAATCTTTGCATTGGGTCAGCCCAAATTCACCATCAGAGCACATAGCATGTCCATGGCTACAGCCTGCCCCCCCAAAATCACGCACCCACTGTTCCCTGGGGCTGCAATGGTGCAAAAACGTGGTTACAAAACATGGATCCACATGGATCCTCAGGATCTTTGCATTGGGTCAGCCCAAATTCACCATCAGAGCACATAGCATGTCCATGGCTACAGCCTGCCCCCCCAAAATCACGCACCCACTGTTGCCTGGGGCTGCAATGGTGCAAAAACGTGGTTACAAAACATGGATCCACATGGATCCTCAGGATCTTTGCATTGGGTCAGCCCAAATTCACCATCAGAGCACATAGCATGTCCATGGCTACAGCCTGCCCCCCCCCAAAATCACGCACCCACTGTTGCCTGGGGCTGCAATGGTGCAAAAACGTGGTTACAAAACATGGATCCACATGGATCCTCAGGATTTTTGCATTGGGTCACCCCAAATTCACCATCAGATCACATGTCTGTGGCCACAGCATGAAGCACAAAAATGATACATCCACTGTTTCATTCAGAATGTTTTTTCCCCTTGTTTTCCTCCTCTAAAAACGATGTGCGTGTTATGGTCAGGTGCGTGTTATAGAGCGAAAAATACGGTAGTTATATTATGCTTTGTAAAATCACAAAATTATGTTGGTATTTTTTATTTTCCTTGTTTGATGATAGTTACCTTTTAAAATACATTCAGTAATGAGTTAAAACAAATAATTATTATGGTAGTAAAAGAGGCGGCGCGAGTAGTTTTGCTCGGTGCGTGCGACTGGCCCAGCCCCTCTTTCCTTTTCCTCTCTTCTGCTCTCCCGCCGGGCGCCTGAGGGAGAGTTACTTAGCGGTTCTGAGGAGCCGCTGTTGTTTCGGCAGGGGAAAAACCGCCGCCCACGAACCGCCGAGCTCCCTCTCTCTTTTCAGCCTCTCTCTCTCTCTCTCTCTCTCTCTCTCTCTCTCTCTCTCTCTCGCTATGGCCAAGGAGGAGGAGAAGCCCTTCAGCCAGTCTATGGCTGAGTGGCGGAGGTTCATCTACAACCCCAACAGCGGCGAGTTCTTGGGGCGAACGGCCAAGAGCTGGGGTGAGGAGGGCGAGCGAGCACACGCGCGCGGGGAAGGGAGAGGAGGGGGCGGCCGGCACGAGGGGCGGTGGGAGGCGAGGCGCGGCGGGCACTTGCCTTGCCCACCACGCATCTCTCTCCTTCTCGGTCTCTCTCCCTCCCTCAGCTGGCGAGGGGGCCACGAGGCGGGCGGCAGCAGCAGCAACGGGCCGGGAGCGGATCTTATAAAACTTCCCGGGGCAGGACCCCAGTATGGGCCCCCCCAATATTTTTTATAAGTCGGCGCCCCTGGACTAAGTTTCACCATTTCTGCATATTCCATAAGTGTTTGTGTCTGATATTTCTGCAGTTCCCTTCTTTGGCCACAGCAGGGCGGCTTTGCAGGTACAGGGTTGATTTTGTGGAGACATTATGGAATACAGTACTTTGATATGTGTGAGGATTTTAAATAAGGATTGCAATCTCAAAAGATGGTTCAGATGCCTGAAATGTGTGGTTTTTTTGTCAACAGAACAATTTCCTAACGTGTTGAGGTTCCTTCCTCTTGGCTGTTTCTCTTCATACACTGGATCTGACAACAGCCCATGCACTTGTACAGTACTGATAGACTCATAAAGTGATGTCTCAGATTTCAGTATATGTAGTTAACTCCGCAAGAAAACATTTTTTTCTACTCATTGGATTCATGTGCGTGAAGAACACAGTCATCTATGCAACAACTTTGCTGTCCACTCCATGTGTCTGATTTGCCTACCAAAACTTATCCATGGGTAGGCAGCCTAAGGCCCAGGGGCCGGATCCGGCCCAATCGCCTTCTCAATCCAGCCTCGGATGGTCCGGAAATCAGCATGTTTTTACATGAATAGCATGTGTCCTTTTATTTAAAATGCATCTCTGGGTTATTTGTGGAGCATAGGAATTGGTTCATTTCTGAGGGACAGTGGACTGGCCCCCTGCTGAAAAAGTTTGCTGACCTTTGGGCTTATGCCAAAATAAACTGACTAGTCTTTGTTGTGCTTGTTGCAACAGATTAACATGGACACGGGTGGTGCTGTGGGTTAAACCACAGAGCCTAGGACTTGCTGATCAGGTTGGTGGTTCGAATCCCCACAATGGGGTGAGCTCCTGTTGCTCGGTCCCTGCTCCTGCCAACCTAGCAGTTCAAAAGCATGTCAAAGTGCAAGTAGATAAATAGGTACCGCTCCGGCGGGAAGGTAAATGGTGTTTCCGCGCGCTGCTCTGGTTCGCCAGAAGCGGCTTAGTCATGCTGGCCACATGACCCGGAAGCTGTAAACGGTGTAAACGGTGTTTCCATGTAAACGGTGTTTCCGTGCGCTGCTCTGGTTTGCCAGAAGCGGCTTAGTCATGCTGGCCACATGACCCGGAAGCTGTACGCCGGCTCCCTCGGCCAATAAAGCAAGATGAGCGCTGCAACCCCAGAGTCGGTCATGACTGGACCTTATGATCAGGGGTCCCTTTACCTTTACCTATATTTAATGTCATTTGGTCTGAAAGTACCAAGCATACAGGAAAGTACTTTAAAGTTTGCATAAGAGAGGATTATTCTATTTAAATCAGGAGAGTGCATCATTTGCCAAAGTTAAAATTAGAATACTGTTTGTATATCAATTTTTCATTAGAAATGACTGTAAAGATCTATTACCTGCAGTATTATAAATTTACACTGTAACTCAATATGCTGGCCATACGGATGTCAGGAAGAAACGTATGCATATTATCTCCGCCGAGAAGAACTTCATCAAATGTGAACTAAGGATCAAAATATTCAAATCACCTTCTTTGTGGATAGTTCATAAATAATCTAGTAATATGTAATCTGCTCAGCATTGCTCAACTCTACGCAATGCTCTCTTGTTGAGTCTTCAGCTGATTTTCCAACTTTGCTTTCATCTCTCTGTTCTGTATGTTAAGGTAAAGGTAAAGGTACCCCTGCCCGTAGGGGCCAGTCTTGACAGACTCTGGGGTTGTGCGCCCATCTCACTTAAGAGGCCAGGGGCCAGCGCTGTCCGGAGACACTTCCGGGTCACGTGGCCAGCGTGACAAAGCTGCATCTGGCGAGCCAGAGCTGCACACGGAAACGCCGTTTACCTTCCCGCTGGTAAGCGGTCCCTATTTATCTACTTGCACCCGGAGGTGCTTTCGAACTGCTAGGTTGGCAGGCGCTGGGACCGAGCAGCGGGAGCGCACCCCGCCGCAGGGATTCGAACCGCCGACCTTTCGATCGGCAAGTCCTAGGCGCTGAGGCTTTAACCCACAGCGCCACCTGCGTCCCACCGTTCTGTATGTTACACACACAAAAATGAGACAAACAATCCCTACTGCCTCTCAAAGCGACAAATGTTACCAAGTGTAGTTGATTATCTTATCTTATCACACTTTACTAATAAATTGAACTTGCCATGAATTACCCATGGTGGTGGTGGTTGTGAAATAAACCCATTTTGCCACACATATTAAAAATGTGCCATTTACTTTAATTCGTAGCTACATTTTTGAGTGTGCAAAACCTGGACCACTGTGTCCTTTGCAGATTTCAAAAGACGACGAGGTAGTGAGCCTGTTTACTAACTGGAAATCCTCATCCTTTGAAGAATCAACCTTGTGTTGCCCTTATATGATAGAACAGCAGTTTATAATCCTGAACATTAAACCTACACATAACACCTTACTGGAACACAGTCTGTCTAAATGGTAAATTGAACCTTGTCCTCCTTTGAAATTGCTTGGTATCTGGGGCAAGGTTTCTCCATCTACTCTGTTCAGGCAGCACCCACCATAGTGGCAAACCCTTAACACAGCTTTTAACAGGTTCACAGAACGGGACAGTGTCACATCAAGGTTCAGTAAGGAAGAGCAAAGAGAGTTTGGGGACGGGGAGTGAAAGTGTCACGTGCATTTTACATTAAATTGGGGAAATAGCTGTGCATTTTAACAGCCTTTGCTGTGGTTACTTTTCTTCTCTCTGCCAAGGTAATAATAATAATACTTAATGTTTTTGTATAGTGCTTTCAACAGTTCAAAGTGTGTCACAGGTATTATTTAGCTGTCATTCATACAAAGAAAAACCCTGTAAGTCAGTATCATTAATTCCCACATTAGAGATGTGACAGGCAGGAGAAAAGTGAGGCTGAGAGAGAGTTGACTTGCCAGAAGTCATTTAGTGAGTTCATGGCAGGGCCTTCCTGGTGCATAGCTTGGTCTCTTTGCCACAACAGTATACAATTATCCTGAAGGATAAATCACATGTTGCCTGAAACACAGTGAGGGGGGCATCCCTGCTACTTTCATACCTGTGGAATAGGATGACACAACTTCAGGCTTGTGTGGCCTGCTTTCTTGATTTTTATTATTATTATAAAAGACACACACACCTAAAATATCTCTCTCTCTCTCTCTCTCTCTCTCTCTCTCTCTCACACACACACACACACACACACACCATTCAGAAAGCAAAGAGGACTTATCGGAGCAAGGCATAACCAGTGTTTTTTTCTTTAAAAAAATGTTTAGGGGTACTCACATTTTGACTTAAGAAAACCACCATTTTATGGTTCAAATTGGGAAAAATCAATACAGTACAGTGGTACCTTGGGTTAAGAACTTAATTCGTTCCAGAGGTCCTTTCTTAACCTGAAACTGTTCTTAACCTGAGGTACCACTTTAGCTAATGGGGCCTCCCATTGCTGCTGCACCTCCGCCACGCGATTTGTGTTATCATCCTGAAGCAAAGTTCTTAACCCAAGGTACTATTTCTGGGTTAGCGGAGTCTGTAACCTGAAGCATCTGTAACCCAAGATACCACTGTAAATGAACATCGGGGGTAGCAATGGAACTGACAATTCACTGTGCTAGAGAAGGAACTGTTTTTTTTAAAAAAATAGTTTCTTCTCCCATTAGATTCACAAAATGTTTAGGGGTATGCATCCCCCCAGAAAAAAAGCACGGGGAACAAAGATTAATTAATCTTTGTTCAGTGATCCTAAGTAAGCACTATTGTCTAAGAAGATAATATTTCCTGGGTCAGGCCACCTTGCATTAACTCTGCCTGCTACAGTTCCAGAAACCATGAGGCCCTAGGTCATCCTCTGGAAATTGACAAGTACTCCTTGAATAAATAGCAGTCTACAGATGACACAGGGACGCAGGTGGCGCTGCGGGTTAAACCACAGAGCCTAGGACTTGCCAATCAGAAGGTCGGCAGTTTGAATCCCCGCGACGGGGTGAGCTCCTGTTGCTCAGCCCCTGCTCCTGCCAACCTAGCAGTTCGAAAGCACGTCAAAGTGCAATATATAAACAGGTACCACTGTGGCGGGAAGGTAAATGGTGTTTCCGCGCGCTGCTCTGGTTCGCCAGAAGCGGCTTAGTCATGCTGGCCACATGACCCGGAAGCTGTACGCCGGCTCCCTCGGCCAATAAAGCGAGATGAGCGCCGCAACTCCAGAGTCGGTCACGACTGGACCTAATGGTCAGGGGCCCCTTTACCTTTACCTAGAGGTATCTTAAACTAATCAGGATATCTCCCTTCAGGTGAAGACTCACATGTGTGTCAACACATATGTAGGACCCTTTCATATGGCTACCAGACATATGGCATGTGAGTGGCACTTGGCCAATATATACATTTGCAAGACGTAGGGCTCTTTCAATTATTAAGGGAGTGGGGAGGATTTGAGTGAATATTGAAATATTGAAAAAAATCAGGTTTAATGTGATGTCGTTAGAACATCCATTTCCCAGTCAAATGTGAATGAAGAGCAGCTTAATTGTCTCAGTTGCACTATCTCCTGAGTGTCAAGCATGAACATTAGCAACTCTACATTCCTTCTGTTTCATCTCCCTAAGAGCTAAAGGCATTTGGTTTGTTCTCTGGATTGCACAATACCAAGAGTGGCCTTGCAGAAAGTAGGATTATATTCTATTATATCACTTCCATATTTGAGGAAGTGGTTGATAATTGCATTTCAGAGTCTTCACCACAACCTCTCCAAGCTTCTTCTAAAGAGAGGAGAGATGCTTTTAAATAATTTAGACATCCAGCCACCCGAAAGCAATTCAAGGTCTTCATAGTGTGGTTATTCTGCTGCTACCCCAAGCAGGATCAAACTTACCTTGCTTACAACTTGCGGTGGCAACAATATTGTTCTTGCTGTATATTAAATCTAGTAATAGTAACAATTTGCATTTGCATTTGTTTTAAAGCTTTCAATAAGCACAGGATACATTAGGCATTTAAGGTCAAAACTTCCCCCTACCACATTGCCTGACTCCTATATCTTTGACCCTATTAGATTACCAAAACTTCAAATTTTGCCCATGACTAACGTTCATATAATTTTCTTGCTCTCCATTTTTCCATGTGCTTCATCATGTTCACATTCTCTCAACGACCTAGTGATCTGCTTAGCACTGGGGATCCAGCTGTCTCTCATCTGTCACCACCTGTCCACTCAGGACAGAGGTACTGGATCCCCACTGCTTACAGTGCCCCCCTTGAGATTAGGGGAACAACCGTCTGTTTCCAATTCCCCTCGACAAAAATTTCCCACTCCTCTTTAAATACCTGCAGTTCTTGCTCTCTTATTCTACTTGCTGACCTGCTGACTCTGCATATTCTATCATATTAAGTTGCCAATCTTCCTTACTAGGGACCTCACTCATCCTTCATTTTTGGGCAAACAAAATGAAAGCCGCTGTTGTAGCATACATAAATAAGTTTTTCTGACACCTGGGCACCGCCTTCTGAACCATTCCTAACAGGAACGCCTCTGGTTTTTCTGGGAATGTTATCTTAAACAATTTTTTCATCTCATTATATATCATTTCCCAATATCCTTTAACTTTTTTTGCATGCCCAGCTGTTTCCTAATATTTCCAGCTGGGAAAGTTTCTGGTGATTTTCCTTCTGGTATTCCCTCATGTTCTGCTTCTTTGCAATTGGGATTTGCTTTCTAGTGCTTTTATTTGTTTGGTGGAAAAGAAGCAAAATTACACAAGGAAAGGGGGGGGGGAGGAGATATACCAGAAACTCCAAAAGCTTCATATTGGCAATGTGTTCTTGGACTTACCGTTTTTGGTGGTACGGCTTCATTTTTTATTCATTTGACTGGCTTTTCTGTTTCTCGTGTATTTTCTTCATTTCAGCTTGGTTCACGTCTCTATCCATTCCCAGTGATTTTCCTCATCATATTGCTTCATTTTCTGCTTCTTTGCAACAGATTTTTTTTTTTTTTTTTGGCGTTCTGGTGCTTTTCTTTGTTTGATGGAAAAGAAGCTAAACTACACAATGCAAAAAACAAACAGATAGAAGCAGATCCACTGAAAAAGAAAATGAAGCAAAACCACCACAAACACAAAATCAAAAATAAAAACCACCAGAAACCTATTAAGCAAGCAACTCATGGGAAAGAATAATCAGGAGAACCCCCCCCCAAAAAAAAAACATGCAACATGTAACATGTTAGTTTTCTCTGCTTATTTGTTGTCAATGGAACAGAACAGATGTGATGGATTAACTACTAGAGCACAAACAACTGTCTGCCATCAGTGTCTAGTTAGGTGCATTCAAGTTCAGATTTTCAGCAGAGTTCCTTCTGGTTTCTTATCTCATCCATAGATGAGCCAGAATACTTTAGTGAAAATGTACAACCCACCTAGAAAGCCTTCTTTGCAAGCTTTAGTTATTCAATAAATATTGTACAGTGGTACCTCGGGTTACATACGCTTCAGGTTACAGACTCCACGAACCCAGAAATAGTACCTTGGGTTAAGAACTTTGCTTCAGGATGAGAACAGAAATCGTGCTCCGGCGGCACAGCAGCAGCAGGAGGCCCCATTAGCTAAAGTGATGCTTCAGGTTAAGAACAGTTTCAGGTTAAGAACGGACCTCTGAAACGAATTAAGTACTTAACCCGAGGTACCTCTGTACTTCCATTTATTTCATTTTACATTTTAAATGAAATGTCCAGTTTTGTGGGGTATTTATTTATTGGGGTTGGCTTGGGCATGGCGGCTCAGAACCGGGGAAAGAGACCTGTTGGAACATCAGGTGCCCCTCTCTCCCCAGCTGGGGCTGGCTGCAGCTCAGGCATCTTAATGAGGGTGAAAGAGGAGACGCAAAATATGGTCTGAAGCTCAACATCAAAAAAACGAAGATCATGGCCACTGGTCCCATCACTTCCTGGCAAATAGAAGGGGAAGAAATGGAGGCACTGAGAGATTTTACTTTCGTGGGCTCCATGATCACTGCAGATGGTGACAGCAGTCACGAGCCTGCTTCTTGGGAGAAAAGCAATGACAAACCTAGACAGCATCTTAAAAAGCAGAGACATCACCTTGCCGACAAAGGTCCGTATAGTTAAAGCTATGGTTTTCCCAGTAGTGATAGATGGAAGTGAGAGCTGGACCATAAAGAAGGCTGATTGTTGAAGAATTGATGCTTTTGAATTATGGTGCTGGAGGAGATTCTTGAGAGTCCCATGGATTGCAAGAAGATCAAACATATCCATTCTGAAGGAAATCAGCCCTGAGTGCTCACTGGAAGGACAGATCCTGAAGCTGAGGCTCCAATACTCTCATGGCCACCTCATGAGAAGAGAAAACTCCCTGGAAAAGACCCTGATGTTGGGAAAGATGAAGGGCACAAGGAGAAGGAGACGACAGAGGACGAAATGGTTGGATAGTGTTCTCGAAGCTACCAGCATGAGTTTGACCAAACTGTGGGAGGCAGTGGAAGACAGGAGTGCCTGGCGTGCTCTGGTCCATGGGGTCACAAAGGCTCAACTAAACGACTAAACAACAACAACTAGGCCTTTTAGTTTTGTTTAAGTCAACAGGGCTAACTGCTGGCAAAGCCACTCACATAGTAAAGATGGAGTCTAGAGAGAAAAGAAATCATAACATTACTTTACTGAGTAAACTGAGCAATAACTGTGTTTAATCTGAGGGGAAGTAAGCAGAGAACTTTTGGCTTTAAGTTAGGTCAGGCCTTGTCCATAATAGGGATAGGTATTCAAGAATTAAGAAAATGTTCTCAGCACCAAGCAACCAATCAGAATTCAACTTAGCAAGGATACTGCTGACCTGACTGGTTGCTAGGCAACGCCTCCAACCACCTCTCTTTCTTGGTTGACTGTTCAAAGAATTAATCTTTATGTTACTAGCTGAATGATTCATCCACTATAGTATTCCAACACCTCTTCTCAACAGCAGATGGAGCATTCTACGAGGTTCATTCCTCTGATGAGCAGTACCGAAGCTCTATATAGCGTTGGTCCCTGTGATTGCAGAGTTTCCAGCAGAGCTTAATTTCCTTTGGTCCATACAGCATCCTTCTAAGCAAAGGATACTTTATTTACACACATGCGCACAGGGCATAGTGTAAGCACATTGAGAGCTCACCTACTAATCTTCCATTCAGGCCTCAAAGAAAAAGCCACAGCACCCCCAAGAGTCTTCAGATCAACCAACTGGCAGTTCTCTTTGCGTATCTTTGCTTCTCCTAAATTCAAATTGTTTCTATGCCTCCTTCCATTCACTTTCCAAACTCTCATGGGTATTACCTTTCTAAACATCCCCAGCTATCTTCTGTCATCAGCTTCTATTGATGAAACATTACCTGACCATGCTGGACAATTAGCAAACCATCCGCCTAAACAATAATGACTTCCCATAATATATTTTAAATACAGATAGGTAGCTGTGTTGGTCTGCCATAGTCAAAACAAAAAATTCCTTCCAGTAGCACCTTAAAGACCAACTAAGTTAGTTCTAGGTATGAGCTTTCGTGTGCATGCACACGAAAGTGTGTATCTGAAGAAGTGTGCATGCACACGAAAGCTCATACCTAGAACTAACATATTTTAAATAGTCCAGGATGTGTCCTTCAGTATTATCTTGAGCTCAAGGCTCATGCAGCTGTATGTTGAAGTGTGAGATGACAAGCTTTATATTATGGATTCTGAATGTCACTCTCAAGATGTGATTTTCCCCTCAGACACAAATCTCACAAATTTATTGCAGAAATGGGGGGAAAGTACTTTCAGTTGCTATGTTAATTTCAATATATGATGCACAGAAAGCATAAATGCAAAATGGTTTCTAGGCTGGCTTCCTTGCAGTGCAAGATTGATTCCCATATTACAGCCCAGTAATACAAGGAACATTCCTTACGTCTGAGACTCAACTGGGTCTTGCACACAACAGCAGGGGATCAATCTATTTGTTTCATGGGAAGAGCTATGTTGTCTCTAAGATTACACCACTTTTTCTCTAAATATAGAATGGTGCGTTAATCTGTTCAAAATCAGCACACAATTGGACTCAGATCTTTAGAAATTGCCAAATCTAACAACGTGAGGGCCCCTCATGACCCTGAACCACAGAGCCTAGGACTTGCCAATCAGAAGGTCGGTGGTTCGAATCCCCATGACAGGGTGAGCTCCCGTTGCTCGGTCCCAGCTCCTCCAACCTAGCAGTTCAAAAGCACAAAGTGCAAGTAGATAAATAGGTACCGCTCCAGCGGGAAGGTAAACGGCGTTTCCATGCACTGCTCTGGTTCGCCAGAAGTGGCTTAGTCATGCTGGCCACATGACCTGGAAGCTGTACGCCTGCTCCCTCAGCCATTAAAGCGAGATGAGCGCCACAACCCCACAGTCGGTCATGACTGGACCTAATGGTCAGAGGTCCCTTTAGCTAAAGCACAGATAACAGGGGAGCTCTCCCTCCCTCAGTCTTCATCTCAAAATGACCTGACTGAATGTCCAGCACCGCGCTTCTGTCTACAGAAGCAGTGGAGGAGGTACCTTCTCCGTCAAAGCTGTGATGTTTCTCTCCCCCTTTCCTGTACCCCTCCTTTCCTATGCTCTTGTCAACTAGATGTTTCTGTAGAACCTTCTGGTGTGTTTTCTCCTGCTGTCTCTTGCCCTGCTCTGGAAAGTGACTCCTCACCCCCTCTTCCTGAAAGCAGATAGATAATTTATTACGATCAAAGACCAGCTCACGTAACATAACATAATAAAAACAGCATTCATAAAGATAAAATATACATTCGGAGCAGATTGCAGCAATAGCTCATGAGTTAAAATGGAGATGTATACATACACCCATACAACTGAGCTTTGGGCTACCATAAAAAAAAAAAAAATGACCCTGAGGCACCCCAAAGGAGGACTTCAGCATTTCCCTAGTGAGCTGTTTTATTCTAGAGGATGATCTGTGCCTACAGATCTGGGCGCAGAATCTGGCTACCAGCCAGGTGGTCTTGTGATCTTTGCCTAAGAGGATAGAATTAAGTTTAGACTTGTCTGAAAGACCGGCGGGCCTCTTCAGCAAAGGATCAATGGTGTCTCTATGGATCTCAACATAAAAAGGACATCTAAAAAATATATGTTCAGGGCTTCCTATTTCACCTAATGGGCAGGCACAAAGTATCTGTGCTTATGGGACTCTTCTATAGGAGCCTTCCAGTACCGGTGAGGGCAAGGCTGAGTTTCTAGCAAGAGTAAAAGCCCTTCTTGCATTTCTGGATGTGAGGAAATAGAGATATGTTGCTGGAGTGGCTACGTATCTCCCGTTTTCTATGATTTTATAATCGGGGACCCTTGTACAGTCCTGTTGTCTCTCTAGGTCCATGAGTCTTTGCCTAACCACGGATCTAGCTTGGCTTCCTGAGAGCATTTCCATGGCAGTTTCACTTCTTATCTCACTCTCCCCTCCTCCTCTTCCTCTTCCTGGGCTGCCTTCCAACTCTTGTGGGTCGCTTGGGGGAGAGCTTCCCTTGCTCCTGACAGAAGGGTAGGTATTGGTCATATGTAACACTAAACTATGGCTCAGACCATACAATCAAAGAAACGTGCCTCTTCAAAGGTTCCCAGTTGCACACAGACTCCCATGCACTTTCTAGTGGAGCGGACACACATGTGGGATGCATGGGGAGCAGGCCCAACATAAATGAAGAGGTACAAGCCTGCTTCCTCACATGGAAGGGATTGTGTTGCCACTGTTGACCATTGCTATCCTTGTGTATCACTTGGCTCTTCACAGGCAGATTTCCTGCAGGAAGCAAAAGCCTGTTCTTCACTCCCAATGAAATGTAGCAGTGACCCATGAGATTCCAGGTGTGCCTCTGTGAGGCTGCCACGAAGAGGGGTAGGAAACTGCTGGTCCACTTCATCAGATTTGAGAAGCACTGGTTTATACTATTCGTGCTTCTCAAACGCAGTGAACCAGCAGTTTCCCCTGTCTCTATGTGCTGACTGACACCATTGTATTATAAATTGGTATTGTTATAATGAGGCTATTATTGGATTGTAATTGAAAACTAATAAAATTATTATTATTATTATTAGAGTGAGGTGTTCTCTGAAATATGTGGTTCCAATTTCTGTCATCAACTGCCAGAGATTCCCATCCACATACTGTGGTGATGTTTACGATAATAGGCAAGGAAATATTCGTTAAGTATTATCCTTCACTCACTCTAGTGAGTGATGTAGCAGAGCAAATCCCCTCTATATTCAAGGAAGCTAGTTGATTTAGATTCGTTTGAATCTTTACAAAATGACCAATCAAATCAGGCTTGGCCAGATGGATTACTCCTGGTGTCCCCTTTTCTCCCTCTTAAAATATAATAAAGACTCACGAGTCTGTCTTTAAAAGTATAACAATAAGTTTATTCACAAGTTGTTCACAATACACAATACACAATACAGGCTTTAAGTTGTTTAGTCGTGTCCAACTCTTCGTGACTCCATAACCAGAGCACGCCAGGCACTCCTGTCTTCCACTGCCTCCCACAGTTTGGTCAAACTCATGCTGGTAGCTTCGAGAACACTATCCAACCATCTCGTCCTCTGTCGTCCCCTTCTCCTTGTGCTCTCCTGCAGCACCATAATTCAAAAGCATCAATTCTTCAGCGATCAGCCTTCTTTATGGTCCAGCTCTCACTTCCATACATCACTACTGGGAAAACCATAGCTTTAACTATACGGACCTTTGTCGGCAAGGTGATGTCTCTGCTTTTTAAGATGCTGTGTAGGTTTGTCATTGCTTCAGGTTACAAACATAATGTGGCTCACATCCTTTGTGAGGATGGGACTAAGTGCTGCTGGCTGAGAGCCAGAGACTAAACTGAACTGAATTGAACAAAGCTGAAATCAAAAAGAAGAAAATGGCTGTGTGACTCTGCTTTTTATAGTCACACTCATCTGCTGAGTCGTTTACAAGAGGAATAGGAAGTTACATATCCCCTTGTCTCTGTCTACTCTAGGAAGTATTTTTTTTTTTTTTTTGTACCCCTGCCCGTATGGGCCAGTCTTGACAGACTCTGGGGTTGTGCGCCCATCTCACTCAAGAGGCCAGGGGCCAGCGCTGTCCGGAGACACTTCCGGGTCACGTGGCCAGCGTGACATCGCTGCTCTGGCGAGCCAGAGCCGCACACGGAAACGCCGTTTACCTTCCCGCTGGTAAGCGGTCCCTATTTATCTACTTGCACCCGGAGGTGCTTTCGAACTGCTAGGTTGGCAGGCGCTGGGACCAAGCAGCGGGAGCGCACCCCGCCGCAGGGATTCGAACCGCCGACCTTTCGATCGGCAAGTCCTAGAAGCTGAGGCTTTAACCCACAGCGCCACCTGCGTCCCCTAGGAAGTAAAGCATGATGTAATTGATTGTACTGATGTAACACATCCCACACATACCATAGTTCTTATATTGTATGTTTGTGATGGATATAATGATCAGCCACTTTGAGAGTCAAACAAATGAAATGTGGGGTATAAATATAACCAAGAACCAAACTTATATGATGTTCCATGGTGTGACAGTGTGCAGAGGCTATCCTTAAGGTGCTGCTTTTGACCTTTAAAGCCCTTCACGGCCTAGGACCCTCGTACCTACAGGACCGCCTCTCCCGGTATGCCCCACGGAGAGCCTCAAGGTCCATAAATAGCAACACCCTAGTGGTCCTGGGCCCTAAGGAAGTTAGATTGGCTTCAACCAGAGCCAGGGTCTTTTCAACACTGGCTCCAGCCTGGTGGAACACTCTGCCTCATGAGACAGCCAATTTGATTCCCTCCCTCTCTCTCTCTCTCTCTTTTTTTTCTCCTCTTTCTTTCTTTTCCTTCTCCTGCGATGAGGCTACATTTTAATATTTTAATGTTCCATTATTTTAATGTTGTATTTTATTTTTGTTTTTAAGTTGTAATCATTCATCTTGTTTTTATTATTGCTTGTAAGCCGCTCTGAGCCCGGCCTTGGCTGGGGAGGGCGGGGTATAAATAAAAAATTATTATTATTATAATTATTATTATTATCTAGGGATTGACAGATATCTGAATTTGGTGTTCTCTCATTTTCACAGTTTCAATTTCTGCATCAATTTGCATTGGGTGGGGAACACCTCACAAAATTCATCAGCATATTAGTGCACATTTTCTCCTATTATATACTTTTTGTATTTATTTTTGCCTAACATACATATTTTTGCAAGCAATTTCCCCTAATACAATGCATTTCTGTATGCTAGTTTAACAAATATATGCACATTTCCCCTGAATGTATACATTTTTACTCTCACCCCCCCCCCCCCATTTTAAAGAAAGACTGCAGAAGAATAGCTCCTGAACTTAGAAGAATGCAGCAGTGGTTAGTAAAGAGAAGCAGAAATGTTGTGATTAGTTAACAAAAATCTATGTATAAAATGCTTTTAAGTATCAACAAGAAAGGAAAACGTTCCAAAGCAGGTAAGTATACAAAAAGCAACAGCTTTCTCATTTTTCACTTTCTATTATTCTAATATTGTCATATATTTTGTCTGGAAAATCCAAATCTAATACTTCACTCCTCTCTTGCTACACCCTCAGAAAAAAAAATAGTGGAAAAATATCAAGAAATCTCAGTAAGTATTCTGATCAGGTTTTCTCTGGAGCCTTGCTGCTAGCAAAATGTCTTGGATAAATTTCCACTCAGCGGGGCAGTGTTTTGCATGAAGTAACTCCTAAGCAAAAAAATGTTACATTCTCAATTCCATACAACAACATTTAAACAGCATGTTCATGTATTAAGATAATCAGAATATCAGCTGATGGGGGTCATTAAGGCGTTTCTGTGCGTTCTGGCTTCCATCATGGTGTCCCACTGCACCAGAAGCGGTTTAATCATGCAGGCCACATGACTCAGAAAGCAGTCTGTGGACAAACGCCATATCCCTTGGCCTGAAAATGGAGATTAGCGCTGTACCCCATAGTCAAATTTGACTGGACTTAACTGTCCAGGGGTCCTTTACGTTTCCCTTACCTATTAAGGCACAGGGTATTGCTAACTGTTGTTGTTATTGTTGTTTAGTCGTTTAGTCGTGTCCGACTCTTTGTGACCCCATGGACCAGAGCACGCCAGGCACTCCTGTCTTCCACTGCCTCCCGCAGTTTGGTCAAACTCATGCTGGTAGCTTCGAGAACACTGTCCAACCATCTCGTCCTCTGCCGTCCCCTTCTCCTTGTGCCCTCCATCTTTCCCAACACCAGGGTCTTTTCCAGGGAGTCTTCTCTTCTCATGAGGGGACCAAAGTATTGGAGTCTCAGCTTCAGGATCTGTCCTTCCAGTGAGCACTCAGGGCCGATTTCCTTCAGAATGGATCGGTTTGATCTTCTTGCAATCCATGGGACTCTCAAGAGTCACCTCCAGCACCATAATTCAAAAGCATCCATTCTTCAGCAATCAGCCTTCTTTATGGTCCAGCTCTCATTTCCATGCATCACTACTGGGAAAACCATAGCTTTAAGTATACGTACCTTTGTCGACAAGGTGATATCTCTGCTTTTTAAGATGCTATCCAGGTTTGTCATTGCTTTTTTCCCAAGAAACAGGCGTCTTTTAATCATACTTTTAATATCTTTATATAGATATTGGACCACATTTTGATATTTAAGGCTTCTAAAATAGTATCCTACTATATGCATATGTGTTTTCTTAGCAAACAAATGCTCTTCTTAGGAAATCATTCTGCAGCAAGTAATTTCCCCCTCATCACCCTGGGAATATTTGCATCCGAAGTTATGCAGAGGAACTGAGCCTAATTGTTTTGGAAGCTCAAAAACGTGGGATTAATGTTTTGTTATATATTTTTTCCCAAATTAAAATTGTACAAGTCAGGTGTACTTGTGTTGGTAATCAATTTATTTTGGTAACTTTCTCTATTCTCAAAGAAAATGTCTTGATGATAATTTGATTCCCCATAAAATATACATAAACCACTTCGTACATAAACCACTGAACCTTAGGACGAATATGGCTCTTTTTAATAGTCCCTGAAAATTGGCTTATTTCGTATTGTTTTTCAAATCAGAGTGGCGATATAGCTACTCATACCGAAGGAGCTTCTTGTTACAAAGCTTTCTTGACACAGCTCTGTGATTCAAGACTTTTAATTACCTTTTCATTACAATATATACTGTCTCTTAACATACAGAGGATTTGTGCCGATAAGCCCCCATCTCCCTTGTATAGCATCCTTTTACAGTCGTTTTTATCATTATAAAAATAATGATATCTTACTCATAAAATGTTCTCTTATCCGTTCACTTTGTGTGCAATAAATCAACATTCCGCTTGCTCTTTTTTTCCTCCGCAGATATGGGTTGTAAGTATGTATGACTGCCTGTGTATGCTAAACCAGAAGATGTTGCTTGCATACAAATGGAAATTAGTTTTTCGGAGCTTTTCATTAAGGAAACTATAACAGGTTTGCTTCCAACCCAAGGAGAATTAATATCCCACATAAAAATTGCTGGAGCATGTTTGTACCTCCTGCAAGTCGTCTTAGGTGTTTTGGAAAGATGAAAACAGACCCTTAGCTGCTCCTCCCCACCCGCAACTTATTTGACTGATGGACAGAAACGCACATGGCATCTGTAGTTCCATTTCTAATTGTTTTGCCTGCCGCATTATGCTGCATAGAATGGTAGATCATGCAGGACTGGTAAGTCAAGTCAGAATAACTCCTCTTCCCATTCCCCCCCAAATAATAAATTTTTATTGGTTTTCAATTACAGTCCAATAAGAACCTCATTATAACAATACCAATTTATAGTACAATTATTAATACCAATCGTTCAAATACCGAATTCTATAATTTAAAGTGGCCCCCCGCATGCTAGATTTGAAGGTTTGATGATTTTATTGATTTCTGTGTTCCAAAATCTTACTAATTTCAATTACCATATTTTTCCGTGTATAACATGGCCCCATGTATAAGATGCCCCCTATTTTGGGGGACTCAAAATTAAGAAATGGGGGGAAGATACGGGGGGAAGAAATGGGGAATTAAGAATTAAGAAATGGGGGGGGGGAAATACGGGGGGAAGATTGCCCCCATATATAAGACTACCCCCCTTTTAACATTATTTTTAGTAAAAAAAAACCACACCTAGTCTTATACACGGAAAAGTACGGTACATTCGGTCATAATAATCATCCCTCATACAACAACTGGAATATTAATAACTTCTATTTATGTTGACACATTAAATGATTTATAAAACTACAAGTGAGGAACTCAAACCATATCCTTGTTCTTCCTGTGTAGCAATTATGCTGTCCATGGTGTTTCCTCCTGTCCTGTCCTTGTAAAAGATTATGTCTTTCTTTCCCCCTGTTGTTGCTGTTATCCATCATGCCTTGGGTGGAGCTGTTATCCCATTGTTGTTCCAGAAATTTCTCCATCGCTCCGTCCTGTGTTTCATTGTTTTGCAACTTTTGTAACAGCTGCAAAAGTCACTCTGTCCCAATAAATAACCAGAGTGGAACCGGAAGCCAGAACGCCTCAGTCTTTCAGTATAGCCTAGAAGTTCACTGCTTAAGAGTGAAATGTGGTGCACATCTGGAAGCCTAAAGAAACTTTCATTCAGAAACATCCAACTTCTAGTCCTTCAAGCTTACAAAAGAAATTTGGAAACATTGTACATTTTGGTGATGGGCTTCATATGGAACCAAGAACCACATCAGACAATGGTTTGCCTCCAGAGCATTTGATGCGTGACTGCCATCAGATGCATGCCCAATGGTCAAGGATTATGGGAGCTGTAGTCCAAAATATCTGGAAGTTACCAAGTTAAGCTGTGTACAACCCAGTGTGCGTAAGGCCTTTTCATACTGCTGATTTGTGAGATAAAATCTGATTATTAACAATGCAGCCTGAGCCTCCCCAGGCTGGATACCCGGAGTTATCCGCCTACTTCAGCCAATTGCCCAATCCCGCCTGGGGAGGCGTTGCCAGGGGATCACCCAGGTAGGGGGAGGGACCGGCCTGCCCACACAACAGAAGGTGAATCTTACCTGTGAAGCGTCAGTTTGCAGGTTAACCTCTTTTCCACAGGTACGCGGGCGGTGCTACATCACGGTTGCTGTTGAAGGGCTGGAAAGAAATTTTCCTGCATTGGCAGGTTTTAGCTATCCCATAGCAAAACATCACAACTTTGGGGGTTTCAGGCCTTGGGCGGAATCCTTTAGTCTATCTTCCTAAATGGGGGGGGGTGAAGTGGTGACCCATGCCCCCTTGTGGCGGTGATCTCAGGGTTCCCCATTAAAGGGGTCTTGAGGGGAGGCATTGGCCATACGCTGAGAGATTGTCATTGCTCTCCCCTGCAATGGTGGTGAAACGGGGGGGGGGGGGCGGGCTCTCTGCCTGAACATATGTTCTCCAGAGCCAGCCCAATCCCCACATATTCTGAATAACCCTGATGTCTCCCAGATCCCAGGTTGGGGACTGGGAAGGATAAGTGCCCGATGCCTGAGCCAAGGTCTCCCTACATCTGAAAATTAATAAAGTTGTGGCCAATTTATTCCCATAGCACATTGTCTTGAGTCATTATTCTGCTTGGGGTCGCCTGGGGTTGGGGGGACTCCGCCTATCCACTGGGGTAACTGTGTGTTAGAGGAGTCAGGAAAAGGGATGTTTGAAGCAAGGGTTTCTGGGCAGAAGAAAGAGGGAAGAGGTTGGGATCTATCTTGGCGAGAAGAGGGAAGTTTGCCTGCAATGCTTTGGGCCATGCTGCAAGATCTGGACACCCTCCATGCAGACTGGAGGTGTAAATAGGTGAAGAAACCATATTTCTTAAAGTATGACAGTCTCCACTGTGTCTTCTATAATCCAAAGGGACACAGACCCTGTGTGTGTGCCTGGGACCCCATGGACTCTTGCCACCACTTGGCAGAAAGAGGGGCAGGTGCCAGGTTTTTGTAATGTTCTCTATTAAGGAAAAGATAATCTAGCGTTATGGTAGAACATTTCAAGAGCAAGCATCCGTATTTTGGAGATAAAGAATAATAATGGATTCTCTCCACTTAAAAGCACGTAGATGTGTCAATCATTTGAAGTCGAAAGAAATTCTCTTAGAAAAAGTATCTTAGCAATTCAAACCATCTTAAAAAGTACAAAAATTAGAGTGGAAAAGCTTTTCTTCCAACTATCGCCTGCCTCATTTTGCTCTTAAATGGCTCTAGTACGTTACCGGTGGAGCTGTAGTCATTACTTTTAACTGCAAAAGTAGTACCAATAACACCCATAGATTTCTTTCTTTAAAAAAACCCATCTCCTTCAAGAGAATTTGAGATCAGGAGAACTGCTTCCACAGTGGAGATCATCTCTACAGAAAACAACCGTGTCTCCTGTTTATTAACAGCCACGTGTAAGAAAGTTTTCACTCAGCTTTTCAGACGTTTTCTTTGGAGAGTTTAATAGTCCATTCATAGAAAGTCAATTGATGGAGTGGTGTACTATTGACATGATGATATATTATTATAATAGCAATGTTGGCTGTAAATCCTGGGCTGGTGCAGTGGGTTCCATTCACCCTCTGCGCCCGGCCCTTGCCTGGCACCCACAGTGCACCCTGGGCACAAAAACACAGCTACGCCCCTATGCTTATGTTACTATCAGCAGCCAGATTGGGAATAGCCAGATACTGGAAACCATCAAAATTCCTGTGAGGGAGGCATGGTTTATTAATGCAGAGAACATTGCTTTATCTGAACATCTGGTCAGACATAGATGTGTAGTCTGGGGCAAAGCCTAATCAAACCATTTTGATGCAGACTGGTCTCTATTTTTTATTATATAAGTAGCAAGAGTCCCGTGACACGCTCCTCACTTTGGTTGGGCCATATAGACTCATCTTAAAAACGTGGATTTACGTAGCTGCCTCTCTAACTTGTTTTTTTATACTGAACACGCTGCTGTTATTGTGTGTATGGTAATGTGTTACTTTGAACATATGTTTATGATAAATCAATTAAAAAAATGAATGCCATAAATAAAAAAAAGTAAACTATAAATACAATTGAGCTTTCATGCCTCCTTATCACAGATTTTTCTCAGCTTCTTTAAAAGCCATCTAAGCCAGTCACTATGATCACATCTTGTGACGGCATAAGAAACACAAAAGCTGAATAATCGAACTCCTAACAATACAAATGTAAGCATAGCTGTCAACTTTTCCCTTTTCTTGCGAGGAATCCTATTCAGAATAAGGGAATTTCCCTTAAAAAGGGGGGGGGGGATTGACAGCTATGAATGTAAGCCGCAAACAGGCATGGGTCAACTCGCACAAGGATTCCTTTGGCAAAACAATAAGACTCGGGTACTTCATAAAGCAATACAAGGCTAGGGCCAGTGTTTTTTTCTGATGGGACACAGGGGTGCATGCATACCCCTAAACATTTTGTGGATCTAATGGGAGAATAAACTAAAATTTAATTTTTTAAAAGTTTTTTCTCTAGCATGGTGAACTGTCAGTTCCGTTGCTATGCCTGATGGTGCCTAATTTTTCTTTCCTGGTGTTTCCTGAGTCTCAAACAGAAGTGAGCGTTTAATGTGTGAATCAGTGTGGAATGAGGATGTTTTACTGATGAAAGTTTGGCCTCATTGAGGGGCAGTATTTCAGTGATGTTTATAAAACTGGTAGGACCTCCTTCGAGTTTGTTGAAGCCTTCAGTGTATGTAAATTCATCGTTTTTGAAAGGATGACATCTGGCGACAGACACCAACAGCAATCAGAGGAATCGGGAAAATGTTAGTGCACACAACCTCATGCCAATGTGGAAGTTACTGTAAGCTGTCAGCTGTGTAATATGAGGTAATGCATGTTCTTTGTACTTTTGTCCATTTACTGTATTTAGTTTTCCCATTCAAACTATAAAATGGTGACTTTCTTGAGTCAAAATGAGAGTACCCCTAAACATTTTTTTGGGGGGGGGAGCACTGGCTAGGACAATGTGGGCACAGCTGCTTAGCATACAGTGTAGCCAGTGCTATTTTTTTTAGAAAAAGATGTGCTGGAACGCACCATGAATTCTTCCCTTGTTGTCTTAGAATGGCAGTGGCGCCCACCTGAGAGGTGCTAGATGTCAGGGTCCGGTCTATGGGCAATCAAAGTCCCAGCTGAGGACGTCAGGACCGGGGCAAGATGGCGGGGTGGGAGCAGGAACGAGAGTCCAGAAGCCAGGGGTTCGAGGGTCAGGAAGCAGGGAGTCACAAAGTCAAGGGTACGAGGGTCAAGAAGCAAGGAGTCAAAATTAAAAAAAATGTTGAAATATAAATTTGTTAAGAAACCAGAGGCCTGCCTTCTTGGAATAACAGGTCTGGAATTGTCCAAAAAAGATGTTAAATTGTTTTTGTATGCCACAATTGCTGCTCGAATTTAACTAGCTAAGAGCTGGAAAACGCAGGAAGTACCAACAGTGGAAGAATGGCAGATGAAGATGGAGTTTTCAGAGCTAGCCGACCTGACTGGAAGAGTCCATGACCAGAAGGAGGAGGAGTATCAGGAAGAATGGAAGAAATTTAATGATTATCTAGCTAAATATGTTAAATTAGTTAGAAAAAGCTTGCAAATACCGGATGGGTTTAGGATTACAATATGTATTATGTGATGAATCAATATGTTTAATACTGAATTGGGAAGAAAGAAAGATGTTAAGAGATAAAGCTAATTTTATAAGAACACTGGTTTGGAAAACCGTTAAAATGATATATATTGAAATCCAACCAGGGGGATGCGAGGAAGTCACTAAACAATGTTAATTAGATTAAGGGTTAAAAAGGCTATGATCTATGTTTGTGTTATGTACTGAAGTTCTCACCCTGGGCCAGCAGGGGGATACTGTAGATAGTTATGCAAATAAGGGATTGAAAGCCAGCAGGGGGATACTGTAGATAGTTATGCAAATAAGGGATCGAAAGTGACATTCAGTGATTGGATAGTTTTAGAAAATTGTTACAGTTACATTGTACTGGAGCTCTATATAAGCAGGCTGGCTGAACCCTTCAGTTCAGTTCTGTTCTGGCCTGTGAATAAACAAGAGCTGTTTGAAGAATTGCTGTGTCGTCTGATATGTTCACCCACAACTTAACAGTTTGTGTTTATTTGTTTGTGTGTTTAAATTTTTGTGAAAAACTAATTTTAAAAAAAGAAGCAGCAGCAGCAGCAAAGAGTCAAGAAGCCAAGGTCCGAGGATCAAGCCCAAGGCAGGATACGAGCTGCTGTGGCAAAGAGCCAAAGGGAAATGCTGACCTTATATCCCTTCCCAGCTCTTGTCACCAGGTGCAGTGAGTTACCAAGCAGCCTCACCTGTGCGGCCACGCCTTGCCTCTCCAGAACAAACTTAGGAAGGCCCCAGTCCTGCAAAGCCCTACTAGTACAGGGCCTGGCTCCTGCATGCACTCCTGACGCTGGAACTGAACTGCGGAGAGTTCTGGCAGAACAAAGCCCAGAGTCTAAGCTTTTAAGTTCCTGGCTTTGTGGTGCTTGAGTCAGTATGAGATAGTTTTAACTTTGGTCTTAAAACAGTGGGTGGATTTTGTTTTTTTAATTGACTACAGTACTCATTTACTACAAATTGCTGTGGGGTTTTTTTAAATCAGTTTTATGTATTATTATTTCCAATCCAAATAGCTTGTAAAAAGAAGTTAACTACAGGCAAATCAGTTCATGGAAGAGACAATTTGTCTGATTATCTTGCAAGTTATCTAGGCCCAAGCAAAACATACAGTACTCCCTCCTGCGCCCTCCACCGCCCCTTTAGCAGTTTGCAAAATGTTCATCACTCTGTATGGTATTGAAAGTCAGTGCATAAATAAGGCCGTTATTCAAAACAAGAGCCTCCTTCCTCACAGCTTCACTGTTTGTTAGAGCATGAAACAAAACAAATGACTCCCAAGTGTAACTAAATGCAAAAATAAAAAGTAACCACTCAACTTTAATAGTTTTAAAAAATGCTATTAAACATAATGGCTCCTTGAAATTCAAACAGCACTACATTTTAAGTGATCTTCATTTTTAGAGGAGTATTTTATTTACATTTTAAATATTGATGGTGTGTAACGTTGATGCGTGTAGCAAATGATATCCAGTAGTAGTTAAAATAATTGCCGCAAATGCAAGTCAGAAGTTTGTTCTGCTTCTGGAACCTGCTGCAAGATAAATGATCAAAGTTTGCAAATCTCCCTACATATGATGTTTTAGAAAAAGGTAAAGGACCCTTGACAGTTAAGTCTAGTCGCGAACGACTCTGGGGTTGCGGCGCTCATCTCGCTTTACTGGTCGAGGGAGCCAATGTTTGTCCGCAAACAGTTTTTCCGGGTCATGTGGCCAGCATGACTAAATTTATGGCAAAATCAGAGCAACACAACCGCACGCCCATGACTCCTGAGCCTCCCCCAATCTCCTGCCCCCATCCCCCTTTGTTTTGACAGATGGGGGTGGGCTCTGGAGCCACAGGCAGGCAGCCATTGCCCAGTTTTTTAAAAAATTCTGCGCATTTATGTTTCACAGGGTGCGAAAGAAGGGCTTTGCACCTTTATACAATATGCATGTGTGCTTGGGCCCACGATCTTTTGCCTCACCATCCCCACTACTGACTCCCTGTTGCTACTCAGCTTAAAAAAAAAGTGTCCTCGGTGTTATGTTCTCACCCTGGGCCAGCAGGGGGATACTGTAGATAGTTATGCAAATGAATGATCGAAAGTGATGTTCAGTGATTGGATAGTTTGTATGCAAATGAAGGATCGAAAGTGACGTTCAGTGATTGGCTAGTTACAGAAAATGGTTACTGTTGGTTTCTAGTGGAGCTCTATATAAGCAGGCTGACTGAGCTCCTCAATTCAGTTCTGTTCCAGCTTACAAATAAAGAACTGCTTTGGAAGAATTGCTGTGTTGTCTGACAACTTAACACATGGATTCATTGAAAAAAATCTGGTAACCATAAACTAGATGCTCCTGAGGGTCCCTTCCAACTCTACAATTCTATGAAATATGAACCAATGCAATTGTTTTCTATTGCATAATAGGTAACTGTGCCTTATTTCTATGCTCCATGTTGTTGCTGTTTCAAAAAACTCAATTTTCAGTGGTTTTTATTCACGCAAAAAATAATAATGCAAGTTTTAAAAATTAAAGCAAATTGCCTGTCATCAGCAGGCAAATGGTGTCCGCCGTATTGTATTTCCTGAAAAACGTCCGACGCCCTTTCACAATCCTCTAAAGAAGAGGAAGAAAAGTAACAGATAATTAGACGGCAATTAGACTGCACCTCGGTATATTGGACTTTTTCGTAATGGTCAGAGAGGCATGGAACCCGTACGCACTTGGAAGTCAGCCCTCTAGGAGCGGCCTCTGGGATCAAGATGCACTAAAGTGGGGAAGCTATTTCTACAAAGCACAAACGGTATAGAAAAATAATAATGAGAATTTTAATTACATTTCCAAAAACCCTTCAGAAACCTAATGCTTTTTAGTCCGGTTGTCCATATATTGGTTGAAGACCACTTTTGGGACTGCTGGATGCTTGCTGAACATCACTTTTGGGACTTCCAGGCATTATTCTCACCCTCAGCTGCATGCGAACATAATGTTCCTGGGCGGGTCCTGATTCCCTCGATGTTCCATGAAGTTCCTGAGAACCAAATTGACACTGATGGATCCCATTTAGCCAGCGAGCCTCGTGTTAGGTCATGTGACCAGCACCTTAGCACTGGCATACAAGAAGCAGCAACCGTGAGTTGCTTCTGAGATCTTGTAAAGACCTCTCTTTTGGCCCAGGCTTTCCCTGACCTTATAAGATGGGTTTCCAGGTATGAACACTCTGGATCTCTGTTTTGCGTGTCGAGGTCCCCAAGCCACCCCTAATAAATTCACACTTCACACTGTAATTTTGTTTAAGGTTTTAGGCATAATTTTGGACACAACTTTATTAAAATACAAAATGTGAGTGGTTATGACTATCTGTCCCCGCCCAGGGACAGAACTGACATCCGCAAACCTGAGACGTCAGTAAGGGAAAACATTTTATGGGGAGTAAATGGAGCTGGGTACCAGACCCTCACCTCTCCCCAAATGCTCCCAGGGGGTCTTGTGTGGCCCTATCCCCCTTTACAGGGGTGTGGACAAAAGCATGGTGAGCTCTTGGATTCCTTTAACGGAATACCCTTGCAGCAGCAGCATTGGAGGGGCAGGCACAGCCAATCCTTACCCCTCCGCCAACCAATTTTCTAAAACCAATGCCTAACCGCAACCTTACAAGTTGTGACGATTTGCTACGCAGTAGGCAAAAACCAAATGGCATCAGCCAAATGGATAAAATTCCTACCAGGCCCCCGCCCCAATGGCAGATGACCCATGACAGGCATAGCAAGGTCAAGCGCAAAAAAATGCCCTAAAATTAGGGAGGGTGGGCGGGTGATCCGATGCACACAGTGAAAAGGGAAAGCTCAACGCTGCGTGCAGGGAATATATAAACTAAGGCTGTCAATCAAAAATGGCAACATCAAACTCTCCCCAGCAACTACAGGAGCCCAATCACAATGGTGGCCATCCAAACTAACTCGCCCAGCAACAGAGGGGTGTCTGGTTAACCCCACCACAACTTATGCTCTCCATGAAGGAGAACACGCTTTATTGGCTTTTATGTGTTTTCGAGGGTTTTAGGTGGAATTTTTGCTTTTTCTCCATTGCTAAAAGGGGTTGACATCAATGAATTAAGAGCATTGCACATGTAGTCAAAGAATCTTTTCACTGAATAGATCATTAACTAAGCATGGGGGGGGGGGGTGATCTGCCTTTCCGCCCTAAAATAATAAAGCAGCTTGCTGTGAAAGGGGGCAAGTCTGATTGTGAAAATGATCCTCGGATAAAAAGTTAAGCACCTTCTCCTCCAGAACTGCGGTGGGTGCTATACCCAAATTGACCATGCCTTGGCCTGTATCCCCCCCCCAAAAAAAAGATGAAGAAAAAAATCAGCTTTCACACTTTTCACGTGACTTGCATGAGAGTGTGGCTTGGAAGACGCATGTTCCAGTTTTCGGCCTCAACATGTTGCCGGGGATGTCCTCCTGCAATATGTGAAGAATAATACCCGAGGGCTTTGTTTGTGTGATGGAACTCCCACAAGTAAACGCTAAGAGTTGCGGCTAACGAAACCATCCCCTGAGCACAAAGACTTCCCCATGCACAATGGTCTTGGGAGAAAAGCAATGACAAACGTAGACAGCTTCTTAAAAAGCAGAGACATCACCTTGCCGACAAAGATCCGTATAGTTAAAGCTATGGTTTTCCCAGTAGTGATGTATGGAAGTGAGAGCTGGACCATAAAGAAGGCTGATTGCCGAAGAATTGATGCTTTTGAATTACGGTGCTGGAGGAGACTCTTGAGAGTCCCAAGGACTGCAAGAAGATCAAACCTCTCCATTCTGAAGGAAATCAGCCCTGAGAGCTCACTGGAAGGACAGATCGTGAAGCTGAGGCTCCGATACTTTGGCCACCTCATGGGAAGAGAAGACTCCCTGGAAAAGACCCTGATGTTGGGAAAGATGGAGGGCACAAGGAGAAGGGCATGAAAGGACAAGATGGTTGGACAGTGTTCTCGAAGCTACCAGCATGAGTTTGACCAAACTGCAGGAGGCAGTGGAAGACAGGAGTGCCTGGCGTGCTGTGGTGCATGGGGTCACAAAGAGTCAGACACAACTAAACAACTAAACAGCATAATGCACAATGGTACTTCCCCTTCCTCTCCCTGCAACCCGTCCCCAAATCTGCTTCAGAGGGTTGGTGGAAAGCCCAGAACGGATTGGAGGGACCAGATGGCGGGGAGTGTGCTAATGGGACGGCTTCATTGGATGTAGCCCTAAGCCATCCACTTCAGATGGTTGTGAACCGCACTGCTGGCTACTGAAACATGCACAGCCTTTAAAAGACACATCAGAAGCTGCAAATGATCCAAACTGTGACTGCTGGATGCTGGTAGGTGGAAGGCAATGGTTGTAGCAAGATGGTTCACATACGTTGCACTAACCCCACACGGATTACAAATAGGTTTCTGAGCTCAGTTTGAAAGGTTGAGATTGGCCTTTAAAGCCTTAAGTAGTCTAGGAGTGAACTATCCGATGGACAGGTAGATCTGTGTGAATCGAGGCTGCTTCAAAGCCATCAGTTTTGGCCCATTCTTCAGTTTAAATCAGATTGGCTTGGTATTAGAATGAACAGTTGGCGCTGCAGTTGTTGAATTCTCCCTGTGGGAATTGGCTATTCCCCTCTCGTCTTTTTTTTCTAGATGGCCTTTGAAAACCTTTTCATTCCACCAGGCTTTTAATGATTTATTTATTTTCCTTGCTTGCTTTTAAGATTAGATTTTTGCTTATGCTTTTAAAATCTCTTGGATACAATGCATATCATTTTATATCACATAATTTTTAATTGTTGCTTTCTTTTTTCCTTTTTGTGTGAGATGCATTGGATCTTTTTTATTTTTTAAAGGTGACATAGAAACGTATACCCGTGTGGATACATAGATAGATAATGTAACCCAATGGAGAAGAGAGTAGAACATGGCAAAACCTTCCACATGAAGGAAGACGTCTGCCAATCTGACTGTGGAGACAATTGTCCCTAAATGACAGTTGGTCACAGAATGGTCTGGATCCAGAAATCAGAGCTGCAAAGCTACAATGAGGGAGCAGGAAGCAGGTGATGGAGAGAGTCTAGTTTTTGAAGGCAAAAGTTGCCAGCACCTTCAGTGGAAAGAAACCTTTTGGTTTTGTGGAATAACAAACTTTGAGGAGGGATCCTAGTTCCTTTGGGGTGCAGATATGGTGGAAAAGGAAGAGGCAATAAGAGGAAGAGGAAACTTCTGGTCTTTGACCAGTGTGTGGGTGGTAAAACAGTAAAAAGGAGAGCAGGCTAGTTTCTTACAAAAAAATGAGTGGTGTGTGTGTGTGTGTGTGTGTGTGTGTGTGTGTACACATATGTATATGTATATGTATATGTATATGAATATGTATATGAATATGTACAGTGGTACCTCGCAAGACGAATGCCTCGTAAGACGAGACGAAAAACTCGCAAAACGAAAGAGTTTTTCGTTTTTTGAGTTGCTTCGCAAGACGGATTTCCCATGGGCTTGCTTCGCAAGATGAAAACGTCTTGCAAGTTTGTTTCCTTTGTCTTGCGAGTTTCTTTCCTTTTTCTTAAAACCGTGCATTCACTTCGAGGAGCAACTCATAGCACGCGGTGTGGTAGCCTTTTTTGAGGTTTTTGAAGACTTTGGTGATTTTTGAAGCTTTTCCAAAGTCCGTGCTTCGCAAGACGAAAAAATCGCAAGACGAAAAAACTCGCGGAACGAATAAATTTCGTCTTGCGAGGCACCACTGTATATGTATATGTATGAATACACACACACTGCTTTTTTCTGGAGAGACGCAGAGTTTGGCCTCATTGAGGGGCAGTATTTCAATATGAGTAGGAAAATGAGAGTACCTATAAATATTTTTTTAAGAAAAAAAGCACTCTGCGTGTACACACACACATATATAATGTGTGTGTGTGTGTATTCTTGCAACTCGGTCCTACAAATGCCAGAAACATTTTCTAAAAATGAAAGCTGGGCATCTGGAGATTATGGTTCAAATAAATACTTGCTTTGCAAAGGCTGACTTGTGTGTCGCTACCTCTTGTTGTGGGAGATTTCCCCCCACCTCATAGGAATCCCAACATTCTGTGGTGCCAACTTCCCCGACACTCTCTCCCATGCAAAAAATACATGAAATAAATACTGAAACTAAAAGAACATGCTAGAAGTAGAGAGGGGATGTTTGGGGAGAGGTCCTGTGGGGGAAAGTTTCTCTCCCCTGAGCCCTTTCAATGGGGTGATTACTGCAGGGTTCTACTTCGTCCTCTGAAGATCCTGAGAAAGTGGCTAAAATCCTGAAATTAAAACCTTGAAATTTCCAGTTAAACCTTGAGAAATGACAATCCTACTCTACCTTTAAGACACAATCCCATTAAACATTAGCACTTGTAACGTTCTAGCAATCAATGGGAGCATGAAGCACATGGTTAAACCTTTCCCACTAAGACTTTAAGCTGCCTAACTTTGGCGGGATCGTGCCCTAATTTTTTCAGACTCTCAGCGAGAAAGGTCATGAAAATGGCAAGAAGGAAAAGATGGTAATATTAATCCTGTTGTGCAAATAGATAGAAGAAGGAAGGTTTCCAGAAACTGTCTTTTTATGGAAATGTTTCATTTTCTCTAAATTAAACACCCAGGCTTATATTGTTATGAATTTCCTCAGAAAGACCACCTAAGAAATATTTGGTTTATATGCAGTGTCTTATGCAAAGCTCCTATTTTCATGACCAAACATAGATGCACATTAGCTGTCAAAACAATGAGACTGTTGACAGATTCTTTTCCACCACCATCCCTCCAAAAAATCAAGGGTCCTCACCTTCTGAGGAAATGCCTTATTTCTGCTGAAATGTTAGAGAGAAGGCACTGGAAGGAAAAGCTGCAAAGAAAATGCTGTTTAATCTGGTGTTATTTATATGAATGATTTAATGGCCACTAAAGAAAGAAGCTCAAATTCTCCCTACAGGGAAAAAACCCTTGCATAATGCTGAATATTGTTGACGTTAAAGACCAATAGACTTTTTGTTTGATTTCTTTTTTTTAGGAAAAAGGAATTTACAAACATTTATTTTACAAGGTCAGAAGCTCGCTCCGTGTCCTTTGGCTAAACATTTGTTAAGTTTGTGATGCACTACTCTCTGTGTCAGTAGAAAAATAATAATTTTAGACTGCACACCCTTGTATGGCTTAAGATATTTAGCGTGTGTTGGATTTCACACAGCCATTTTCACACTCTTCTCCTGGGAGAATGGGGATGGAGATGTGGGAGTCAGACTTGCACATTCTTCTGAACCTGTGTGCAGACCTAAAGTGCATTCAAACTGTTTTTGTGCATGTTATGATCTGCACCCTGAATTTTGTGAGCATACACAGGGATCCAGGTTGTGTGTGGTCTGTGCATACACCGTATTTTTCGCTCTATAAGACTCACCAGACCACAAGACGCACCTAGTTTTTGGAGGAGGAAAACAAGAAAAAAAAATTCTGAATCTCAGAAGCCAGAACAGCAAGAGGGATCGCTGCGCAGCGAAAGCAGCAATCCCTCTTGTTGTTCTGGCTTCTGGGATAGCTGCGCAGCCTGCATTCACTCCATAAGACGCACACACATTTCCCCTTCCTTTTTAGGAGGGAAAAAGTGAGTCTTATAGAGCAAAAAATACGGTAGTTTCGCAGGGTTGCGGATGTGAGTTCTGTCCCTGGGCGGGGACGGATAGTCGTAACCAACGCCTAAGCAACCACTCACATTATGCATTTTAATAAAGTTGTGGCCAAAATTATGCCAAAAACCTTAAACAAAAATTTCTGTGTGAATTGTGATTTATTTAGGGGTGTGGCTTGGGGACCTCGACATGCAAAAGCAGGAGCCCACAACACCTCACCTCCTAAGGCTGCTCTTTGCGAACCAACTCTCAGCTTGATTCATTTCTCCCTGTTACACCCCAAACTGTGTAACTCTTTCCTGTGCCCCCCCATACTTTTAGGTATGGAACACCTGAATTATTTGCTTCATGTCTATCAACAGGCCATCAGAGCTCATTAATCAAGTACCTATAAGCTATACAAAAGCCTAGGGATACGATCATCTTTTAACTTGGCATTACATGATAGCATTCCCATAACAATATTTTGGCCCCGTGCCATAGCTAAGCACATTAATGTCTATGTGAGCTTTCAGCACACCCAATAATGATGATAGCATTCATGCATTTTAAAGGCCAGGAGGGAATAACATAGTAATCTTGTGGAAACTCACGCATATGAGCAAGCGGTAGTAATTATCTGCATTTATATATTCAGCTTTTTTTAAAAAAAAAAATCCCTGTCCCCAAAGTCACAACAGATTAAAAACTGCATTTAAAATTAATAATGCTCAAATCACATACAAAATAATGAAACAAGCCCCTTACATTTCCAAAGTGCATCCCACAGTGAACCTTCCTGCTACTGGTATCCGTTTAATCTCAGCCATAGAAAACAATCCAAACTGGACATCGACCAGGTGTGAGCTTTTCCCTTTGGCCGGTTGGGTGGGTGTGTGATCCAACAATATCTGTATATTGATTTATAATATATATGGTATCCCTCTCAGTATGAATTCTCTCTTTTATTTTCAATTATATTTTATTAAATTTCAACATTTTTAACATACACAGTTAAAACACAATTTGTCTTTTCTCTTATTTTTGTTGACTTCCCACCCTGATTTCCATGGAATTGTTTTTTCTCCACTTCTGCCTTCTATCTATCATATAATATAATATAATGACTTCTGTTGCTCCTAGCTCAAATCCTGCTCATGAGTTCAACATACCATAATATTTCTTTAAATAGTCCAAAAAGGCATCTATTATGCCACAAAACACTCACCATTAGATTCTCTTAATTTTGCTGTTAGTTTTGCCAGTTCTGCACAGTCCATTATCTTACTTATCCATTCTTCTTTGGCTGGAACTTCTTCTTCCAACAAAAGAAGAATGAATAAGTAAGATAATGGACTGTGCAGAACTGGCAAAACTAACAGCAAAATTAAGAGGATCTAATCTTTTTCCTGTTGCCTTTGTCCATGGAGTTTTCTTGGCAGGGATACTGGAGTGACTTGCCGGTTCCTGCTCCAGGTGGATCACGTTTGGTCAAAACTCTCCACTATGACCTGTCCATCTTGGGTGGCCCTGCATGGCATAGCTCATAGTTTCTCTGAGTTATTCAAGCCTCTTCACCATGACAAGGCAGTGATCCATGAAGGGGATGTCACGAAATTAAAAGACGACTGCTCCTTGGGAGAAAGGCGATGGCAAACCTAGACAGCATCTTAAAAAGCAGAGACATCACCTTGCCAACAAAGGTCCGTATAGTTAAAGCTATGGTTTTCCCAGTAGTGATGGATGGAAGTGAGAGCTGGACCATAAAGAAGGCTGATCACCGAAGAATTGATGCTTTTGAATTATGGTGCTGGAGGAGACTCTTGAGAGTCCCATGGACTGCAAGAAGATCAAACCTCTCCATTCTTAAGGAAATCAGCCCTGAGTGCTCACTGGAAGGACAGGTCCTGAAGCTGAGGCTCCAATACTTTGGCCACCTCATGAGAAGAGAAGACTCCCTGGAAAAGGCCCTGATGTTGGGAAAGATGGAGGGCACAAGGAGAAGGGGACAACAGAAGACGAGATGGATGGATAGTGTTCCCGAAGCTACAAACGTGAGTCTGACCAAACTGCGGGAGGCAGTGGAAGACAGGAGTGCCTGGCGTGCTCTGGTCCATGGGGTCACAAAGAGTTGGACACGACTAAATGACTAAACAACAACAACAACAACAATCTTTTTCTTCCCATTTCTGCACATATGGAATCCTAGCTGCTGTTGTTACATACATAAACAAATTTAACTTTTTGGATTTCTACCCCGATTATCCCTAATAGAAACACTTTGGACTTTTTTGGTATACTCATTTTGAACATTTGTTTGTTTGTTTCTTATACAGTTATCTTTTTTTTTTAGTTTTACACTACACATTTAAATTCAAACATTAGACATAATCATAATCATCAACGTTTAGGATTCCCTGAAACCTCAGACTTCCATGGTTTCCATTTTCAATCTTTTTCAACTGCATCATATATTTTCTCTATTTTTCTTAAAATAATCCATTTTTACCTTAGTTTTACCTTAGTACAGTACAAGCGTGACTCAAATCCTGCCAAAATTTTTAATTGTTTACAGTGTTCTCATAGGTAAATTGTAATTTTTTCCCATTCCTTATTAAAGTTTCTCTCTTCCTGGTTTCTGATTTCCCCAGTCATTTTCACCATTTTGGTGTAGTCCATCATCTTCATCAGCCATTCGTCTCTGGTCAGGACTTCATATCTTCTTTCCATCTCTGAGCCAGTAATATCCGCGCTGCTGCCGTCGCATATATAAATAATTGTTTCTGCTCCTTTGGTACCTCTGCCCCTAAAATTCCTAGTAAAGAAGCTTCCGTTTTTTTCACAAACGTTATTTCAAACATTTATTTCAACTCATTATATATCATTTCCCAGAATGCTTTTGTTCTCTTGCACGTCCACCACATGTGGTAGAACGTGCCTTACTTCTCCTTACACTTCCAACATACATTTGAAGCAGTTCTGTACATCTTTGCTAATTTTGCAGGTGTTAAATACCAACGATATGTCATTTTCTCATTTTGAACATTTTTTTAAGTACTGTATAATTTCCCCAAATGCCCTCGCTTTCTTGCAAGTCCACCACATATGAAAATAAAAAGATCTACCCACCTCTTTACACTTCCAGCAATTGTTAGGAAGCTTCTTGTACATTTTAGCTTTCCAGTATGAATGATCCAAACAGTTTACATTTTTTAAATTAAAAACATAATTTTTAATATTAATAAAATACCTGAAATAAAACTAAAAACTACCACTTTAAAGGACACGGCCTTTGTCTTTCTGATGCAGTTGCCATTTCACTCATTACACACTTCCCTAGCATTCATGCCCCAGTGCTTACATTTACTTTCAAACCTGCCCACTGGTTCAGACATGCATTCATGAGCAGTGGTGGAGCAAGTCGATCGGGCGTCTTGGGCGGCGTGTGTGCCCTGCACCCAGGGGTGGGGCCAGCTGCCTGCGAGACGGGGCGAGCCAGGGCAGGACACTCCATGGGGCCTCCAAGGTGTCTGTCTGCCTCCTCCCACTCAGCCACCCTACGACTGAGGGGGAGGTGGCAGGCGGACTATTTGGGGCAGGGCGGGCACCCAAGCCACTGTGTCACTCCCAGGAGAGACGCATGGCTCAGGCACGCTGCAGGCCCTGCAGTGAGTGCCGCCCGGCATTTTGTCAGTGGTGACACCCGGGGCAACCCGCCCCCACCACACACCCTTCCTCATGAGGAAGAACAGCTCCACATGTGGCCAGGTGGACCCTTCTTCACCCCTTGCGTCACTTGACCCCTGCTGAGCTGGCAGTTGTGATGCCACCTTTGGGCCATCTGCTGAAGAGAGCACTCCAGTATCTCCCTCCTGGTCTAGAAAAAATGTCACTGTGGTGAGGACTAGAGTGAAGTACCCAAATCCAGCTGCAAAGCGCCCGAATTTGAAGTTTCTGGTGCCTTGCACTCATCTACTTTCTCAACAAGAAGAAGAGTTTGGATTTGATATCCCGCTTTATCACTACCCGAAGGAGTCTCCAAGCGGCTAAAATTCTCCTTTCCCTACCTCCCCCACAACAAACACTCTGTGAGGTGAGTGGGGCTGAGAGACTTCAGAGAAGTGTGACTAGCCCAAGGTCACCCAGCAGCTGCATGTGGAGGAGCAGAGACGCGAACCCGGTTCACCAGATTACGAGTCTTCCATTCTTAACCACTACCACCACACTGGCTGGTGTGCACCTTGTCTCTAATACTCTTCTGAATCCTGAATACCCCATTGAAAACACAACGCTATGCTTCTAACAATGCAGATTAGACAAAAGAGCAACGAATTTTTGGTTCCCATGAAGTGGCATTCTGTCTTTCCCTCCGGCTGCTCCAAGAAGAACAATCTCTTGGCTTTGGTCCGCTGAGGACTCACCATATTGTCTAATTGAACTATTAATGCCAGAGCTGAATCTTCAATTTAACATTCCAGAAAGGAGGGAGAGGAAACGAAACACTTTTGTGTCGTGAAAACGCTACTTGTTATACATCTCCATAGTATATTTTTGCCATAAAAATTGTTACCTGCAGTTGAGTGTGTGCAATTTTTTTTAAAAAATGTGTTTGTCTGGCCTTGATTATACTTTAAAATCAATTTCCAAGCTTATCATTAACTTATAGAGCAAATCAAACCGGTACTGCAAGTTTTGATTAATTGAAGAGGTAAATTAATCCATTAACTGGTCAAATGATTAACTGGGAGAAGCCAGGTGAGGAGTAAGAACATACGTTGTCAGTCTGGAAACTATTAATTAGAGAGACCATATTGGGGGGGCAAGGGGACGGTTGGTGCCACACCCAATCTATGTAGCTGTTGGACAGCATAAATGCTGGCAAAATTCAGTTCAGATACGGGAGGGGAAATGGAGCTGTCATCACATACAGGAAATTCAGTGGATGCTGACATTTTCTGGTAATTCTTACACTTTATGTGTAACGTTGGGGGGGGGGGATATTCATGAGATAATTACCTGCTTTGGCATTCCAAGCAATCAGGTGGTAGTTCATTTTCTACAGAGAAGCAATTTTACTCATGAGGAGTGTGCTCCAGCCTGCCACTTGTCCCTTGTTGTGTCTCATGATTCTTCCTGTCTTGCGCTTCCTGTCTTGTGCATGTGGCCTTCTGTTGGAATCAATACATTAATTAGTCCATTTGTAATTACGTTAGAAAAGTCATAATGTCTGGAAGGCAATTAATTTTTTTCACAACTCTGGGCATCTCCCAACCTGTCCTGGCAAACAGGGAAACGGGTCATTTTTTCGAAGGCACTTACTGCATCTTTAGAGACGTACTGGTAAATGTCAACAATGATTGAGTCATGAGGCTTTTATCAACATTTACATGAAGGTCATAGCACATGTTGTCCTTTATTAGAAAATTATTAAAATGAAATTTGCTAATTTACTGGACTGTCACTGTTGGCCTTGAGATTTATCACTTCATGTTTCAAAGCCAGCCTACAGATTTGCAGTAGCCTTCTGCAATACTAAAAAGAGTTATGACTTTATTGTTTCATATCTATTTCCTTACCTGCAACTTAGGAAAAAGCAAAACAAACAAATGAAAATAACTTTGGAACTAAAATTTACATAGGGCAAGTTTTTATGCATCCCGTGATTTTTTCCTATTATTTCTTTATTAGCGTACGGCTGATGACTGGCAGCTGAACATGTAATTTTCCTCCTTGGAAAAACATTGTAGTGGATATCATGGTGCATGAATTAATTATGTGACAATCCATTCAAACACGCAAGTTTTCACTTTATGTCACAGTCACAAAGTAAGTCAGCCCATTATTGAAGTGGAACAGGGACCCTTGTTTTATAACTAGCGCTGGTCTCCGTGGCATGTTAATTTAACCCAGCCTTGATTGGAATTTTACAAAACTGCAAAACTAACGTTGAAGATGCTAGTTGGAGAAAATACTGGATTTGCCCTGAGAGCATTGCTGTACGGAGAGAGGGAAGATTTGTCAATCATATGTTGCACTAAGGGAAGCAGTGGGTTTGTTCCCGGGTGTGTAAAAATGTACACTTCCTGGCTGCCATCCCAGCAGGAGCAGCTGAAAAGCTGCGCTTGTGACAGATTTCAGGTGAGGTTCTGGCAGGCAGTGGTTCCTGCCTAATTACGTGTATATATGACACCTCTCAGGGGCCAGGCTGGAAGTAACAACAAACAACATGTTGAGATGTGGGCAAGACATTGGAGCTCATCCTCATTCCATCCATGGTCCCCTGTGTGCTTTAATACAGAACAAATTTGGTAAAGGGCACAAGGTGCAGTTTTGGTGGCCCAATCTCAGGACAATAATAGAGACAATCCTCATTTTGGAATCAATCAACATGTATCAGCACACCACCACTTTCTGTGATGCCTTTATGACATTTTGAGGCTCCTTCTGGGTTTGGCACTGTGTGCGTAGGCGCAATCGTGCATCATTTGGACACACCTAAATCAGTTATTAAGGGACGCGGGTGGTGCTGTGGGTTAAACCACAGAGCCTAGGACTTGCCGATCAGAAGGTCGGCGGTTCGAATCCCTGTGGCGGGGTGAGCTCCCGTTGCTTGGTCCCTGCTCCTGCCAACCTAGCAGTTCAAAAGCATGTCAAAGTGCAAGTAGATAAATAGGTACCGCTCTGGTGGGAAGGTAAACAGTGTTTCCGTGCGCTGCTCTGGTTCGCCAGAAGCAGCTTAGTCATGCTGGCCACATGACCTGGAAGCTGTATGTCGGCTCCCTCGGACAATAAAGCAAGATGAGCACCGCAACCCCAGAGTCGGCCACGACTGGACCTAATGGTCAGGGGTCCCTTTACCTTTTAAAATCAGTTATTGCCTGTAGCTAGAAAACATGTAAGGAAGAGCAACTAACCTTGCAAAGGTTTGTAGTTTTGAGGGCCAGCATTGAGTGAAGGACACCTTCCAAGGCTGACATCTCAGCCTTGAAGGCTCACATCCCAGACTCCTGGAATCATCTGGTCCTGCTGTTGTTTGACCTTTGCTGTTGTCACCTGTTCACCTGCCACAGGATGTCGGCCAGCCACTAACTTAGATGTTCTGAAAAGGAATTAGAGAATTTAATGAATTCTAGATGGAACTGTCATGCTCAGATGCAGTAAAACTATGAGTACCATCCAATAGGAAAGAAGAATGCTTATGACTGCAAAGCCTATCAGCCCCAGTCTATGGTAAAGGTAAAGGACCCCTGGACAGTTAAGTCTAGTCAAAGGTGACTATGGGGTTGCAGTGCTCATCTCGCTTTCAGGCCGAGGGAGCTGGCATTTGTCCACAGACAGCTTTCTGGGTTGTGTGGCCAGCAGGATTAAACCACTTCTGGTGCAACGGGACACCGTGATGAGTGTCAGAGTCCATGGAAATGCCATTTACCTTCCTGCCGCAGCAGTACCTATTTATCTACTTGCACTGGTGTGCTTTCGAACTGCTTGGTGGGCAAGAGCTGGGACCGAACAAAGGGAGCTCGCCCCATCACGGGGATTCGAACTGCCAACCTTCTGATCGGCAAGCCGAAGTGGCTCAGTGGTTTAGACCACAGCGCCACCCACGTCCCTATGACTTATGATCTATGGAACATGCAGAAGGGAAAGTAATTTGTTAAGGATGCATGAGCCAGACATACCAACTGAAGCAAAAATGCACAAATATATGTATTCAAATGGATTATGGCTCACTTATTATGATTTCCCACTATGCTTTTCCGATGTCTTCTGTCTGAAGCACTTTAAACACGTACCGGAGGCATTTGCTAGAGCTATTTAAACCCACCTGCCTAGTGTTTAAGTGATGCACACTTCCAATGCTGACTATATTATTGCATTAATAGTTTGTCCCCGATTCCACTGAAAGAAGCTGGAAAGCACAATCAACTATCTAAAAGCCAAAAGGAACAAGTAATGGGATGTATTTATTTGTCAACTGATTTCTCAAGCCTGCGTTCCAGATTTTTATTTTCCCCTTCTGGGCTACATACGAATTTTCTAGTTTGGATTCATTACCGATATACTCAGCAATATAATTTAAAGACAAAAAAAGTATATCAGCCTGGCACTGCACATTATTATTATTATTATTATTATTATTATTATTATTATTATTATTATTATTATTATTTCTCTCTCTTTCTCTCTCTATATATATATATATGATTTATTAGTTTACAAAAATATGCGCATTGTCTCTTTTTTCAAGTTGCGCTTTCTGCAGATCAGTTTCATTTGTTTTGAGAGACATTATTGTTGCATGCAGTATTTGTCCCTGTGTCTGTTTCAGTTTATTGGTTAGTTGTTCTAGTAGGGCTGTTTCCCATACTATTTGGTACCATTGGTCCATACTTATTCCTGACAGGCCTCTCCAGTGCCTGGCTATGATGTTTCTGGCTGCTGAGAGTAGATGGGTTATGAGCTCTTTATGGTGTGAGTGGGCATTATTATCTTGGAAGATGTTTAGTAGGCAGTTCTGGGCTGACTTACAATACAGTGGAATCTCCGGTTACGAACCATCCTCCTTATGCACGCTTTAGGTAATGAGCTCCGCTAACCCAGAAGTAGCTGCTCCCAGTAGCAAACTTTGCCCCGGGATGTAAGCGAAAGTTGTGCGCTGGCAGAGGTTAAGAACAGTTTCAGGTTAAGAACGGACCTCCGGAACGAATTAAGTTCGTAACTGGAGGTGCCACTGTACTTACTTACTGATTTTGCATATTTGTTATATGATTGCTGTCCAGAATAGTTGGATTTGCGGACATTCCCACCACATGTGGAGGTATGTGCCTGTGGAGGTGCAGCCTCTCCAGCATTTTGGTGATGTTCCTGAGTGCCAGTTTCCATGGTGTTAGGTACCATCTGTAAGTGATTTTCAGGGCACTGCACTTGATAAAGATAGCTTCTCAGCATTATCCTCATTGTTTTCTTCTGGCATAGTAAATAGGAAACTACCTAGATCAGACCATTGGTCCACCTTCCCCAATACTGTCTACCCAAACTGCCCAGAACCCTGAGGTTGTGTTTGCATTTGTGTATGGCTGCTCCTACTACTTAAGAGATAGCAAATGTGGTCCCCTCAAGAGGTTTTGGACTACAATTCTCAATGGTCAGGAATGATGAGAGTTGTCATCCACCATATCTGCACTGAGCCTAGGGCTTGCCGATCAGAATGTCGGTGGTTTGAATCCCCGTGACAGGGTGAGTTCCCATTGGTCGGTTCCTGCTTCTGCCAACCTAGCAGTTCGAAAGCAGGTCCAAGTTCAAGTAGATAAATAGGTACCGCTCTGGCAGGAAGGTAAACGGCATTTCCGTGCACTGCTCTGGTTTTGCCAGAAGCGGCTTAGTCATGCTGGCCACATGACCCGGAAAAACTGTCTGTGGACAAACGCCAGCTCCCTCGGCCAGTAAAGCGAGATGAGCGTCGCAACCCCAGAGTCATCCACGACTGGACTTAACTGCCAGGGGTCCCTTTACCTTTACTTTTTACCTCTGCGCTACCTGGTATCCTGGCAACTAAGCCTGGGGTGTTCTCTGTGCACTGAAGCGTGTGCTTTTCCACCGAGTTGTGCTATAATAATTGTGCCTGGCTGAACTAGATGGTATGGTTTTATTGTTTTCTGCTTGTTATTATACTGTCGATTGTTTTATCAGACCTTGTATGCTGCCTTGGGAAAATATTGTTTTGAAAGGTGTCTGACAAATTTATTACTATAAATAAATCTGAGCAAGTTAAGCTTGTTAATCCAATACATAAATATTGCAACAAGAACAATGACAACAAAGATTTGCAGGAATTTTCAGCTCAGCTGGGTTGCAATGTAGGGCTGGATCTACACTGACCTTTCAAACGTTATTAGAACGATATTAGAAATATTGTTCTAAAATAATAATAATAATAATAATAATAATAATAATAATTTATTTATACCCCGCCCATCTGGCTGAGTTTCCCCAGCCCCTCTGGGCAGCTCCCAATCAAGTGTTAAAAACAGTACAGCATTACATATTAAAAACTTCCCTGAACAGGGCTTCCTTAAGATGCCTTCTGAATGTTAGGTAGTTGTTTATCTCTATGACATCTGATGGGAGGGCGTCCCACAGGGCGGGCGCCACTTCCAAGAAGGCCCTCTGCATGGCTCCCTGTAACTTGGCTTCTTGCAGCGAGGGAACCACCAGAAGGCCCTCGGTGCTGGACCTCAGTGTCCAGGCAGAACGATGGGGGTGGAGACGCTCCTTCAGGTATACAGGACCGAGGCCATTTAGGGCTTTAAAGGTCAGCACCAACACTTTGAATCGTGCTCGGAAACGTACTAAAACATCAAAAGAAGAAATGTTCTCCGTTGCTTTCTCTCCACTGACTCCCTGGTTTCTGGTTGGTCTGCAGTGTCCTCTGGTGTCTCATTTTAATAATGTTAAGAGCAGAACATCATGTGGCTATATGGTTATCAGAACCATTCCTTAACTGTTTCTTAGCGTTAAAAACCATGAGTGTACATCCACCCATGGTGTACTCAGAATGGGAGCATTAAAAAGATGGGAGCTCTGCATTTGTAAGTTCTTTGGTTGACCCTGAAACTCCAGTGACGTTGCCTCTGGCTGACCTTAAATAACTGAGTTGAAACAGATCCATTTTGGGCAACCAAAATGGTCAAAGGCCTGGAAACGATGCCTTATGAAGAACGGTTAAGGGAGCTGGGCATGTTTAGCCTGGAGAAGAGGAGGTTAAGGGGTGATATGATAGCCATGTTCAAATATATAAAAGGATGTCACATAGAGGAGGGAGAAAGGTTGTTTTCTGCTGCTCCAGAGAAGCGGACACGGAGCAATGGATCCAAACTACAAGAAAGAAGATTCCACCTAAGCATTAGGAAGAACTTCCTGACAGTAAGAGCTGTTCGACAGTGGAATTTGCTGCCAAGGAGTGTGGTGGAGTCTCCTTCTTTGGAGGTCTTTAAGCAGAGGCTTGACAACCATATGTCAGGAGTGCTCTGATGGTGTTTCCTGCTTGGCAGGGGGTTGGTCTCGATGGCCCTTCTGGTCTCTTCCAACTCTATGATTCTATAAGCTCCTAGGAGCCGGGTTCATTTACCACCTGTCCTTGAGTTACTTTACATGCACTGGTGGTCTTATCAATCCAAAGAATTGTAATATTTCTGTTAAAGTGCCCTACTGCGGAAGCTCTGCATTAGTTATTACTTTATTCCCCCCACCCCCACTTTCAAGCCAGCTAACAAAATCAGCAATGCAAAAAGCAATTGCCCCAAATCAATATAAAACTGATGAGGATAAAGATAAGGGGTGACATCCAATTTTGCACAAGCAGACTTCTGCTGACGCAACAGGGCTTCTTTCTTCCCTTCTGCCTGTAGATGCTCCTCCCACATCTGCTTTAGAGGACTGGAATAAGTCCCATTGCATGAGTGGAAGGAAGTCCGTGTGCCAAAGGCTAGAATGGTTCAGTAGCACTCTGAAACCTCATTTCGTTTCTTTAAAAAAAAAAAAAAAATGTTGTGTTGGTCAAAATCTGTGAGAAGCAAATGAATGCGATGGCTCAGAATCACAAAGCCAGTTGTGTTTGTCCGCCTGCATGCCTTTAACAAACTTAGCTGACCCTCCACTCTGCTGCAGTCTTCAGACAGAAGCAGTCGTGCTAAACACAGATCACAGAGAGCACCCTCATCCTGTGTTGCCTAGGCAACAAGACTAAGCAAGCTGCTAGCATTCACATCATCCCTCTCCTTATTAGCCACTACCCTCAGGCAATAACTTTTTTTATTTTTGTCTGATGGAACCAGCCGTACTTCAAGGAAATACCTAAATCAAATCGAATGAGGTTTGAGAAATTCACCGAAACGCCATTGGCATGATACATTTAAATAGTTGTGGTCCCCCCCCCCCGAATCCTGGGAAGTGTAATTTGCTATGGAAGCTGAGAGTTGTTACGTGACCCCTTGTTCCCCAGGTAGGTATATAATCCTCAGAGTAGTTTAACAGTCAATCCCTCTTCTGTAAGGGGAATAAGGATCTCCAAACATCTCTCAGCACTCTTAATAAAGGACACTTCCCAAGATGCTTTGGGGGAAGCTGTGACCGATTAAAGTGGCACAAAACTGCAGTAACTGTATGGTGCAGATGAGTCTGTTTCCTCAATTTCACAAAATTTTGGAAGAACACATTGTTTCTCTTCAGTTGTAAAGCGAAGCAAGGAATTGCAGTGAGGGAGCGGGGAGGATAAGGCCAGTGTCCATAGTGTGCTCCACAGCTGAAGTAAGACACATGTCTATCTGAAGGAAACCCACACAGGTCCAGGGTCTAAAATTAGGCTCCAAGGAGTGGAAACTCAAATCTGAATGTCTGCAGGAAGCATGGCTGTCACCCTCTTTTGAGTCCCCTCCCAAATAATTATCTGAAGAGGTGCTACTTTGGTGTTTGTTGTCACCATAACTGACAGAAAACTGCCTGTGACGTTAACATATGAGAGTGCTGGAGGTGAAATAGTTAAACAGGCTACCCAATCAGAACCCAGGGGGTGGGGTCAGAGGGACTATAAAACTAGCTCTGGGAGGGGTGAAGGGAAGAGTTTGTTGGGAGTTGGGTGGTTGGTTGGTTGGAGTGGGAGTGAATTGGGATAGAGTCTGTGGGTAGGTTGAGTTAGGGTAGTGAAATAAGCTGAGTCAGGAACAGTTAGGAGCTAGGAAGACAAGTAAATATCTGAGAGGTGGGTTAATGAGTGAGAGCAGGTAGCAGGTCTGGATAGCACTCCATGATTGTAATTGACCAATACCGTTTATGAAACCACACGCTTGTTAAACTGCAATAAATAAACAGAAGTTTATGTTACAGTTTAACCCTGACTGGACTCAGTATTGTACCAGGTAGGGCCAGGACTCAGTATTGTACCAGGTAGGGCCTGACAGCGAGAAATAAAGTGGTGGCACAGGGATCAATAGATGGTGAAACGTCCGGGGACCCTGTGTGATCGCCACATAGCCCTGCTGTCAGCTCTGGGCAACCGAAATTGTGAAGTAGCTGCTGCAGGGATGGCTATTTATTCACTGCGCCACAACCCTACAAAAGTGTTTTATCCTGAGGTTGGCTTGATCTGGGTACACAACAGGTGTAGGTGTGTAAAATACTGTGGTGCCCCGCAAGACGAATGCCTCGCAAGACGGAAAACTCACTAGATGAAAGAGTTTTCCATTTTGGAGGTGCTTCGCAAAACGAATTTCCTTTGGGCTTGCTTCGCAAGACGAAAATGTCTTGCGAGTTCCTGCGGGGTTTTTTTCCTTTCCCCCCTTTTTCTAAGCCGCTAAGCCACTTATCCGATAAGCCGCTAAAAGCCGCTAAACCGCTAATAGCGCTAATCCGCTAATAGGGTTGCTTCGCAAGACGAAAAAACCGCTAGACGAAGAGACTCGCGGAACGGATTCTTTTCGTCTTGCGAGGCACCACTGTAACTGCTTTCGTTTTAAAAATGTGTTGCACGGAAAGCGTGTGACCTGTCTGTTGATCTCTATATGTGAGGACTGCACACAAAGATATTCCACACGGTGCACTTCTCAGCAAATCTACTGTTGCTGTATCAAAACCCCAATCAAGCAGGCTTTCCCCTTGATATTCCTTCATCTGCTCAACATTCCTGTGCAGTCCTGCATTGATGCATTGAATTACTGTATTTTTTGCTCTATAAGACTCACTTTTTCCCTCCTAAAAAATAAGGAGAAATGTGTGTGCGTCTTATGGAGCGAATGCAGGCTGCACAGCTATCCCAGAAGCCAGAACAGCAAGAGGGATCGCTGCGCAGCGATCCCTCTTGTCGTTCTGCTTTCTGAGATTCAGAATATTTTTTTTCTTGTTTTCCTCCTCCAAAAACTAGGTGCGTCTTATGGTCTGGTGCATCTTATAGAGCAAAAAATACGGTATCTAGATGTGTTTAGTTTAAACGACAGAGTGATGCCGATGTATTTAATGTCAGCATGTTATTGATAACATTCAGTGAGGAGACTAGCAGCAAAGGGGCAATTTAGTAGAGCTCTTAAAGTTCATGCTTACTGCATGGTGTACTAATGCCTTCTTAAAAACGCAACTGCTCAGCATATCTGGCTCTGTGCTGAGCAAGAGATGTGGATTATTCGTTATAATTACAAAATGCTTGCTTACTGTCGGGAATAATGGAAAGAGCTGGAGATTATGTACTTGAAAGCCACCCTGAGGAGAGGATGTACCACTGAAAAACTGTTGTTGCGATGGGAAAAAATATTTAAAGAACAATAGACACCCAGAGGAGATACAGCAGCAGATACAAGATTGCCATTGACTCCGGCAAAGAGAGGGAGATAAGCGACACAAAAGAAGGGGAACCTCAAGGTATCTACTGGAGTCATTCTAAATTGAAAAAAACTGCTTGTAGATTATACGCTGTACACAAAGGGGAGGGCAAATTGCAGCCTTGCAGATTATTTGATACAAAAATGAAATGAAATGAAAGAAATTGCCGGCTCCTGGTGTGGACAGGGGCCGTTTGTCCACAGTGCAACAAATGGAAGGTCTTGTGATGGCAATCTGGTTAAGCACATTGCTAAAGATGCTCCTTCAATTCTGTACTAATCACTAGAGCAGGAAGGGAGCAGTCAACCCTCCTCATCAGAAGCGTAGGAAGGTCAGGTGGTACCCAGTGCGAAAAATTTCTTGTCAACCCCCCCCCCCCATTGATTATTATTTTTTGCTTGCAAAAATGGTTTTACATTATTTCATATTTTCTTAAAAGGCACCATGTCTTCTCCTGGGGCTAGAAATCATCATCATCATCATCAACAACAACAACAACAACAACAACAACTTTTATTTATATCCCGCCCTCCCTGACCGAAGACGGGCTCAGGGCGGCGAACATCAAATACATAACATTGGTATAAAATCAAAAAATAATAATTATTATTTTTAAAATGCTTTTTATTGGTGTTTCATTTAATAAAACAAACAAAATACAGTAAAATTCAACAATCATTTACCCACAGTCTTTCCCCACACTCTGCTGAGCATTGACTTCCTTCCCTCCCTTCAACAGGTTTTCTTATGTCAGTTACTTTTCCACAGTTTCTTACTGTATCCAATCCTATCTACATCGTAAGATTTATTTCAGTCCTACCAGAGTCTTCAGATTTCTACAGTTATTATTTATGTACTCTTTAAATTTACTCCAATCTTTTTGGATTTTGGGGGGAATAAAAAAATAACTAAATTACCTCCTAAAAACATGTCAAAATCAAATTAAAGTCTAATTAGATGGCTTTCCGCAGGGTTACGTTTGGGAACAGTAAGTGCTCCACTGAATTGAAATTTCACCCTCCACGACATAGGAAAACGGCAGAGTAAACAGCTATTTTCGTGGAGGAGGGTCAAGATATTAACTGATACACATGAAATTTCATATGTAGCTATATAATCCCTAGTGTAGTAAGATAAGACCTTTGGAGCAGGCATTTTTTAAAAAAAATAATAATTATGAACCGCCCTAATAGGGCAGTAATTGTTCCTTGATAATTTGTCACACACACCCCCCCATGATGGCACCCGGGTCTGACCGCCCCCCCCCCCCCGTTCTTATGCCACTGCTCCTCATGAGCTCCAGATGGCTTGGCAACGAGTCAGGGATGATGGGCGTTGGAGTCTTGTACGCAAGTATGCTTCCTTCATTGTTTAAGTTGGCTGATGGCTGCAACCTAATCAGTACAGTCGTACCTTGGTTAACGAATGCCTTGCGACTTGAACGTTTTGGCTCCTGAATGCCGCAATGAACGTTTGCGAACATTCTTTGGAACCCAAATAACTGACATGGCTTCCATGGCTTCCATGGCTTCCGATTGGCTGCAGGAGCTTCCTGCAGCCAATCGGAAGCCGTGCCTCGGTTTCCGAACGTTTAGGAAGTTGAACGGACTTCCGGAACAGATTCCGTTCAACTTCTGAAGTACAACTGTAGTGTGTGTGTGTTTGTGATTGCTTAAACATCCTTGATTCAAAGATAATACTGCTATTTGACCAAGCCTTGAAGAACCAGTGAATTAAAGTTTATTTGGAAAACGAAAAGATCTGGGGCACATGGTGGGGTTTTTGGGGGAGGTGTGGACTCAGTTTCTCAGTTGTTCTTTAAGTATATCCCCTCCTGCTCAGAAATATCACACTCACAACAGTCTGTCTTCTTCACAGTTCTTTGCCAACACTGCCAAAGTGGAAGGATGGACCCCGAAGCAATAAGAACAGTAAGAGCAATGCGATTTGGAATCCCAGGAACCACAGTCTGTGATGCACAGGAGGCAGAGCCTGGGACCTAACGAAGGGTATCTATCAGAAAGCGGTAGGATGGGGGCAGGGGGAAGCCTGTAGATATTTGGTAATTTTTCTAAAGAGATTTGAAGGCTCTCCTCTTAGCTGACCTACAGTGCAGGATCACTGCCTTTCCCCTCCTATTTTCAACCAAAGATTTATTATGCCTGGATTCCTACCCATGAATAGTTACTCTCTCCCACAGAAACGTTGCAATACGAAGGAACATGTTGGAAAAGGATTATCTTCCTGACACCCTGCTTCCTTAACTGCATTTCAGTTTCTCCCGGTTTCTCTTTTCTATCTTAAATTTCCACGTTTGCAGTTAAAAAAAACCCACTCGTTTGCAAAAAAAAATTAAAAATCACCTAACAGAATGTGAAAAAAATAATGCAAAAAGAATATAAAGGATGCATTTTTAAAAAATGTACTTTCACAAATATATGCATTTTTGCATACACTCTCTGGGGAACTGCGCTGCAAAATTGAGAGACGTGCAAATGTTAAAGGAATGCTGTGTTTTGGTTCCTGCACTCGTTCAGGAAGTGTGAACCCGTTTGCATTAAATGTTTGCATTCAAATGTGAACCACATCTCCTCCATCCCTTTTAATGGCAACCATCTCTCTGGTGGCTAGGTGTACGGAGAATTATTAACATTTCTTTTCCCAGGAGGACCACAGAATCTCATATGCAGTGAATTGTATCTTCATGCAACATAGGAGACTCTGCACAGATCAGGACAAAGAGCTGTAAGATTGTATTAGCAGTACTGTTTCTGGCTTTCCCTCACTCAGTCACCACTGCCGCTTGGCCTGGTAATGAGGCTCCCCTTCATATTCTAGCAATTGACCAGATGGGACACCAAAATTATTCATGTCTTAGGCTCCACTCTGCAACGCCTGTGAGCTGAATGAGGACATCTGGGCCAGGGAACTGCAGGCATCTATAGACCTCTACATTGTTCTGTGGGAGCTGTGCAGAATTCTCCAAACACAGACATGGGAACTTCAAATTGGGAGGGACATTGTCCTTTTCAGCTTCCTTTATGTGATTCAGGTGTGAAAGGGGCCAGAACAAGGCTGCCCAAGCTCTTGGGCCAAGTGGGCCACAAAAGGGTTTCAGCATGTTCTGGGCAACACACCGAATTAAATTTCCATATTGTCAGATGCTGGTGTGGTTGCTCGAGAGTAAACAGGCAAGACTCGGACCTGTCTTTTCCAGGCTGTATTCTTGGTGCAAACTATTCACAGTGAAGAGCGTTGTAAATTCATGTCTGGCTCAATCGCTAGCAGAATCTGGGAGTGGTCGGTCTTTGTACCTCCCCCAGCATAAAAGTCGTGTCACCCCCAGCCTTTTCTGCCCCTCCCTGCGCCGAAGCCTGCTGCGCAGAATGGGTGCTGGCAAGGGCATACTTCCCACCTCTCTGGTTTGCTGAGGCTCTCCCTAGCATCCCCTGGTCCTTGCACCTCTTCCCCACTGGAGGTGGGGCTTTCCTCCTCGCTTCGCAAAATTTTCGGAGGCTCCCTAGAACACAACTGCCCTTCCATCTCTCGCCTCTGAGCTGATGGCAGTTCCCTGACACATATCGTAAAGTGTGCACAATATAGTTAATATTGTTGTGTATTGAGTCAAAGGATTTTATATCTGCATTATTATTGTCTGTATTTGCATTAGGGTAAAGTAACTGCCTTTTGGTTCCAGAGGGTACAGCTACTATTGGTTCATTTAAGCTGCTGTATTTGGATCCTCTGTCTTATTGGTTGCCTCCAAAAGGCAGGACTGTGATTGCCTGATATTGTTCCCTCCAAAATGTATCCTTTCTAGTTTGTTCCCTGTCCCTATAAATGTAGCTCTCCCCTCCTCAGTCTTCAGTCTTGTTGCTTTAATAAAGAAGTGTTACTAGAGCAGTGTTTCCCAACCTTTTTTGGGCAAAGGCACACTTGTTTCATGAAAAAAATCTCGAGGCACACCACCATGCCAGATGGGGAAAGGTCACTTTTTACTTATGTAAAAAAAAATAAAAAAATAGTAACAGCATAGAAGGTAATGGTTATCTCTTTGATGTCTGATGGGAGGGCATTCCACAGGGCGGGCGCCACTACTGAGAAGGCCCTCTGCCTGGTTCCCTGTAACCTCACTTTTCACAGTGAGGGAATTGCCAGAAGGCCCTTGGCACTGGATCTCAGTGTCTGGGCTGAACGATGGTGGCGGAGACGCTACTTCAGGTATACTGGACCGAAACCGCTTAGGGCTTTAAAGGTCAGCACCAACACTTTGAATTGTGCTCGGAAAGGTACTGGGAGCCAATGTAGGTCTTTCAAGACTGTCGTTACGTGGTCTCGGCGGCAGGTAGCAGCGCTCACAGCTTACGGACTGCACCGTGTAACAGCTGTCTGGCCCAGCAGCCTAAGGCGGACAAGCCACTGAAACAGGCATTCAGAATCCATTCATTTCATAAAACCTGCAGGGCTCAATCTCTGTGTTTGTGTATGTGTGTGTGTTTCTGTTTTGCCCAAGGGTCTGGGGGTGGGAGAGAGCTCTTTAGCATGATGCTTTTAAAACAATTAAATTATCAACAAACAAACCTGATGATACGAATAGCAACGTCAGGTGCTACCGGGGGGGGGGCCTACTCGGAAGTAAATACTGCGTCCAGGCGCAATTAGCGCTGATTTAAGGTGCACCAAGACTGCCTAAAAACCTCACCAAAGATATGCAACAAAGCGCTTCGTTGCAGAGGGGAGAGTTTGTGCACCGTGGAGGCTGGAGGGCTTCTATTCTACATGCGGGGGTTGGGGGGGCGAGGAAAATGTGCTCCGTGGGGGGGGGGCGGGGAAGGCAAGAAAAGGAGCTGAGCTCTAACTATAGGCTCCCACGCTTGAGCACGCCCGACTCGGTGGGGCGGACCACCCTCTCTCCTGGAGGAGGAGGAGGAAGAGGAGGAGGAGATTCCCATCCACGGCGTGGCCTCCCGCGCTCCTGAACGGGAAATCTCTGCAGCCCAAGACTCTCCGCGAGGCAGCTCCTCCCTTCCTGCCTTGAGCCGCCGCCAGCCGCGCCCCATCCCCAGTTATGTGCTGCCTGCCAAGCCCCGCCCCTCTTCATTGTCCTCCCCTTCTGTTTATTCCCCTTCCTCCATCCCTCGCTTTTTTCCCTCTCTTTCCTTTTTTTAAAAAAATATTTTCTCTTCCCCTTCTTTTTTCCCACCCTTTCTCCCCGCCCTCCTGGGTTAAAGGATTTGAGCAATGGGTCTGGAGGTGGAGCTCATCGGAGGATTAGCCCGACTCGCCCGCCTCCCTCCCACGGCACACTAGGCAACGTCCGGCGGCACACTAGTGTGCCGCGGCACACCGGTTGGGAAACACTGTACTAGAGAACTGTCTCCAGCATATTATGTCAAGAGAGCTGAAATCACAAACCCCACGTCACAACAACTGGGGACGAAGGTGGGATCCGGAATGCTGAGGAGCGGTTAACGCAGCCCTGCCTCAGAGTCCGGATTGAAGCTAAAACAAGACTCACTGACCAGCTGAGAAGACGACTCTGCCCACAGGACAATGGAGAGTCCAAGGGTATTGGAGCCCTTCCAGCCATCAGAGCCCCACACGTGGGAAGACTACGTCGAACGCTTCGAGTTCTTCGCAGTGGCTCAAGGGATCACCGATGCCAGCAAAAGAAGGGCCACATTCCTGAGCTACTGTGGGCCTGAGACCTTCAAGCTGGCCAAGGCATTGCTTGCCCCAGCGAAGCTAAGTGAGACATCTCTCAAAGATATTCTTGCCTGCCTAACAAGCCATTTAGCGCCTACTGAGACCAAGATGGCCCGGCGGATGGAGTTTCATAAGAGACAGCAGCGTGCTGGGGAGTCTGTGTCTGCATTTCTAGCTGAACTGCAGAAGCTCGCTCAGCACTGCGACTTCCAAGATCTGGAAGAGACTCTCCTGGATCGGTTTGTCGGTGGTCTGAGCAGCAAGAAAGCCAGAAGACGCATCGTGGCTAAAGAAGAGGTTACCCTTGCTTCAGCCTTGAAGGAGGCCACCGCCATGGAGAATTATGAAAGAGAGGAGCTTGATGCCAGTCGCAGGGTCCCTAAGCCACAGATAGAAGTTGCGCATGCCATGGACGAGCTAGAGGCTACTCCGAGCCAGAGCCCAGTCCGTGGGGTCGAGTCAGTGTGTCAGGCCTGCACAGTGCACAAAGATCACCGAGGCAGGTGCCCTGGTTGTGGCGGAAACCATGAGCGGAAGAGTTGTCGTTTCCGGGATGCTATGTGCCGGACGTGCGGAAAGACAGGTCACATCGCCAGGGTCTGTAGATCGGCGGCGTTGGGAGCGACAGGAGCACCTAGACTGGAGCATCGCAGATCGGCCACAGCGAACCATGTTCTAAAGGACTGCCACTACGTAACGGAGATCAACGGGAGGGTCGTGCAGTTTCCAGCGCAAGGCAAGGCACACGTCAAGGTGAAGATTGAGGGTCAGCTGTGTGACATGGAGGTGGACTCCGGATCTGGATTCACTATCGTGTCGGACCAGACCACGAGGACATTCTTCCCCAGGGGTAAGTTGCCCCCTCTGGAGCCCTTCCCGGCAACTTTGCAGTCATACTCAGCGGGCCGCATCCATGTCATGGGAATGTGTGCCGTGAGAGTACAGTTCCGGAACAAACAGGCGGTACTCAAACTGGTGATTGCGAAGGGCAGTCGCCCCAGTCTCCTGGGCACTGACTGGTTTCCCGCCCTGGGACTGAGTATATCAGGGCTTAATTCAATCCAAACCTGCCCTGAGATGAGCGAGGCATTATGCAAAGAATTTGCTGGTCTCTTTAATGGAAAACTGGGTTGTTATAAAGGGCCCCCAGTTGACTTCGAATTGGACCCTGGGGTGGCCCCAATCCGACTCAAACCAAGGCGAGTGCCATTTGCACTGCAACCCAAGATCGAAGCAGAGCTGGATAAATTGGTCAAGCAGGGAGTTCTCTCACCCGTGGACTCCGCTAAGTGGGAGACTCCAATCGTCACGCCCCTTAAAGCAAATGGGGAAGTCAGGATCTGTGCTGATTACAAATGTACTATCAATAAGGCACTCAGGGGAAACTCATACCCCATTCCAGTCGTATCACATCTGTTGGCTAAACTGGCTGGGGGCAAGGTGTTCGCCAAACTTGACCTGGCACAAGCTTACCAACAGCTGCCAGTAACCCCACAATCAGCGGAAGCACAGACTATTGTCACACATAAAGGGGCATTCAGAGTTAACAGATTACAATTTGGAGTTTGTGTGGCCCCAGGGATTTTTCAAGGGCTCATGGAACGCCTGTTAAGAGGTCTGCCGGGGGTCTTGCCATTTTTTAATGACGTTTTGATTGCTGGAAAAGACACACAGGAACTAGTTGCGCGTGTCCGTGCAGTGTTGCTCAAGTTCAAGGAGGTGGGGTTGCAACTAAAAAAGGAAAAATGAAGTTTTGGGGTGCCAACTGTGGAATTCTTGGGGTTTAAAATTGATGCATCAGGCATCCACCCCACAGATGCTAAGGTTAAGGCCATCATCGAGGCACCACGACCACAGAACAAGACGGAGTTGCAGTCATTCCTGGGACTTATTAACTTTTATCATTCGTTCTTACCCCAGAAAGCTTCGGTAGCTGAACCATTACATAGACTGTTGCAGAAAAAGAATGTGTGGCGATGGGGGCAGGAGCAGCAGAAGGCTTTTGACTCTTTGCGAGGAATGCTGAGTAGCAAGAGCGTCCTTGCTCATTATGATGAATCGAAGCCGCTGGTCCTGGCATGTGATGCCTCTCAATACGGCTTGGGGGCGGTGCTGAGTCATAGGGAACCGGATGGGTCGGAAAAGCCCATCTCTTTCTATTCCCGTACGTTGTCGCCCACGGAGCGCAACTATGCTCAAATTGACAAAGAGGCGCTTGCAATTGTGGCAGGAATCAAAAAGTTCCATGATTATGTGTACGGTCGTCATTTCTCCATTGAAACGGACCACAAACCACTGTTGGGGTTGTTCAACCCGAACAAACAAACACCACAAATTCTCTCCCCCAGAACGTTGCGTTGGTCTATATTCCTGAACGGGTTCCAGTACACCTTGACCCATGTGCCGGGGAAGCGGTTGTGCCACGCTGATGCGCTGAGTCGATTGCCCCTTCCTGGCGGGAGCAATGAGGATCCTGCTCCAGCGGAGCACATAATGATGCTGGAAACACTTCCTGGGGCTCCTGTAACGGCTACTGATATTGCTGAGAAAACGAGGAAAGATGCTGTTCTCTCCCGTGTGCTCACTTGGGTGGGGAGGGGGTGGCCAGGTGGTCCGCATGAAGACAAATTCAGGCCTTATGCGACAAGGCAGCACGAGTTATCCATGCATAAGGGTTGTCTCCTGTGGGGAGATAGGGTGATCATCCCAGCACCACTGAGAAACAGGGTTCTTGAGACACTTCACATGGGACACCCGGGAATGGTCAGGATGAAGTCGCTACCCCGATGTTATGTGTGGTGGCCTGGAATGGACCAGAACATAGAACAATGGGTACGAACATGCAAGGCATGCCAAGAGGTGCGGCCAGAAGTGGCCAGAGCACCAGTTCACTGGTGGGAGCAGTCCAGATCTCCCTGGAGCCGGCTGCACTTAGATTTTGCTGGGCCATTCCAGGGGAAGGTCTTTTTGGTTATCGTCGATGCATATTCCAAATGGTTAGAAGTGGCGATGGTCCCTAGCATGGCATCAGCTGCCGTAATCAAGGTGTTGAGGCAGCTGTTTGCAACCCACGGGTTACCTGAGACCAATGTATCAGATAATGGGGCAGCTTTTGTATCCCAAGAATTCAGGGCATTCTTGGCTGATAACTTCATAAGAGGGGTCACATCCACGCCCTTTCACCCATCCTCCAATGGGCAGGCGGAGCGCATGGTAAGAATAGCCAAAGAATCCATTGCGCGCTTAATGGAGGGTAACTGGTCAGCTCGCATCGCGCGAATGTTATTTTTGCAGCATGCGACGCCGTGTACTGCGACGGGCAAGTCGCCAGCTGAGCTGCTCTTGGGTAGAAGATTGGTAACGGTGTTGGATTATGTCCACCCGGATAAAATGCCAAACCGTAATTCAAGAGCAAACCCCCAGGCTGAGACTGACACAACAAGGTATTTCGCCCCTGAAGATCTGGTCTGGGTGAGGAACTATTCACGAGGTTCGCGGTGGGTGGGTGGTGTGGTCACCCGGGCTAGTGGACCTGTGTCCTATTATGTGACCTTTGAAAATGGGCAAGTTTGGAAGAGACATATAGATCAGCTGAGGCGCCGGGCGCTCAGCAGGGAAGAGTCTGATAATTCATCCCTGGCTAACGACGCAGAGCTGCAAGACCAGAGTGAAAATGGCCCAGAGGTGCAGTCACCAGGGGCTTCAGCAAATGAACCAGGGTCTGCTAGTCCTCAGGATGACGAGGTACAGGTAGGGGACCCTGAGATGTCTGGGACTCCTTCTGTTCCTGACGAAACCCCTATAGCAGCCCCCCTACCACAGGTGACACCCAATCCAGAACTGGCAACACCTGTTGTCAGGAGATCAAGTAGAAGTTGTAGGACCCCACAGTACCTGAGAGATTACGTCTGCTGTGCTCACTAGGGGGGGAGGGGTGTTGTGTATTGAGTCAAAGGATTTTATATCTGCATTATTATTGTCTGTATTTGCATTAGGGTAAAGTAACTGCCTTTTGGTTCCAGAGGGTACAGCTACCATTGGTTCATTTAAGCTGCTGTATTTGGATCCTCTGTCTTATTGGTTGCCTCCAAAAGGCAGGACTGTGATTGCCTGATATTGTTCCCTCCAAAATGTATCCTTTCTAGTTTGTTCCCTGTCCCTATAAATGTAGCTCTCCCCTCCTCAGTCTTCAGTCTTGTTGCTTTAATAAAGAAGTGTTACTAGAGCAGTGTTTCCCAACCTTTTTTGGGCAAAGGCACACTTGTTTCATGAAAAAAATCTCGAGGCACACCACCATGCCAGATGGGGAAAGGTCACTTTTTACTTATGTAAAAAAAAATAAAAAAATAGTAACAGCATAGAAGGTAATGGTTATCTCTTTGATGTCTGATGGGAGGGCATTCCACAGGGCGGGCGCCACTACTGAGAAGGCCCTCTGCCTGGTTCCCTGTAACCTCACTTTTCACAGTGAGGGAATTGCCAGAAGGCCCTTGGCACTGGATCTCAGTGTCTGGGCTGAACGATGGTGGCGGAGACGCTACTTCAGGTATACTGGACCGAAACCGCTTAGGGCTTTAAAGGTCAGCACCAACACTTTGAATTGTGCTCGGAAAGGTACTGGGAGCCAATGTAGGTCTTTCAAGACTGTCGTTACGTGGTCTCGGCGGCAGGTAGCAGCGCTCACAGCTTACGGACTGCACCGTGTAACAGCTGTCTGGCCCAGCAGCCTAAGGCGGACAAGCCACTGAAACAGGCATTCAGAATCCATTCATTTCATAAAACCTGCAGGGCTCAATCTCTGTGTTTGTGTATGTGTGTGTGTTTCTGTTTTGCCCAAGGGTCTGGGGGTGGGAGAGAGCTCTTTAGCATGATGCTTTTAAAACAATTAAATTATCAACAAACAAACCTGATGATACGAATAGCAACGTCAGGTGCTACCGGGGGGGGGGGCCTACTCGGAAGTAAATACTGCGTCCAGGCGCAATTAGCGCTGATTTAAGGTGCACCAAGACTGCCTAAAAACCTCACCAAAGATATGCAACAAAGCGCTTCGTTGCAGAGGGGAGAGTTTGTGCACCGTGGAGGCTGGAGGGCTTCTATTCTACATGCGGGGGTTGGGGGGGCGAGGAAAATGTGCTCCGTGGGGGGGGGGGCGGGGAAGGCAAGAAAAGGAGCTGAGCTCTAACTATAGGCTCCCACGCTTGAGCACGCCCGACTCGGTGGGGCGGACCACCCTCTCTCCTGGAGGAGGAGGAGGAAGAGGAGGAGGAGATTCCCATCCACGGCGTGGCCTCCCGCGCTCCTGAACGGGAAATCTCTGCAGCCCAAGACTCTCCGCGAGGCAGCTCCTCCCTTCCTGCCTTGAGCCGCCGCCAGCCGCGCCCCATCCCCAGTTATGTGCTGCCTGCCAAGCCCCGCCCCTCTTCATTGTCCTCCCCTTCTGTTTATTCCCCTTCCTCCATCCCTCGCTTTTTTCCCTCTCTTTCCTTTTTTTAAAAAAATATTTTCTCTTCCCCTTCTTTTTTCCCACCCTTTCTCCCCGCCCTCCTGGGTTAAAGGATTTGAGCAATGGGTCTGGAGGTGGAGCTCATCGGAGGATTAGCCCGACTCGCCCGCCTCCCTCCCACGGCACACTAGGCAACGTCCGGCGGCACACTAGTGTGCCGCGGCACACCGGTTGGGAAACACTGTACTAGAGAACTGTCTCCAGCATATTATGTCAAGAGAGCTGAAATCACAAACCCCACGTCACAACAACTGGGGACGAAGGTGGGATCCGGAATGCTGAGGAGCGGTTAACGCAGCCCTGCCTCAGAGTCCGGATTGAAGCTAAAACAAGACTCACTGACCAGCTGAGAAGACGACTCTGCCCACAGGACAATGGAGAGTCCAAGGGTATTGGAGCCCTTCCAGCCATCAGAGCCCCACACGTGGGAAGACTACGTCGAACGCTTCGAGTTCTTCGCAGTGGCTCAAGGGATCACCGATGCCAGCAAAAGAAGGGCCACATTCCTGAGCTACTGTGGGCCTGAGACCTTCAAGCTGGCCAAGGCATTGCTTGCCCCAGCGAAGCTAAGTGAGACATCTCTCAAAGATATTCTTGCCTGCCTAACAAGCCATTTAGCGCCTACTGAGACCAAGATGGCCCGGCGGATGGAGTTTCATAAGAGACAGCAGCGTGCTGGGGAGTCTGTGTCTGCATTTCTAGCTGAACTGCAGAAGCTCGCTCAGCACTGCGACTTCCAAGATCTGGAAGAGACTCTCCTGGATCGGTTTGTCGGTGGTCTGAGCAGCAAGAAAGCCAGAAGACGCATCGTGGCTAAAGAAGAGGTTACCCTTGCTTCAGCCTTGAAGGAGGCCACCGCCATGGAGAATTATGAAAGAGAGGAGCTTGATGCCAGTCGCAGGGTCCCTAAGCCACAGATAGAAGTTGCGCATGCCATGGACGAGCTAGAGGCTACTCCGAGCCAGAGCCCAGTCCGTGGGGTCGAGTCAGTGTGTCAGGCCTGCACAGTGCACAAAGATCACCGAGGCAGGTGCCCTGGTTGTGGCGGAAACCATGAGCGGAAGAGTTGTCGTTTCCGGGATGCTATGTGCCGGACGTGCGGAAAGACAGGTCACATCGCCAGGGTCTGTAGATCGGCGGCGTTGGGAGCGACAGGAGCACCTAGACTGGAGCATCGCAGATCGGCCACAGCGAACCATGTTCTAAAGGACTGCCACTACGTAACGGAGATCAACGGGAGGGTCGTGCAGTTTCCAGCGCAAGGCAAGGCACACGTCAAGGTGAAGATTGAGGGTCAGCTGTGTGACATGGAGGTGGACTCCGGATCTGGATTCACTATCGTGTCGGACCAGACCACGAGGACATTCTTCCCCAGGGGTAAGTTGCCCCCTCTGGAGCCCTTCCCGGCAACTTTGCAGTCATACTCAGCGGGCCGCATCCATGTCATGGGAATGTGTGCCGTGAGAGTACAGTTCCGGAACAAACAGGCGGTACTCAAACTGGTGATTGCGAAGGGCAGTCGCCCCAGTCTCCTGGGCACTGACTGGTTTCCCGCCCTGGGACTGAGTATATCAGGGCTTAATTCAATCCAAACCTGCCCTGAGATGAGCGAGGCATTATGCAAAGAATTTGCTGGTCTCTTTAATGGAAAACTGGGTTGTTATAAAGGGCCCCCAGTTGACTTCGAATTGGACCCTGGGGTGGCCCCAATCCGACTCAAACCAAGGCGAGTGCCATTTGCACTGCAACCCAAGATCGAAGCAGAGCTGGATAAATTGGTCAAGCAGGGAGTTCTCTCACCCGTGGACTCCGCTAAGTGGGAGACTCCAATCGTCACGCCCCTTAAAGCAAATGGGGAAGTCAGGATCTGTGCTGATTACAAATGTACTATCAATAAGGCACTCAGGGGAAACTCATACCCCATTCCAGTCGTATCACATCTGTTGGCTAAACTGGCTGGGGGCAAGGTGTTCGCCAAACTTGACCTGGCACAAGCTTACCAACAGCTGCCAGTAACCCCACAATCAGCGGAAGCACAGACTATTGTCACACATAAAGGGGCATTCAGAGTTAACAGATTACAATTTGGAGTTTGTGTGGCCCCAGGGATTTTTCAAGGGCTCATGGAACGCCTGTTAAGAGGTCTGCCGGGGGTCTTGCCATTTTTTAATGACGTTTTGATTGCTGGAAAAGACACACAGGAACTAGTTGCGCGTGTCCGTGCAGTGTTGCTCAAGTTCAAGGAGGTGGGGTTGCAACTAAAAAAGGAAAAATGAAGTTTTGGGGTGCCAACTGTGGAATTCTTGGGGTTTAAAATTGATGCATCAGGCATCCACCCCACAGATGCTAAGGTTAAGGCCATCATCGAGGCACCACGACCACAGAACAAGACGGAGTTGCAGTCATTCCTGGGACTTATTAACTTTTATCATTCGTTCTTACCCCAGAAAGCTTCGGTAGCTGAACCATTACATAGACTGTTGCAGAAAAAGAATGTGTGGCGATGGGGGCAGGAGCAGCAGAAGGCTTTTGACTCTTTGCGAGGAATGCTGAGTAGCAAGAGCGTCCTTGCTCATTATGATGAATCGAAGCCGCTGGTCCTGGCATGTGATGCCTCTCAATACGGCTTGGGGGCGGTGCTGAGTCATAGGGAACCGGATGGGTCGGAAAAGCCCATCTCTTTCTATTCCCGTACGTTGTCGCCCACGGAGCGCAACTATGCTCAAATTGACAAAGAGGCGCTTGCAATTGTGGCAGGAATCAAAAAGTTCCATGATTATGTGTACGGTCGTCATTTCTCCATTGAAACGGACCACAAACCACTGTTGGGGTTGTTCAACCCGAACAAACAAACACCACAAATTCTCTCCCCCAGAACGTTGCGTTGGTCTATATTCCTGAACGGGTTCCAGTACACCTTGACCCATGTGCCGGGGAAGCGGTTGTGCCACGCTGATGCGCTGAGTCGATTGCCCCTTCCTGGCGGGAGCAATGAGGATCCTGCTCCAGCGGAGCACATAATGATGCTGGAAACACTTCCTGGGGCTCCTGTAACGGCTACTGATATTGCTGAGAAAACGAGGAAAGATGCTGTTCTCTCCCGTGTGCTCACTTGGGTGGGGAGGGGGTGGCCAGGTGGTCCGCATGAAGACAAATTCAGGCCTTATGCGACAAGGCAGCACGAGTTATCCATGCATAAGGGTTGTCTCCTGTGGGGAGATAGGGTGATCATCCCAGCACCACTGAGAAACAGGGTTCTTGAGACACTTCACATGGGACACCCGGGAATGGTCAGGATGAAGTCGCTACCCCGATGTTATGTGTGGTGGCCTGGAATGGACCAGAACATAGAACAATGGGTACGAACATGCAAGGCATGCCAAGAGGTGCGGCCAGAAGTGGCCAGAGCACCAGTTCACTGGTGGGAGCAGTCCAGATCTCCCTGGAGCCGGCTGCACTTAGATTTTGCTGGGCCATTCCAGGGGAAGGTCTTTTTGGTTATCGTCGATGCATATTCCAAATGGTTAGAAGTGGCGATGGTCCCTAGCATGGCATCAGCTGCCGTAATCAAGGTGTTGAGGCAGCTGTTTGCAACCCACGGGTTACCTGAGACCAATGTATCAGATAATGGGGCAGCTTTTGTATCCCAAGAATTCAGGGCATTCTTGGCTGATAACTTCATAAGAGGGGTCACATCCACGCCCTTTCACCCATCCTCCAATGGGCAGGCGGAGCGCATGGTAAGAATAGCCAAAGAATCCATTGCGCGCTTAATGGAGGGTAACTGGTCAGCTCGCATCGCGCGAATGTTATTTTTGCAGCATGCGACGCCGTGTACTGCGACGGGCAAGTCGCCAGCTGAGCTGCTCTTGGGTAGAAGATTGGTAACGGTGTTGGATTATGTCCACCCGGATAAAATGCCAAACCGTAATTCAAGAGCAAACCCCCAGGCTGAGACTGACACAACAAGGTATTTCGCCCCTGAAGATCTGGTCTGGGTGAGGAACTATTCACGAGGTTCGCGGTGGGTGGGTGGTGTGGTCACCCGGGCTAGTGGACCTGTGTCCTATTATGTGACCTTTGAAAATGGGCAAGTTTGGAAGAGACATATAGATCAGCTGAGGCGCCGGGCGCTCAGCAGGGAAGAGTCTGATAATTCATCCCTGGCTAACGACGCAGAGCTGCAAGACCAGAGTGAAAATGGCCCAGAGGTGCAGTCACCAGGGGCTTCAGCAAATGAACCAGGGTCTGCTAGTCCTCAGGATGACGAGGTACAGGTAGGGGACCCTGAGATGTCTGGGACTCCTTCTGTTCCTGACGAAACCCCTATAGCAGCCCCCCTACCACAGGTGACACCCAATCCAGAACTGGCAACACCTGTTGTCAGGAGATCAAGTAGAAGTTGTAGGACCCCACAGTACCTGAGAGATTACGTCTGCTGTGCTCACTAGGGGGGGAGGGGTGTTGTGTATTGAGTCAAAGGATTTTATATCTGCATTATTATTGTCTGTATTTGCATTAGGGTAAAGTAACTGCCTTTTGGTTCCAGAGGGTACAGCTACCATTGGTTCATTTAAGCTGCTGTATTTGGATCCTCTGTCTTATTGGTTGCCTCCAAAAGGCAGGACTGTGATTGCCTGATATTGTTCCCTCCAAAATGTATCCTTTCTAGTTTGTTCCCTGTCCCTATAAATGTAGCTCTCCCCTCCTCAGTCTTCAGTCTTGTTGCTTTAATAAAGAAGTGTTACTAGAGAACTGTCTCCAGCATATTATGTCAAGAGAGCTGAAATCACAAACCCCACATCACAACAAATATTATCTAATACACACAATTGCGTGTGTTGTTGTTGTTTAGTCATTTAGTCGTGTCCGACTCTTCGTGACCCTATGGACCAGAGCACGCCAGGCGCTCCTGTCTTCCGCTGCCCCCTGCAGTTTGGTCAAACTCATGCTGGTAGCTTCGAGAATACTGTCGAACCATCTCGTCATTTAATACTAAAAAAAAATTACCACTAATTCCCTGTCTCCGCCTCAGTTCTGTCTGCCACTTGCAAGGAGCAGGTAAATTCTGAGCATAAAGGAACCCCTGACCATTAGGTCCAGTCACAGACATCTCCGGCGTTGCGGCACTCATCTCGCTTTACTGGCCGAGGGAGCCGGTGTAAAGCTTCCGGGTCATGTGGCCAGCATGACTTAGCCGGATCTGGTGAACCAGAGCAGCGCACGGAAACGCCATTTACCTTCCCGCCAGAGCAGTACCTATTTATCTACTTGCACTTTGATGTGCTTTCGAACTGCTAGGTTGGCAGGAGCAGGGACTGAGTAACGGGAGCTCACCCCGTCGCGGGGATTCAAACCGCCGACCTTCTGATCGGCAAGCCCTAGGCTCTGTGGTTTAACCCACAGTGCCACCCACGTCTGAGCATAATGGCATCACAAATGCAGGAGAAGTCAGGGAGCAGTGGACAAGCAGGCACAGAAACGTCCCATTTCAGCAAAGCTTGTTGTTTTTGAAATGTACGCATGATATACATGCTTCAGCAATATAGCACCCCACAGATATCAAGTTGGAGGTGCACTGAATATGAACCATTTCCTTTGGCTTGGCTCCGAATTTCAAAACTTGGGTACATTCCTGACTTTTGAGAATTAGAGCCATTCATCATTGTTCATGCACTAGCTTGGAATGCACAAAGTGAAACAAAGCATTCAGCATTCACAATGCCATCCGGCTTCAAGCGGAGGTTCTGCAGCTCAGCAGATTGCTGAACCTTTTCAGTGGCGAGTTCCAGAACCCTGAAAATATACACTAGAAACAGCAAACTGGATGTTGGGCAGGGAGGGGGGAAGCTAGTCGTACATATATATGCATCATATTAGCCACAAACTAATCGTTTCATAAATCCCATTACCCAGGTGCTAATATTTAGATTAGTTTTCGTATAATTTCCACATCCAAAACCCCACCATAGGGGTTATCAGAAATATGTACCATACTGTAGCTAATAGATAAATAAATAAATGGGAGGACAAGCCATCAATATTCTGGTGTAGTAAGAGAGATTGCCTTCTCCAATGACAATCAGCTCTGCATAATTAAAATAGCTTAGAGTGCTGAACTAATTTTCAGATTGGAGGTTTCTTCCGGTAGTGGTTCTTTACATACAAAGTTTCTACTGCGACTGAATTTAATTGTGAATCTAATTACAATTTTAATGAATATCTTCAGCACTGCATGTAAAAATCGCACTCCACAGCAAAGCTATATTAGCACCAGTAAAAGCTCTTTCTGATCGCAAATACAGATGATGGGAAAAAAAAAAAATGTGGCTCTGAAATCTAAATATATTTATATATTTAGATGCAGTATTTTTTCTATGTTTCTGAAACTGGCTGAAGCTCTGGGACATATTCCTTATGACTTATTTATATTCTGCAAGGAAGATACCTGTGCAATTTGTTTGCTTATACAGCCCACCAGAGCAGATTTTAGGGCGGTTTACAAAAACAACCTAATTTTCAGTACAATGTAAAAACAAATTATTTGCATGGGTGCATATATTTCAAGTGCAATCTACATTTATTTATTATGATGTTGATATTCTGTCCTGCTTTTCTGACAAAACTGGCTCCCAGTGCATCTTTCGACAAATTAAAATCCACCACAATGATAGCAACATGCAATGTCAAGCTTTCGTGGGGGCAATAAGGTGGGGGAGAAGACATGGAGGGAGAGATGACTGCAGCTCAAAATATCTTACTTCAAATTATTTGCTTCTTCCATTTTACCTGGCTGGCTGGTTCATTCCGCTTTCAGAAAGAAGGAGGAAAAAAATGGCTTTGCTTTTTGAACAAAGTCAGCCCTGGGCAAAAGATTGGAGGGTTTTTTCTTCCCAAATAAAAATAAAAATTTACCCCCTCTTTTTCCTTCGTCATCTCACTTTCAATTAGTGTTTCACTGTTATTGGTTATTGCATGTTGCTGATCTTTTGGGTTCTGACAGATCAGGGCTGGGAATAAACCTTGTTTATAAACACGACACTTTCAAGACACACACACACGCCGAAGGAGAGGAGGGAGGAAGTGAGACAGATAGATAAAATATTTATTTGTGTCAGCCACAAGCCATAGCAAAGGAATCAAATACAACAAAATACAGATATAGCTGGATGGTTGGCTATACAAAATACATTCTGAGAATTTACAACTATACAAATGAAAAGCTAATTACTGTCCTTGACCGCAAATAAAAGCTATGAATGAGTGGGTATCTTTACTAGACATTAAAGAGGTTAGTCAGATGGTAGATCTAATTCGAATTGTTCCAGCTAAAAAAATTGCTGTGTTTGGTGTCACCTGGTAATCTTGGTCTGCAAGAAGGAAGGACACCGTAGCAATGGATGAACAACCTGGTTTGGATGACAGAAGAGAGGTGATGCAGATCTTTACAAAGAGCAAGCTAGGAGTACATAAGCTAAAGATTCAATACTGCCGTCTCCACATGGGCACAATCATTTTTCAAGCAGAATTTGACGGAAGCAACCCTCGAGAACCTCTGATGGTAGTATGTTCAATTTTGCATAGGTGAAAGCAAGTCTGTAGTTTAAAACTTAAGTTTTGCAGACAGGATGCAGATGTGTGGAGGAGACTAAGTGGGAATTATTATTATTATTATTATTATTATTATTATTATTATTATTATTATTATTATTATTATTAATACCCCACCCATCCGGCTGGGTTTCCCCAGCCACTCTGGGCGGCTTCCAACAAAGTATTAAAATACAGTAGTCTGTTAAACATTAAAAGCTTCCCTAAACAGGGCTGCCTTCAGATGTCTTCTAAAAGTCTGGTAGTTGTTCTTCTCTTTGACATCTGGTAGGAGGGCGTTCCACAGGGCGGGTGCCACTACCAAGAAGGCCCTCTGACTGGTTCCCTGTAACTTGGCTTCTCGCAGTGAGGGAACCACCAGAAGGCCCTCGGTGCTGGACCTCAGTGTGTAGCACCCTGCTTGTGGTTAACGCTTAGCTGGAATGAAATATTCAACGCAGCAATAGAGAAATTAAAATAATAATTTATTTGTCAGACAAATAAATGATAGGCACAGTGGTATATGGTTACCAAAGCTCTGCCCCCTCCAGCTCTGATGGCCAGCACTTATATTTCCTCAGCCCAGCCCCCTTGCTCCTCCTTTGGCTGCCTCTGTCCAATCAGCCTAGTTGAAATTCCTATTGGCTGTTTGCTAGAACCAATCATAAAAGATACACCCATTTCCTATTACCTTTTATGGGAGACAAAGAGCTATATTTCCTTCTGTCCATAAATGGCAGACAAGTAGCCATATATCTTACATTTGCCTTGACAAGGCACCTTAATTACCAGATCACCTTTTGCCCCTGTTGCCCCTGTATTCCAAAACAAATGGCTCGTGGTATTAAATTCTATCTAAACAGAGATCTTGGGTTCACATTCTCACACACCATCAATGAAATAAGAATCTAACATAAGAATCTAACATTTCTTACTTTCTAAATCCTTTGCCTAATTACATTAAGCCAACAAATCTCATACATAACATAGATAGCTTTTTAGAAGAAAAGGCCTTTGCAAAGTAAAAAGGAACTCAGTAAAAAAACAGCTTCAAAAGAAGCCTCTTCAGTTTACACCCTCCTTTCCCAGCCAGCTGCTTTTCCCACTAGCTCTTCCCAAAATTTATTGCCCTTTAACTCTCTCAGTATACCTTAAACCTTAGGAAAATATGGCTAGAGTCTGATGGGAGGCACATGGTATTATTTTCTGTTAAACAATAAATCTTACTATTTACCAACTCTTAATTAGTGTTTTTGCAGCTTGATTGTATTCTGTAATATGTAGGGTCAGTGTAACATTTGCTCCCAGCCTGTAATTCCCTTTTACAACTTTGAGAAACTTGTCTCCTGCTACTGCTATAAATCAGGGGGGCCCTTGTTCAGGAGAGCAGGAAGATAAACAACTGCCAAAGTACTTAGCCAGCTGGTTTCTGCCTGGCATGAAACATACAAACATTTGCAAATATATCTTTAAGCTCATTTTAAAATACAGGCCTTGATCAGATGCCTCAAGTGTCCGGGTAGAACGATGGGGGTGGAGACGCTCCTTCAGGTATACTAGACCGAGGCCGTTTAGGGCTTTAAAGGTCAGCACCAATACTTTGAATTGTGTTCGGAAACGTACTGGGAACCAATGGACAATTATTTTTTTGCAGTGGCTAAATTATTCTGTTGCTCAATGTCATATAGGCACTGCCTAATTAAATTATTTGCTTTATCGAAGCCCAACATTGGTGTGATAAACCAGAGAAGTAGAGCTTTTGAGTAAAAGTTTTGGTCCAAGAGCTCTTGTGACAGTCTTGCAATATTAAGGGGAATCGACCAGTGGGGATTAAGTTCAGGTGAAGTCAATAAGTAGATTTACTGTAGTAAATTTGTGATTCAACTGAGGAAAGGTTGGCCTCCAAGCGCAATGAAGCGTTTGGAACACAAGATGGCACTGAGAAAAGTTGCCTTAAGAACTTGGACTGAACGGTTTCTATAGAGTCAAGCATTAGGCCAAATCTGTGCCCCATATAGCAGTGGGGCAAGGGGTTTAGCTTTGAAACCAATAGTACTACCGCCTTTTGTGTGCAAAAGACGCGATAAAATCCTGGCACTTTGAGACTCTTTTTCCTTCACGTAATTCAGATGTGCTCCCCAGGACCCTGTTGACTGAAAGACAAGTCCAAGATATTTAATGGCTTTGACTTGTGCGATCGTCTATTATCCATTTGCCATCTATAGGCCCTGTGGTTTATTGAGAACACTATGACTTTGTTTTATTGTAATTCATAGCTGGTTGTTCTTTTTGGCAGTATCCTGTGAATGTCCTCATCAATATTTTTAGGCCCACTTCTGTTTGGGATAGGAGTATCGCGTCATCTGCATATAGTAGGACTGAGATGGCCTTTGTGGCCAATTTAGGAGCATGAAACTCTGGTGATGTTAGATGAATGTCATCTATGTATAAATTAAACAGTGTCAGAGCTAAAATACAGCCTTCCTTAACTCCTTTAGTAGCTTGTTCTGATCTTGAGAGATGCTCATTAGTCGAGCATTGCACCTTCAGCATGGTGTTTTTATATACAGTGGTACCTTGGGTTACATACGCTTCAGGTTACAGACGCTTCAGGTTACAGACTCCGCTAACCCAGAAATAGTACCTCAGGTTAAGAACTTTGCTTCAGGATGAGAAGAGAAATCGCGCAGCAACGGTGTGGCAGCAGCAGGAGGCCCCATTAGCTAAAGTGGTGCTTCAGGTTAAGAACAGTTTCAGGTTAAGAACAGACCTGCAGAATGAATTAAGTTCTTAACCCGAGGTACCACTGTAGACATTTGATCAGAAAAAGCAATCTATGGCTGAAGAATTCAACTTGTCCCACAGTCGGAAGTGAGATGTTACGTCTGGCAGGGAGAAGTCCAGGGGTCTTGTGTACCCTCAGGAAGGGAGGGGGCTTTCAAATCAGCACAGACGAGGAGGGAAATGAAACGTAAGGATCAAAGACGTCTCGCGCAATTCCCACGCCTACATTGTTGGCCTGGGAATCGTCGGAAACCACTCCCCGAATCTGACTCAACAGGTTCAGACGCGTAATTCTGAACTGTAGCTGTTTCTTGTATATATGTAATATATAAGACTGTAAATGTCAATGCTGTAATATGTAAGACTGTAAATGCCAATGCTGACTGTGCAGGTGTGTTAATGCCAAGGCGAAACACCACCTTTACAAGCACACCTGACCCATGCATCTCTCCTGGGAGAGATGCAATGGCTTGGGCACGCGCAAGCTCCACGCTGCCCAAACGGTCTGCCCACTGCCTCCCCCCCAGCTGTAGGGCAGCTGAGTGGGAGGAGGCAGGCAGACTCCAGAGGCCCTGTGGTGCAGCCCACCCCTATGGACGGCTCATCCCACCCTCGCCCTGCCCCTATGGGCAGTTCGCCCTGACCCTGGGCACGCCACCCCATGCACCCAAGCAGCTTCCTCCGCGGCTGCTTCCTGCCCATGTGCACCCAGGTGCATTGCTCTGCAGGGTCATGCAGTTTTTGTAGTCTTTGCACACGTAAGCAGACACATACGAACCAAGAGAGTGCAAGGCGCGCATACACACACATGCACATACATGGAGGCTGGAAACACCAGTTAAGCAGGTGCATAGAAGCATCCGCCCCCCCAAGCACTGGTTACCCATAGGCGCTAGGGGTTTGGGGCACGCAGGTGCCAGGCTCGCAGGATCTTTGCACCCCAGCACCGCATATGCTTAAGACAGCCCTGTGCCTGACCAAGCTTAAAATACCCCCCCCCCGAACTCGGCTTGCTGCAATGCCCCCTTATTATAGACTGGCACAGTCATTTTCCTCCTCCACACTTCTCAGTGAGTTCCTGTATTTTTTTTCCTAGGAGTAAAAAAAGTACTGAGTAAAAGTGGGGGAAATATTCTGTTGCTGGAGAAAGTTTTTAAGGAAGGTATATGTTCAAGCTTGGGAAGAACAACTTTTATGTTCACGCTAAATTTGTGAGAACAAGTGGTGGGGATCTAGCAGGATATTATGAAAACCTTGTTGTGCTTGGGAGAATATTTTTACTTTCATTTTGTTGTTTAAATTTAAGAACATTGCTACTAGCAATATATCACAGCCGGCCGGCTCTTTTTAAGCAGCAGTTGTTGGCTAGTGTTTGCAAAAAGGACTGGAAGATACCCAGTTGGACCCCAGTTGGCAGGAAGAAACATTTTTAAGGGGAACACATCAAGTAGGATAGTGATGAATAGATTGGCTACGTATTTAGGCTACATGTTTAGGGAAGCTTTTCATGTTTGATGTATTTCTGTATTTTAATATTTGGTTGGAAGCCGCCCAGAGTGGCTGGGGAAGCCCAGCCAGATGGGTGGGGCAATAATAATAATAATAATAATAATAATAATAATAATAACCTCCACCCACATGACTAATATTCATGTACCATGAAATAACAGACTGTTAGGGTGGGGTGTGGGGGTGTGTGCGCATGTCCTCTTTTTTGCTCTTTGAAATATGGCAGCCCAACACTGCATCACTCGGGGGATTGTACACACATGAATTTGATGGCTGGCTGGTGAAGGACCCTGAGTGAGAGGCAAGGAAGGGAAGATCTCCCAGGGCTGGAGGGTGGGAGAAGAAGGAAGCTCCCAGGTAAGAACTGGGAGAGTTCATGCCTTTCTGTGTGAGACAAACATTGGGGGGGGGGGGGAGTTGTTGTAGTTGTTTTTGTACTATTTCTCTCCTCTTCTTCTTCTTCTTCTTCTTCTTCTTCTTCTTCTTCTTCTTCTTCTTCTTAGCTTATCTTTTATTGTGAAAGGTAAAGGACCCCTGGATGGTTAAGTCCAGTCAAAGGCGACTATGGGGTGTGGTGCTCATCTCGCTTTCAGGCTGAAGGAGCCAGCGTTTGTCCACAGAGCTTTCCAGGTCATGTGGCCAGCATGACCAAACCGCTTCTGGTGCAACAGGACACCGTGACGGAAACCAAAGCGCACAGAAATGCCGTTTACCTTCCCACCGCAGCAGTTCCTATTTATCTGCTGGTACTGGCATGCTTCCAAACTGCTAGGTTGGCAGGAGCTGGAACAGAGCAATGGGAGCTCACCCCGTTGCAGGGATTCGAACTGCAGACCTTCTGATCAGCAAGCCCAAGAGGTTCAGTGGTTTAGACCACAGCGCCACCCACGTTTTATTGCATTCTGCGATGAAAAAGCTTCAATAAAAATGTATGGGGGGGGGCAGGAATGCTTGTGTAAGAAATCTACCATGCAATTTTATACATGTCTACTCAGAAGCTCCACTGAGTTCAGTGGGACTTACTCCCCTGCTAAGAGTATGTAGGACTGCACTCCTAATTATCATGCTATGAGCTAGAATCGTTTTTCATATACCGTATTGGCCTGAATATAAGCCGCACCCGAATATAAGCCGCACCTTTAAAATTCAAGGGGGAGAGGTGGAGGAAAAAAGCCAATACCTGAATATATGTTGCTCCCTTAACATTCCACAGGCACTCACACCCATTCCGTTTTGCCATATGTCTGTTTCAGCAGCGATATTATAAAAGCCAATTTTTGTAAGGTCGCGAATTTAAGCCGCACTTTAACTTTTGGAATTTTTTTGGGGGGGAGTGAGGCTTATATTCAGGCCAATACAGTAATTTACCCACACTCACACAAATTCACTAGTTTGTCAGGACCGTAGGCAGGGGTTTTAGAAATTAATGTTTCAGTAAAGAGCCAGTTGGAATGAATCTCCAGGAGTGAGCTGTGTACCCAGAAACACAAAGATTTGATAGCCATTTACAAGAAGAGAGAATCCTCTGGAAAAGAGAGGCAGAAGAACGACACAGCTGGGGGAGACTGAGAAACTATTTGGATGACCTGTGGTTGCATTTCTATGGTACAAATCACACACACAGATGATAATAATAATAATAATAATAATAATAATAATAATAATAATAATTTATTATTTGTACCCCGCCCATCTGGCTGGGTTTCCCCAGCCACTCTGGGCAGCTTCCAACAAAGATGAAAAGTACACTAAATGTCACATATTAAAAACTTCCCTGAACAGGGAGATGTGTGTACGGTAGTACCTTGGTTCTCAAACTTAATCCGTTCCAGAAGTCTTTTTTCTTACCTGCACTGATTATAGTCATTGTTTGGATGGGGGGCTTTTATCCATTTCCGCAGTCACTCACTCACTCACTCACTCACTCAATCAGTAGCTGAACTGGGATCCACCCAGTAACAAAAGCAAATTAACTGAAAAAGCCTCAAAACAAAAACCACAAAAGAAATAGCAAAAACAAAAGCACCGAATATAAGCTCCAAATATCACCTCAGAACACTGCAATCGGAAACGGAAGGCTTGAATTACAATGGGGGGGGGGGATGGATGCAAATTAGCAGTGCAACAGGAAACACAGGGGGACTCAAAGCAGAGCACGTTTGGCTTCTGAAAAAGAGTTCGAAAACCGGTTTTGTAGTGTTCGGGTTCCGAGTTATTCGTGAAACATTTTTAAACCAAGCTACCACTGTACTATGGGACGCAGGTGGCGCTGTGGGTTAAACCACAGAGCCTAGGACTTGCTGATCAGAAGGTCGGCAGTTCGAATCCCTGTGACGGGGTGAGCTCCCGTTGCTCGGTCCCTGCTCCTGCCAACAATTCGAAAGCACATCGAAGTGCAAGTAGATAAATAGGTACCGCTCTGGCGGGAAGGTAAATGGCGTTTCCATGCACTGCTCTGGTTCGCCAGAAGCGGCTTAGTCAATGCTGGCCACATGACCCGGAACCTGTACGGCGGCTCCCTCAGCCAATCAAGCAAGATGAGCGCCACAACCCCAGAGTCGGTCACGACTGGACCCAATGGTCAGGGGTCCCTTTACCTTTACCTTTACCACTGTACTATGAATCAAAGCCCCGGCTGTGTGTGAACCAAGTCTCTGAGTCTGACAGCAAACGTAGCATAATGGAGGGGCTGAGACTGCAGTTTCGTTGCACACTAACCTGCTCACAAGCCCCAGTGAACGCAATGGGAGGCATCTGAGAGTAAACATTGTTAGGGTTGTGCTGAATGAGCCAGGGCCAAAAACGAAGCCATTTCAACGAGACCCATCCGTTTTCTGCAGGCAGGATAGGAGGAGTTTTTATTGAATGAGTCGATCTGATCTCTACCACCCATTAGAATTCTTGTCAGCAGCAGAACAATGCATGCCAAGGCTGGTTAAATAATAATTCAGTTGCATATGTTCGCTCTTGTCCCCGCCTCTTTGCTAGGCAAATGGAAATTTCGTTTTTGAAACCTCTTCTAGGAACCGTCATGACAGAAAAATCATTACCATTACTAGGAGATGATTCACACATGCAAATAACATCATTTACCGACCATGGAGTACTAGTAGCTGCATGTGTGAAAAGAGTCCAATGAAAAGCTTGCTTTTTTTAGTTCCCCAGAAATACTTTAAATTGTTGTTGTTACTGTTCACCTGTTGGAGAAATTCAAGGAGTCGGTCTCTAAGTGAAAAGATAGGCCTTTATTGAAATACAAATGCATTTAGGGATAACCTCAAAAATAAGGAGGCTGAGAAAAACCACACCCAAAGCCATGCTTCTTATACACTTCCAGATTATGCACTTGATTGCATTTCACCAGTCAAATTATCACAGCAATCTTAGCCATTGCAACTCAATGTCACCACCCTGAACTTATCAAAATCATTTAGCTCTCCATATCAGCCCTTTAACGTCTTTCTTTATTAAGACTTTGACTAATTTTCCTATTCATTAAATGTCTACCAGTGGCCTCTTACATTATTATTATTATTATTATTATTATTATTATTAGTATTAGTATCATCAGTTTTAAACATTTCAATCATTTTACAATCATTTTAACATTTGAAAACTCAACATCCTCCCCCCTCTTTCTGTGGTTCCTTAATTTTGTTTTTAATATTTTCTGCATATTCCAAATTAACTCAATTTACTCATTTCTTCCTCTTCTTTAAATATATACTCTTATAGAACTGCAGGTTGTTACAATAATCCTGCCAATGTTCTTAACTGTTTGCAGTTTATTTGTAAATAGTCACTAAACCATTTCCATTCCTTTATAAAAAGTTTGTTATCTTGATTTCTTATTTTTCTGGTAAGTTTCACCATTTCTGTGCAGTCCATAAGTTTCTGTACCCATTCTTCTTTCGCTTCAACTTCTTCTTCTTTCCATTTTTGGGCAAGTAACATTCTTGCTGATGTAGTCACATATATGAATAAATTTCTATACAGTTTGAGTAGTTCTGTCCCTATAATTTCCAAAAGGAAGGCTTCTGGGGTGTTTTTTTTTACAAACGTTATTTTAAACACCTTTTTCAATTCATTATATATCATTTCCCAGTAAGCTTTAACCTTACTGCAAGACCAATTCTTACATCTACCTACAAACCAATTCAAGGTTAATCAGAATTGCCAGGCCTAGCTGATTCTTTTCTGATGCATATAATTGCAGATCCCTATTTTCCAGGGACATCCCTGATTTAGAGAAGCTGTCCCGGTTTCTGATTTGATCCCAGAATGTCCCACTTTTCCTTTAGATGTCCCTATTTTCATTGGAGAAATGTTGGAGGGGATGGAGTTATCTGACCCTGAGCTGTCTGAAGGCAATCCTGTATAGGGAAGTGTTGTTTTTTAAAAGTTTAATGTTTTATTATGTTTTTATATACAGTCATACCTCAGGCTACAGACAACTTCAGGTTGCATTTTTTCGGGTTACGGACGCGCCAAAACCTGGAAGTACCGGAATGGGTTACTTCCGGGTTTCGGGGGTTGCACATGCACAGAACCGCCGAATCGCAACCCGCGCATGCACAGATGCGCCACTGCGGGTTGCAAACACTTCGGGTTGTGAACATTAATAATAATAATAATAATAATAATAATAATAATAATAATAATAATTTATTATTTATACCCCGCCCATCTGGCTGAGTTTTCCCCAGCCACTATGGGCGGCTCCCAATCAGTGTTAAAAACCGTACAGCATTACATATTAAAAACATGCATCCCGCAGAGACCACTGTATGCTGGAAACTGCCCAGAGTGGTTGGGGCAACCCAGTAAGATATGTGGGGGTATACACAGTAACATTGCAGTGGTACCTCAGGTTACAAACGCTTCAGGTTACAGATGCTTCAGGTAACAAACTTCGCTAACCCAGAAATAGTACCTTGGGTTAAGAACTTTGCTTCAGGATGAGAACAGAAATCGTGTGGCGGCGGTGCAGCGGGAGGCCCCATTAGCTAAAGTGGTGCTTCAGGTTAAGAACAGTTTCAGGTTAAGAACGGACGTCCAGAACAAATTAAGTTCTTAACCTAAGGTAAGGTAAGGTAAAGGTAAAGAGAGCCCTGACCATTAGGTCCAGTTGTGACCGACTCTGGGGTTGCAGCGCTCATCTTGCTTTATTGTCCGAGGGAGCCGGCGTACAGCTTCCAGGTCATGTGGCCAGCATGACTAAGCCAAAATTCTCCCTTCTTCAACCTCAGTTCCCATCTCCCGAGAGTGCCAAAAAAATAAGCACAGCAAAATTATCTTAATAAATAATAAATTCGTTCAGCTTATATTCCCTCATGTATGTGATAAAGAAAAAAGAAAAAAATCAAGGCAGTTCAGAATTTTCCATATTTGAAAGTTTAAAAAGTAGATAGGACTGACATTATTTTTATTGTGATCTCTACATTGCAATAGTTGGTAATGCGTATCTTGGTTGTGCTAATTAATGCATGTTAATTAACCTGCTGAGGAATGGGGCTTTGATCTACCAGTTGAGCCCTTGCAAATCATATCTTACTTAACCTAAATGTCAACAACATTGTTTAGAAAAGCCTCCGTTTAAAAATAATTACCTTTAAAGCACTAATCAGTATAAATTCAGACTACAAAGAAGTAAATGTGAGATTCAAATAAAGAAGGGGATAGAAAGAAGTTTTTGTCAAGATGGTTTGCAACATTTGGAGGTGGTGGCAGCAATTCAACAGGTGCAGCTTTTGCCGGTGCATAAATGAGATCTAATGCTCAGCAATGCTGGAGACTAAAAAGAAAAGATTTTAGTTTTGAAAGAATTTGACATTTGATATTTCAGCAAAGCATCAAAGTAGTCGTAATGGATAAAATCAGTACTTTGGTAGATTTCCTTCCCACACACACACACCTTTTTCTGTTCTTGTTTTTTTTACTTTTCCCCATCTAAACCTGGGAGCATTCTACAAAGATAGATTGAAATAACGTGGGGAAATCAGACCCTGTTGTGTGCCCTGATAAATCTGAGTTCTTGAGTGATTTTTTATTTCATATACACAAAAGAATAATGTAGTCCTGTTGTTCTTTAAACCACATATTGGGGCACTATAATCTTTTCAGTGCTTAGACCTCGAAAGTTCTTAAGCCAACTCTGATGATCAGGGAAAGCTGTGGCCTGTCAGTTTCTGGTTGTCATAAGCTGTTAAATGCTTACAGGTTCTGCTGGGGAAAAGGTGTCAATGGTAGCAGGTTGGTTTATTCACCTCAAATCTTCTAGACTGGATATCCATCATTATTTAATCCAGGGCCGTCTCTAGCATATGCACCGTCTGTGTGCAAAAATCCGCCCAGCGCCCCCCAATTTTTTGGGAGGGGGCAGGTCAAAGTTGTTGAGCTTTTAAGGATGGGAACAGCGAGGACTACTGACATGGAGGAAGAAGAAGAAGAAGAAGAAGAAGAAGAAGAAGAAGAAGAGGAGGAGGAGGAGGAGTTTGGATTTGATATCCCACTTTATCACTTTTTTTAGGAATCTCAAAGCAGCTAACATTCTCCTTTCCCTTCCTCCCCCACAACAAACACTCTGTGAGGTGAGTGGGGCTGAGAGACTTCAAAGAAGTGTGACTAGCCCAAGGTCATCAGCAGCTGCATGTGGAGGAGCGGAGACGCGAACCCAGTTCACCAGATTACGAGTCTACCGCTCTTAACCACTATACCACATGGGGGGGGAGGCTGCAGCGATAACTCCATCTTCCGTTTTTGCGATCATGCGAAAATGAAAGACAATACTAGGGGGCACCGCCGGATTCATTGATTCTGCAGCTCTTCCGCAAAAGAGAACGGAAATGACCCATTCGCAATCGACAGGTTGGGCAGACCTGGGGGTAGATAGTTAAGAGCTTAGGCAGCTTCAGCACCCAGCACCCCCCGGAATTCAGCACCCAGGTGCCATGCACCCCTGGTAAAAATGGCCCTGGCAAGACAGGAAGCCCTTTTAATACACCTAAGAACAGATTTGTAAGATTTAACTCGGGTTTCCGTTGGCGAGGCTCAACTAAGTCTCATGAAATCAATGGACTTAGGTTACTAGGACTGCTGTTGGACATCTGCCTATGTCTTTATAACTTGAACTGATACGAAGAAGTGAAATCTGCTAGATTTCACCCACTGTCTGCATTTATCCATGCTAAGCTGCTGTTAAATGCACATGAAAGGAACTATTGAAAGAAGTTGGAACCTTATTTAGAATGACTTCAAGGTATGCAATGAAAGTGAAGTGAAATGTGGCTATTAAAAATATGTCTTTCTTTAAAAATTCCTGCTTTTATAAATGATTTGGTGGAGTTTTTATCAACAGAGCACATTGCTTATCACTTGATCACCGTTCAGTTGTAACTAGACACACTTCAGTTATTTTTTTTTAATGTACCATTTTTAAACTTACTGTTCTGATCAATAGACTGAGCTTTGTTATTCAACAGCAATAATAAGTGCTATGATGGAAGCCAACTCCATGCCAATTGTTTTCACTCCTTTAAAAGCAGTGGTTCTCAAACATTTTCATCTGGGCCACAGTTTCTGAATAAAAATTTGCTTGTGCCACACTGATTTTATAAAAAAATAAGAAATACATTGGGAAACATTGGGGAAAGAATCAACTTCTAGTAATGCTTGACTTATAACACAAAACACAACTACTTTATAGTATGATCATGGGACACCCAGAAAGATGATGACGATGATGATTTTTAAACTTACTATTCTTTTTTAATTTTTAAACTTGCACCCATCAGGCTTACAACATATCTAAAAATATAATAAAAACATCAGTCCTTAAAAAACATTCCGATACAGGGCTGCCTTCAGATGTCTTCTAAAAGTTGTGTATCTTTTTGACATCTGATGGGAGGGTGTTCCACAGGGATGGAGCCACTACTGAAAAGGCCCTCTGCCTGGTTCCCTGTAACGTCGTTTCTCACAATGAGGGGACCAGAAGAAGAACCTGGGAGGAGGACCTCAGTGTCCAGGCTGAACAACGGGGGTGGAGACACCCCTTCAGGTACACTGGGCCAAGGCTTTAAATTTAGGGCTTTAAAGGTCAGCACCAACACTTTGAATTGTGCTCGGAAACTTCGCAACGTTGCTGTTAAAAATGCAAACATGCAAAAAGAATGAAGAGCAAAAGGATTTGCCTTAAAATTGTCCAAATATATTCTGGCAGAAAACATTTATAAACCCACACTATAAAACTCGTGTGTGTGTGTGTGTGTGTGTGTGTGTGTGTGTGTGTACATACACACACACACACTTCCTAAGTTTCCGTTTCAATATATATCCAGACACAGAAGGACAAAGTCTTTGATAGATTCCTATTTCACCAAGAGAGTGAGGACTTACTTTCTAAAGCTTAAAAGCATGTTCTGAAGTAAAGCCAGCCAACATCTACCCGTATTTTTTTTTTTGCTGCTATGCAGCTAGGCCTCTGTCAGCTCAGAATCCCAGAAAAAAACAGCTTGACCTTTGATTTCCTGCCATAAAGGAGAGAATGAAATGAAAGGCCCCTTCCGTGCTGTCTCACCTGGTTGTGTCTTTAATTATCAACTCTCTGCACCTGCGGTGAGCAAGAGAAGAGAACTTCTTAGAGAACCTTCTGTAGTGTTTCAGCAACCCCATATCAAACGAATGAGTACTTTTCTCTGTTGGTTTGAAACACAAAGGATGATCTGTAGGTGCACAGATTTGGGTTGGCACCGTTTCCCCCATGTTTATAGCTTTATGTCTGTCTTGTTCCAGGGTATGACCCATCATAAAATCATAGAATCAAAGAAATGTTGAGTTGGAAGGGATCTCCAAGGGTCATCTAGTCCAACCCTCTGCAATGCAGGAATCATTTGTCCCATGTGGGACTCAAACCCACAACAGAAGCCTTAAAACCAGCAGTCTATACTGGCGCAGCATAGCCTCCAACATTTCTCCGATGAAAATAGGGGTGTCCCAAGAATAATAATAAAAATTTGGTATGCCACAACGGCCGCCCGAATATTACTTGCTAAAATTTGGAAAACACAAGAACTACCAACAGTGGAAGATTGGCAGATGAAGATGATGGACTTTTCGAAGCTAGCTGACCTGACTGGAAGAATCCGCGACCAGAAAGAAGAGGAGTTTCAAGAGGACTGGAGGAAATTTAAGGACTACAAGTATTTGAATAAATATTGTAATATTAAAAATTAGAAATTACTTGAAAGAAACAAATAGGCCTAGGATTAAACTAGGTTATAATTAAATAAATGGGATTAGGAATATTAAGAAATGTGAATAAGATGGACTATAATTGGAAATTGTTTTAGTTTAATAATGATATTGGAAAGCTGTTACTTTCAACTACAAGGAAACTCAGAAGGGAGGGACTAGAGGAAGTCAACCAAGATGTTTAAAAGGTTGGATTTGTAAAGAATTAAGTTTGTTGTTATTGTTTATCTGTTTATTGTTCCTTTTTTCTTCTTTTGTTCATTGATGTATTTTTCTTTTTTTCTGTTTTTGTGTGTCATTCTGCTTTGTGGTTTTTGTTATTATTGTGGAAAATCTAATAATTTTTTTATATATATAAAAGAATAATAATGAAAAGGACGCGTTGGTGCTGTGGTCTAAACCACGGAGCCTAGGGCTTGCTGATCAGAAGGTCGGCGGTTCAAATCCCCGCGACGGGGTGAGCTCCTGTTGCTCTGTCCCAGCTCCTGCCAACCTAACAGTTCGATAGCACATCAAAGTGCAAGTAGATAAATAGGTACCACTCCGGCGGGAAGGTAAACAGCATTTCCATGCACTGCTCTGGTTCGCCAGAAGCAGCTTAGTCATGCTGGCCACATGACCTGGAAAAACTGTCTGCAGACAAACGTCGGCTCCCTCGGCCAGTAAAGCGAGATGAGCGCCACAACCCCAGAGTCGTCTGCGACTGAACCTAACAGTCAGGGGTCCCTTTACCAAGAAGAAGAAGAGGAAGAAGAAGAAGAAGAAGAAGAAGAAGAAGAAGAAGAAGAAGACAACTTTTAATAATAATAATTTTATTATTTATAACCCGCTCATCTGACTGGGTTGCCTAGCCACCCTGGGCAGCTTTCAACCTATATAAAAATATAGTAAACATTAAACATTTAAAAACTTCCCCATACAGGGCTGCCTTCAGCTGTCTTCTAAAAGTTGTATAGTTAGTTATTTCCTTGGTTTGGTGGTTGCCTAACTCCACACCCCGCAACAGTTCTCCAATGAAAATAAGGACAACCTAAGGAAATAGAGATGTCCTATTTTAGGATAAATAGGGACGTCCTAAGGAAAAGTAGAACATTCCGGGATTAAATCAGAAACCGGTAAATCCAGGACTGTCCCTGGAAAATAGGGACACTTGGATGGTCTGGTGTAGCCCCAGTCTGGTCTCTGCTGATAATTCCAACTGCCTAATTAACAGACGGCAGGGGCATTAGATAACTAAACCCAGCTTCTGCACTTTCTCTTCTTGAACAGATTGTTGAAGCTATTGCCACCGGTTTCATCAGGTCAATTGCAATTCCAGTTTGTTTTTTTCATTGAGCTGAGAAAACATGCCTACTTCTATGATGTACATCCTAGCTGAGGTTAGGGTCGGGTATCTGTAGTGTTCCAGTTGTTGCTGGACTCCAGTTCCTATCAGCTGGACTCCAGTTCCCATCAGCCCCAGCTAGGATGGCCAATAGTAAGACATGACAGGAGGTTCCAGTTCCATAACACATGGAGGATAAAAGATTCATCACTCAGGGGTAGCCAACATGGTGTCCCCAAGATGGGAACCTTTGGCCCTCCAAATGTTGCTGGACTGCTGGGATAGCTAAGCTAGGAGAGCTCAGTCGGTCATGGGTTCGAACCCCACATTGGGCAAATGATTCCTGCATTGCAGGAATGACCTCTGAGGTCCCTTCTAACTCTACAGTTCTATGATTCTCTTCTATGCTACTCCCATCATGTTGCCAACCCAAATCCGTACACAACTCAGGACCTCAATACCTTGAGGACCGCCTCTCCCCATACGATGACCCTGCGCTTGTCATCAGAAGCCCTTCTCTGTGTCGTCTTTCCCTGAGAGGTTTGGAGAATGACAACATGAGAATGGGCCTTTTCTGTAGTGGCTCCCCATTTGTGGAATATTCTCCCCAGAGAGGCTCACCTGACACCATCATTGCATGCCTTTAGGCACCAAGCGTAAAACAATCTATGGCCTTTTAAAAGTGTGGGGGTGGGTGGGGACTTATTATGATTTTTCTTTTGATTGTTTTATTTTTATTTTGCTATGTACAGTGGACGCTCGGGTTGCGAACATGATCCATGCCGGAAGCACATTCGCAACCCACAGCATTCGCAACCCGCAGCACCGCATGTGCGGGTGGGTCGCAATTTGGTGCTTCTGCCAATGCACAAGCGTCGAAACCTGGAAGTAACCTGTGCCGGTACTTCAAGGTTCGGCACGGTGCGCAACCCCAAATCGCACAACCTGAAGTGCCTGTAACCCGAGGTATGACTTTTTATATTATATAATTATTATTTTTAATGTTGCACACCACCCTGAGATCTTTGGTTAAAGAGTGATATATAAAATAATAACAACAATAAAATAATAATAATAACAACAATAATACTGTAATAATCAATGCTTTACTATTGATCTCCCTGTTTGGGTCCGATGGGGGCACACCCTTGACCTCTCTGTTGGACATTACCTTGGACATGACCTTCGTTCGGAAACATGGAACATTGCGTGGACAGGCGGAGTCCCCAGATCCCGCGCGGCCCCCCCGTCATGTGGAATAACGACTCAAGACAACGTGCTATGGGATTAAATTGGCCACAACTTTATTAAACTTCAAATGTGGGTAGACCTTGGCTCAGGCATTGGGCGTTCTCCCTCCCCAGTCCCCAGCCAGGGATCTGGGGAACATCAGGGTTATCCAGTGGGGGGGGAAGGGCCGGCTCCGGAGAACATATATTCAAGCAGAGATAGCCGCCCCCGTTAAGCCGCCGCCGCAGGGGAGAGCAATGACGACCTTTCGGCGCACGGTCAAAGCCTCCCTTCAGAAACCCCTTTAACGGGGAACCCTGGTATCGCCGCCGCAAAGAGGAAGATGGACAAAAGGATTCCGCCCAAGGCCTGATACCGCCAAAGTTGTGACGTTTTGCTACGGGAAAGGCGAAACCTGCCTATGCAGGGAAATTCCTTTCCGGCCCTTTAACAGCGACCTTAACGTAGCAGCGCCCGCATACCTATGAAGAAAAGTTAACCTGCAAAACCTGTGAAGAAAAGTTAACCTGCAAAATAAGACATTAACAGAGGGTGGGTAGGGTGGGAGAAGCTCTGGAGCCAAGTGAGGATTCCCAGGTAACATCCTCCCTCTATTGTGTGGGCAGGTAATCCCTCCCCTACCTGGCCTGGTCTCCTTGGCAACGCTTCCCCCAGGTGGGATTGGACAACTGACTGAGGTAGGCGGAGACCTCCAAGTATCCCACCTGAGTGAAGGCAAAGCCAAGCCTATGCTGTTGGAGCCGCTCCAGATCTAAGGGCTGCACGCGTCCACGCAAAGGGCGCCCCCCGTTTTAAGCGGGGAGCGGTCATTCCTGCATTGCAGGGGGTTGGACTAGATGACCCTCGCGGTACCTTCCAACTCTCCAGTTCTATGATTCTGTGCCTCAGCTGCCATTGCATATAGTGCTGCAACATAGCAATAGGCAGGCAAAACCTGCCCAGGAGGGATTCCTGTACCAAACAATGGCTTACCTTTGTGTTTCCAGGTGCACAGGAATATTGGGGTGCGAATGGGTGTTTCATTCCTTTCCTGCCTCCAGCAACAATTTCTGGAAGTTCTATACTAGCAAAAGTGAGCTGCTGGATTGTGCATTCATGTGGGTGTGTTAACACAGCATCTCAGCTCTCTGAAGCAGGCAACAGCGAAATAATTTAGGACTGAAGCATAAGCTTGCCATGGCTATTCCATCCCAAATAGCTGACCTCTGGTGACTGATCCTTCTTCCCACGGTAACGTTTGAAATTATTTACCCAGTAGATCCGGGTGACTATCCTACGACTTGGCTACCTCATCCATGCGATCAGTTCTTCCGAACTGAACAGCAGGGAAGGGGTGATTAGTCACCGCAGAGAAGCTAGAAATTTAAACCAGTTTCAACCTGTTTTGACTCGTGAACCCTGGGAATTTTAGTTCCATGAAAGGGCTGGGGATCGCAAAGAAGGAAGTGCCTGAATTTCCTCAAATAAGGTTCTTTGGGGAAAGCTGTGACGTATCAGACAAATTTGAAGTTGGTATCAGGGCTGGATACAAACATATTGGTCCCTGAAACCCAACTCAAACGACACCACCACCATAGGTCAACACTTTAGCATCTCTTAACGTTGCTGTTCAGATAACGTTTTCTGCCTTCATTGGTAAACACCCCACCCCACTTTTTATGGTGTTGTCTGAAGCAAGTCACCGCACTCTGCCCTGTGGCAGGGCCTGTCCGTTATGGTTTAGATTTGCTGTCGGGATCTCATAAAAAGGAACATGTACTAATTGATTATAAATGTGATTATACAGTTTATTGCTGTAAGCCACCTTACAAAAAGGCTTTGGTCTTTCAGTCTTGAAGGATGGCGCAGAAATGTCCGAAACAAAAATATTAATTATATGGCATTGCGAATCCCGACCATCTCTTTAGTGGGTTGTTTTCCTTTGTTCCTCTATCTTTGAGCTTTGATCAATTTCTGCCAAGATTACTTCATTCATTTTCAGGCTTGAGATAGCCCAGTTTATTGTCTCATTCATCATGCTGCCAGCACTTTAGGGTTTCCCTTTGAAATTTTGCTAAAGCAGATTCATTCAATCTACCCTGAGTAATGGGGCCATTGGCAGCTCTTACAGTGATTGGCTTGTGCCATATATTGGTTTGGACTTCAGTCGTTTTGTTCCCTCCGTTCCATTTGTTGAATTGTGAGCGCCTTTCTTTGCTTAAAGGACTTTGCTGCACAGGGGATGGACCAGACGAGCAATTCAGATTTGTTTTGTAACAGTTTTGGTTTCCCTTTGATCTTTAGCTTCAACAATCTAACTGCCCAGTTTATATACTATACAGGGGGATGCGGGTGGCGCTGTGGTCTAAACCACTGAGCCTCTTGGGCTTGCTGATCACAAAGTCAGTGGTTCAAATCCCTGTGACAGGGTGAGCTCCCGTTGCTCTGTCCCAGCTCCTGCCAACCTAGCAATTCAAAAGCATGCCAGTGGAAGTAGATATAATAATAATAATAATAATAATAATAATAATAATAATAATAATAATTTATTTATATCCCGCCCTCCCCAGCCGAAGAGCAGCTAACAACAATAAAAGTAACACAGCATTCTAAAATCAATTCATTCTAAAATTAATTCAGAAACAAATTAATGGCAACCATTGGGCTGGAGTTCTATGAGGATTACCGAAGGAGGGGGTCAGACTGTGCCCTGACCAAAGGCCTGGTGGAACAGCTCCGTCTTGCAGGCCCTGCGGAAAGATGTCAAGTCCCGCAGGGCCCTAGTCTCTTGTGACAGAGCGTTCCACCAGATCGGGGCCACAGCTGAAAAGGCCCTGGCTCTGGTTGAGGCCAGCCTAACCTCCCTGTGGCCCAGGACCTCCAAGATGTTTTTGTTTGAAGACTGTAAGTTCCTCCATGGAACTTACCAGGAGAGGCGGTCCCATAGGTAAATAGGTACCTCCTCAAATTGTGGGATGCTCCTCAAACGACAACAAAAACCAACCTCTTTGCGTGTAATAAAGAATTCTGCATGTAAGAAAGAATTGGACTACACAGAAACATTCTTCCTGATGTGCTAGTTTACTACATACAAAGAGTTTTTTTTTGGGGGGGGGGAATAAGCAGGGACACTGTCCACAATTCTACCCCAGCCCCCAGTCTTCCAGTTAATTCTCCTTGACTAGGGATAATTATGAAGGCAGACAGAGACACCTGAAGGGGATTGTTATCACTGCAAATATTATTTCTTCTTAGTAGCTAATCACGCCTTTCCTCCTCCTAATTCCTTCAAAATAAAACATCCACTAAAGGAAAGAGAAGCAGCAATAAACAAGAGATGGTCTAGGAATTCTCTCCAGCTAGAATTCTCTGCTTGTCTTCTAGGGACTTCAGAATTCAAAGCATGGCTTGGACAGGACAGCAGAATGAGTGTAGCACAGAGCCTAGCATCTAGATGCTTTGCCTCTTTGTCAAGCAACTTGCACTGTCCAGTTACTCAATCTCATCTTCTCATTACTTAATTACTCAATCCTTTCTTTCATCGTTTACAGCACAATATATTCTCAAACTAATGTTGGGTAAATAAATCGCAAAGCAATGAAGGAGCTTTGCATGACTGGCGCCCAACACAATGTCACTTCATGGCAAACTGAAAAGTTAGAGTCATAGTGACCAGATGGATTTGTTTTTAAATGAAATTATTCTACTGCATTTCGACGCAAATTGGCCGCAATCTGAAAACTAAGTACGTAAAACTGGCCATTAATCTTGCCATTAATTTTAGACAGGTCTTCTTGTTCTGTAATCAGTTGCCGGGCACAGTAAATGTAGGTACTACACATTAAGCAGCAGAAATATCCTTCCCTCTTTTTATAACGAAAAACAGAATCGGCTTCCCGAGTCGAATTTCCAAAAAGAATTAATGGCTCCACAATCTAGAACATTTCTTCTACTGCCTTGAAAACACATCCATTTGTTTAACAACATGTCCTTCATTTCTTAAAAAAACAGAAAACCTCAAGGCATCTTACAATAAGTTAAAACAAAAATAAATTACTAAAAGTATCAGAACGCCCACATCCACCTTTAAAGCACCTATTTTAAATATGGGCATTTTCTAGTGGTCAGACACAAGTAAGTAAAGGTAAAGGTAAAGGTACCCCTGCCCGTATGGGCCAGTCGTGTCCGACTCTAGGGTTGTGCGCCCATCTCACTTAAGAGGCCGGGGGCCAGCGCTGTCTGGAGACACTTCCGGGTTACGTGGCCAGCGTGACGAAGGTGCTCTGGCGAGCCAGCACCAGCGCAGCACACGGAAACGCCGTTTACCTTCCCGCTATAAAGCGGTACCTATTTATCTACTTGCACTTGAGGGTGCTTTTGAACTGCTAGGTGGGCAGGAGCTGGGACCGAAAGACGGGAGCTCACTCCGCCACGGGGATTCGAACTGCCGACCATACAATCGGCAAGTCCTAGGCACTGAGGTTTTACCCACAGCGCCACCTGCGTCCCGCAGATGGGCATTTTCTAGTGGTCAGACACAAGTACAGGGGCTTAAAAATCATTTGTAGCACAAAAGCCCACCCCACCCATAAAGGAGGGTCCAGCCATTTAGCAGAAATTTGGAAGGGGTAAGATGTGTCTCCTCTGTGAGTTCCAGAGCCTGGCCACAACCATTGAACAGGCTTTCTCCCTGGTCCAAACTCAGTGTACTTCTGGGGAATCTGGAACACCCAATAGGGTCTTTGATGAGGATCTTAGCAAACAGAAACAAAAATATTCGATAAATTTAACCCTACAATCCTGTGCCCATTTACCTGAGTGGAAGCCCAATGAGACCTGCGTCGGCATGCAACCTTACTTTTTTATTATTACTTTTTTATTACTATTACTTGGCTGTGGTTATGGTAGACCAGGGTAACGTAAATGGGTTTCTTCCTGTTTTATTCTCACACAACTGTGCAGTAACTTAGTCTCAAAGATGCCTGTGGTGTTTGCCCTCCTAGGTGTGTGACATCATACTGGGTCATAAGGAAAGGGTTAACTAAGTGTAAAATGACTAACCAATAGGAACCCAAGGGGAGGAGTTAGAGTTGTTAAGAAGTCTGTCTGGAGTTAGAGAAGGGAAGGAGAGAGGATAAGTCTGTGGGTTGGTCTAGTCTGACATGAGAGAGTGAGAGAATCTGTTAAGAGGAGTCAGTCAAACAGTTGAGATAATCAGTCAGAAGGTATTAGGAAGGTATAGGCCGGTAAAGAAACTAAAGTTAAGATACTGACAGGAATATTATCTGAGAAACCATAAACTTGTTAATACTTATAAAATAAACTTGTTTATTTGGTTCAATTTAAACAACTGTCTGGACTCAGTGTGTACCCGAGAGTAATGGGTTGGTGGCAGCAGGGAAGAGAGCACAGTGGTGGCACAGGGATCAATAGACCGTTAAACGTCCGGAGACCCTGTGTGATCACCAAAACGCCCAATAAGTTTCAAGGCTGTGTGGGGAGTGAAGCTTGAGTTAGCTCAGCCCAGATCCAGTGTGTTGGACTCCATTGTCATTCAATACATTGCATGATGCCTGTTTTGCACCTGAGAAGATGCAAGAATCATCCCACTCTAATTGCACCTCTTTATTTAGTTCAGTGATACCTTGGTTTACAACCTTAATCCGTTCTGGAGGTCCATTTGTTGTTTTTTTATAAGATATTTATTAAAGTTTTACAAAAAAGCATATAAATACATACATCATAAAAAGAAAAGAAAAAAAATAACAAAAATACACAAAGAATAAACAAAGACTACACAATAAAACAGTACAAAAAAGATAATGAAAAAACATAAACAAGAAAAAAAACAATTTTAACTCTATATTTCTTTAACCCTGGTTCTTGACTTCCTCACACCTCCCTTTTTTGTGTTCCCATTTATCCAATCAAATTCAGCAAATCCCTACCCTCTTTCAATTCTCGCTATTAATTATATAGCTTAACATAATATATCTCCAATCTTTCATCCCTTTTTAGTTCATTGTTACATATTCCCGGAGGTCCATTTGTAAACCAAAACAGGTTGTAACCCAAGGCACACTTTCTCCAATGGGGCCTCCCAAAAAAAATTGTTCGTAATCCCCCCAAAAATGGGTTATAAGCCAAAAAAAAAGGTTGCAAACTGGGACACACACTTCCGGGTTTGATATGTTTGTAATCCAAAACGTATGCAAACCAAGACATATGCAAACCAAGGTACCACAGTATGAGTCTTCCTTCCTTTTGTCACCAGCCTTCTTCCAAAGTTCACAACATAAAGCAGGTGTGGGAGCCTCTGGCCTTCCAGATGTTCCAGGACTACAATTCCCATAATCCATGCCTATTGGCTATGTTTGCTGAGGCTGATGGGAGTTGTAGTTCTGCAACATCTGAAGAGTCAATGGTTCCCCAAGCCTACCACACCTTTGTGATAAAGATATCTTGATCTCTTGATAAAAGCAGATATTTTTAAGCTTAAGTCTGGATTCTTAGAACTATGCCCAAAGGCATATTCCATGTCCCCATCCATGCCAAACCTGGGACATAACTGTAGGGTGTAGTCTGTGGTGGTCCAGCTACCTCAGACATACTTCTGATTCCTTTCCCGAATTTTCAGTTCTCAATAAAACACACGAAAGTGCTGATCTCTGCATGGAACAGAATGTTGGAACAGAATGCATGGAACAAAGGTCCGTATATTAAAAGCTATGGTTTTCCCAGTAGTGATGTATGGAAGTGAGAGCTGGACCATAAAGAAGGCTGATCGCCAAAGAATTGATGCTTTTGAATTATGGTGCTGGAGGAGACTCTTGAGAGTCCCATAGACTGCAAGAAGATCAAACCTCTCCATTCTTAAGGAAATCAGCCCTGAGTGCTCACTGGAAGGACAGATCGTGAAGCTGAGGCTTCAATACTTTGGCCACCTCATTAAAAGAGAAGACTCCCTGAAAAAGACGCTGATGTTGGGAAAGCTGGAGGGCACAAGGAGAAGGGGACGACAGAGGACGAGATGGTTGGACAGTGTTCTCGAAGCTACCAACATGAGTTTGACCAAACTGTGGGAGGCAGTGGAAGACAGGAGTGCCTGGCGTGCTCTGGTCCATGGGGACACGAAGAGTCGGACACGACTAAACAACTAAACAACAACAAAAAGTAGCTGCCTGTGACAATAGCTCGTATTTAATTGTTCCAGGTGGCGACTGGTTACATGTGCAATGGTGGAAAATGCAAATGTGGAAGTGTCCCAAAAAAATGGCAATGTATGCAAGAAGGCATCATTTTGTAATTTCATATCCTCTTTCATTTCCAGACTCTCTTCAAATGTATTCCCACAAAGAGCACATTCATTTTTTTCATTAAGGTAGAGCTGAAAAGGTGCGGAGACAAAATCCGAAAACTCATGTGTAAGGCTTGGTGAATAAGCACAATACACCCCCAACTTCCACAAATAATCCTTTAAGGCAGGGAAGACAGCTATGTTTCTGTACTGAAAATCACATACAAGGGCACAGTTCTACATAACAACCACAAAAACATGCCGAAAGGCACACTGCTGGAAAAACCGTGTATTGACAATACAAAGAAGTAGACCAAATAGTGATACAATAGCAAAGTTAAAAATTCCAGCAAGATTTGCAAAGAACCACAATTCTGTGATTCTGTATAGCACAAAGAATATATTGAAGAATATATTGAATAATGCTCTCAGCAACTGAGAACAGACCGGCTTTCGGATAAAGTCCTGTTCAAAGATCTTCCTCAGATGGTTCTTCCTCAAAATCCTTCAAGTGTTTGCAAATGATTGCAGCGTTCACAACTGGGAGGACTTCTCTTAAGAGGCTACTTAGATTCCAAAAGGTTCTGCAAGTTTCCAGATATATAGGCAGGTGGGCAGAGGAGCACCAAGAATCCCTTTCGCCCTTGGCAGGAGTACCAGCACCTGCAAAAAAAAAAATCACTTTACCACACTAGCCGCATTGGAAATTACTACATTTTATGTGACCCAAGTACTTGAAGCATCTGAAAATGATGTATAAATTGTATATCACACCAGTGAAAATGACAAATATGTTTAGGAAAGAAAATAACAGATGTTGGAGATGTAAGGAGAAGGAAGGAACATTTTATCATATGTGGTGGGAATGCAAATGCATAAAGAAATATTGGGAAATGATATACAATGAATTGAAAAAAAAATGCTTAAAATGAATTTTGTTAAACACTCTGAAGCCTTTTTGTTCAGTATCTCAACTCAAGACCTACCAAAATAAAAATGGACGTTATTTATATATGCTACAACAGCAGCAAGAATCTTGATTGCACAATATTGGAAGACGGAAGAAATACCATCAAAGGAACAATGGCAAGAAAAGCTGATGATCTATGCAGAATTGGCTAAGCTAACAGATAAACTACGAGAGAAGGACAAAAAGAATTCCAAAAGAGTCTGGGAACCATTTACAGTTTATTTGCAGAAACAGCAGAATGGACTGGATCCACTGGCAGGGTTTGAATAAACTTTCACAATTTCATTTGAGTAACATATATTTCAGAGAAATGATAAGGGATTTTACTTTTGTGTAGGAAAAGCAGGATACGATAAATAAAACTCAATAACTCAGCAGAGGGGGAGTTGAGGGAAGTCCAGAGGAGGGGAAGGAGAATAATTGTAAATAACATGATGAATGAGATTTGTATCGTTATTTGTTATAAAATTCAAGAAATATTCAAAAAAACCAAAACCAAACAAGTACTTGAAGCATCTGGAGTGAGGATGAGGTGAGGAGGAAGGGGAGAAAAAATGCACACTTTTGTGCCACCGTGCAAGAAGGACAGGAAGACTGATCTCGCAGCAACAGTGGTTGCGTATCACCACACACATACTTGGTTAGAGAAGTGCATTGCAAAATTCAGAGAAGGGCAAATTCCGAAAGATGGCCATTTTCCCGATTCACATAATTTTGGGAAGTGTGACTGAAGTAGGTTCATCTCTAAATGCAAAGCAAATCAGATTTATCCCACACGAGGAAGGAATTCTCCGCCTATTCTCCACCGCATCCTAAGTCGTGGCATATTCACTTTGTCCCACAAGATTCAGTGAGAGTCACTGTGAACCAAGCTAGTTCTGCATATTGTGCATATTTTACATATAAACAGGATGCCAGTGTTTCAACCATTCCTATATGAATGAACAAATATAAATATATACTTAAAATCTCTGTGAGCCCCTGCCCCTTCAGTATATCATCAGAATAAAATCTGCAAAGCATTTAAACTATTTCTGCTTTACAACTAACAATGGAGCTATAACCCAGATTTTCTCTGGTTATTGCATTAGGCAGAAAGAGTTATGAAACTTCACGCCTTTCTACATTCTGTCGAGCTTGCAATCTTGGTTGAAGGGGAGAACAAATTCTCAGGTGCTAAACGTCAAATTGCTGATTGGAACAGATGCTGGAGCAAGCTGAGTAAGCAAGACTTTCGAGGGTGGCGTTCCCACCCACCCACCCACCCAGCCCCATCAGAGCTGGTCAAGAGCTAGATGCTTTTAAAAAGTATTATTGTTGAATGGACTTCTCAGGAGTCATGGTATGGTTGCTTCAACATATGTAGACGGACAGAAACCAGCAGCATGGTCTAACTAGCTCTGACCAGCATAGATGAGTAATCTCTTATCACATTCCAGGGTACCACAGCGTTCTTAGATAAGGTGACCATATACTCAGAAAGAACAATCAAAAATTCTATACAGAATGGGAATGCATAGGTGAATACATGAAGAAATATGGTGTTAAAGCAGAGCTCTTAATAGGCAATTGTTAAGCGTGTAAGGACAAAAGGAGTAATTATAATTTATCAGTTTTCATGTTATTTTATTTTGTTACAGCAACTAGAAAAAAATATTATGTTGGGGAGATCTCACACAGGTGAAGGGAAGCAGTGGGGAAGAGGGGAGGGTTAGGTTGAATTTGGGAAATAAAATAATATATGGGACAGCAAAGGATATAATAGATTCTTATAGAATAGTAATATATTGTAACCAGAATAGAAGTTTAAAAGGGGAAGTAAATGTATTTTTAGTATTTTCATTATTGTAATAATTATTATTATTTCCTATCGGTAGAAGGCAATGTTAACTTAGACTTCTTCGTTTTGCTGTCTGTATAATTTTCTTAAGTCAATAAAAAAAAACTCAGAAAGAACAGCATCTCTCGCTGTGCATGGATATTTGTGAAAAAGTCTTATTAATTTGAGAGAGGCAAAATGGATGGTGATGGCCCTACTGGAATAGAGCTCCACTGTCAGCTACGTACTACATGTTGTTTACCGTTTATTGATTTATTTATTTTTTTAAAGGATAGAAATAGTTGAACAACCTTCAGGGGAAAACAGTTTGCCCAGCATTTTGAACCTTCTGGTTCCAATGTAATGAAAAGCTATAGTTAATGTACGGGTGAGTTCTGGATCTCACTCTTCGTTCTAATGGCACAACACTGTGGTCCAACTAGCTGGGCCGTTACTCTACATGAATTGAATGTGTGCTGTAAACTGTCCTAGAATCCTCTGCAATGATCTGGGATTCTGGGGCAGAGGTACAGGTGTTCCTCTTCAGATGAGTCCCTGTGGAAAAGGCTCCCTGGAAAGGTAGGCATTCTGAAAACCACTGGCATATTTAGTTCTTCCAAGATGGAATTCAATCAATGTCACCTTGTGTCAGGGACTGGGAAGAGGAAGAATGGTGGAGACCGCCTCCCCCATCCTGACCCTTCCAGGGAGGAGGAAGAGGAAGACAGTATAGATTTACAACAGGGGTTTGCAGGAGGTCGCAGCTCAGAGGCAGATGAGGGGAAAAGTTGGAAGATCATGGGAGAGCCAGAGCAACACCCGGCTGACACGTTGTCATTAGAAAGCATCCCAGACCCTTCAACTCCCAGAACCCGGCGAGCCTTAAAAGTAGGAAAGCAAAGAGCTCAAAGACAGGGGGCACGTAGAAGCACCCATGTTGTTGTTGTTTAGTTATTTAGTCGTGTCCGACTCTTCATGCCCCATGGACCAGAGCACGCCAGGCACTCCTGTCTTTCACTGCCTCCCACAGTTTGGTCAAACTCATGCTGGTAGCTTCGAGAACACTACCCAACCATCCTGTTCTCTGTTGTCCCCTTCTCCTTGTGCCCTCCATCTTTCCCAACATCAGGGTCTTTTGCAGGGAGTCTTCTCTTCTCATGAGGTGGCCAAAGTATTGGAGCCTCAGCTTCAAGATCTGTCCTTCCAGTGAGCACTCAGGGCTGATTTCCTTAAGAATGGATAGGTTTGATCTTCTTGCAGTCCATGGGACTCTCAAGAGTCTCATCCCATCCATAGAGGAGATGATAAGAATGACGAATGAAGAAGTGAGAGAGACTGGGGGATGGAGAGTCGCTCAGGACAACACCATTATCCAAGAGGCTGTGTTCTATAGCCTCTCTCTGTAAAGATTGAAATAAAAAAGGGCGGTAAGAAACGTTTCCTTGTCTTTATACTTTCCTGGGCAACCAGCTGGGAGCTGCTGACAGCATCCTCACACCTTAGCTCCAGACAGTAGCCCATTGTATACAATTGTCATTGTATAATATTCAGAATGATGGCTTGACAACATTCAACACTGATATGCCATTACAACAAAGCAAGCCTCGATTACCTGCATAGGTGTCTCTGTGGGAGCTGCATGTAAGCCGATTCAGCGTTCCCTAAGGAAGAGTTTATATATAATGCTTAGAATAAGCAAATCAAAAACAGGCCATCTTAGTATACTTATTTGTTTGAGTATGCATTCTATGCAATCTAATGAATTCACAGTTTCTGAAACCATTTGCTAACCATAGCTAACCTTTGAAAGTCACACTCATTTGATTTTGCAATGCAGTTCTCCAAACAATGTTTCAAAAAATGCATGTATGGGTGAGAATAATACACAAAAATGCATTACATTAGGGGAAATCCCTTACAAAATGTGTATATTAGCCCAAACTGTGTTTATTGGGGGAAATTGCGCTGAAATCCAGAAGAATTTTCATGGTTATTTTTCTTAATCGCAAATCACTGCAAAATGTGGAGAGCTAAATTTAAGACTGGAAAAATGAGAAAACCAAAATTGGCAGGTCCTTCCATCCCTAGTTCTGACAAAGGAAAGTGAGTGTGTATTTCCCTTTTCAGCACAGGTTCTCGTTGCATTCATGTCCATAAATCCCAAACAGAAGGTAAAATATTTATTTGCCTTCTCAGGATAATGGACCACGTGATCCTATTTTCTTCCTTTGTATGTGAACCTCAATATAAAAGAAACTGAAGCAGCATGAAATCAAAAATTTATTACAGAAAATCTGTATATAAGGTTGATTTATATAAAACTACCCTATGTGTGTGAGGTATACATGTTGACTCCAACTAAGGGGGAAAGTAGGCTTTGAACCCATGGCCCTTATGACACAATCTGAGGACATAATTGTGATTACACTACCAGAATTGGCACTTTTAAATTCCTGTACGGCCCGTGTGCCATTTTGTTTGTTGTCATCAATGCCAAAGGCAAACATTTCCAGAAGCTCTGCCACAGTCCCTGTTGAATTTGTTTGCGTCAGTGATGTGTTGGCCCATTAGCACGTTTCTTAACCTTTAACGTAATCTGTCAAAGAACGTGACAAAATGCACCGTTGATCAGTCTCTCTGGTTTAATTTAGCAAGACAGGTCGTAATGACTGTGTTCCTCGGCCAGCAAAGTCAAAATGCTGTTTCCCCATATTTAATGTGACACAACTTGGATGGCTGTAATTTCTATGACAAGATAAAGAGAATTAGTTAAGACTTAATTAAAACCACATGACTTGGAACTCTGACACTGTACATATTTAGTAACTTCAATACTTTGTTTCTGGTTTACCGAGAGGGGAAAGGGTCCGTGTGAATTTTTCTTGGCATTAGTGGTGGATCAATTAAGGGAGAAAATTAAAATACTGATTCTGAATAACCAGATAAGAAGCAAAATTAAAATTAGGTATATGCTTTGGCTCATGGAGCAGTAATGAGCTTCCACAGGGATACTTGTTTGCTAAAGTAATGGTAAAGGTGGTCAAATATTTCATGTTATTTATTGCTTATCGCCCATTTTTTCTTCCTGAGGGAAGCCCATCACGACAAAACCATGGTCGTGCTACAACCCCTTTTTGTGGGATTTTTGGTGTCAAGTGAAGCCTTTTTTGAGTCAGCTCAGACCTTTTATACTTATCTTTTGAAACAAGCTCCAGAGCCCTCCCATTTTTAATGTGGCTTCAGATAAATCTTATGCTTTCAGTCTTTTAGGGCCTGTCTCTATTGAATATTCTTTTGCTGTTAATCCACTCTCCCACCAAGGGCCGTCTTAAGCATATCTGGCGCCATGGTGCAAAGATCCCTCTGGTGCCCCCTCCCCCTTTTCCAGAGTTGTCGACCTTTTCTTAGGGCTGGAGAAGGTGGGCAGTGGCGGGAGGGTGGCTCCTCCAGTGGGGAAGAGGCAGAGGCTGGCATGGCGCCTCCCAGCTCAGCTGGCCGCTTCATGCCACGTGGCCACGGCAGGCAGCACACCAAGCTAGTGGGCCTACGCCGAGCTTGGCTCGGTTTTCCCCCTTTTAGCCTTCTGGCACCCCACAGAATTCGGTGCCTGCAGGCTAAAAGGGAAAAAACCGAGCCGGTGCTCAGCAGGAGCGGCACATGCACCCTCGCTCATTCAGCGCACTCGTTCGGTGTTCCCCGGACTCTCGCCTGGTGCCCTTCAGAACTTGGCGCCCTGGCGTCCTGCGCCACTAGCCTCTATGGATAAGACGGGCCTGCTCCCACCATACAAATCACAATGGTACCTCGGGTTACAGATGCTTCAGGTTACAGACTCCGCTAACCCAGAAATAGTACCTCGGGTTAAGAACTTTGCTTCATGATGAGAACAGAAATTGTGCGGCGGCAGTGTGGCTGCAGTGGGAGGCCCCATTAGCTAAAGTGGTACCTCAGGTTAAGAACAGTTTCAGGTTAAGAATGGACCTCCAGAACGAATTAAGTTCTTAACCCGAGGTGCCACTGTACACCAGAGTAGTCTATGAGGAGCAACTTGGGTCTTTCCCTTTCATACCCATAGGCGGGAAACCTATAACAGATTGGAAAACTGGGCCCAAAATAACAAAATGAATTTCAGTCAGGACAAATGTAAGGTTCTGCACTTAGGCAGGAAATACTAGCTGGGGGACACGCGGCTTGCAAGCAGTACATGTGAAAAGGACCTAGGGTTCTTTGTAGACCAGAAGCTTATCATGAGTCAATAGCAGCAAGTGGGGGGGGCAGCTAATGATGTTCTAAGCTGCATCAACAGAGGTCTAGTGTCCAGGGCAATGGAAATAAAAGTACCTTGGTCTATTCTGCCTTGGTCAGACCACACTTGGAGTACTGTGTTCAGCTCTGGGTGCCAGAATTTAAGAAGGCTATTGATAAACTGGAACGTGTACAGAGGAGGGCATCCAAGATGACCAAGGGTTTGGAAACCAAGCCTTATGAGGAATGCTTAAAGCAGCTGGGTAAGTTGGGATGGTAAAGGGGAGACTGAGAAGAGTTACGATCGCCATCTTCAAATATCTCAAGGGCTGTCACATGGAAGATGGAGCAAGCTTGTTTTCTCCTGCTCTGGAGGGTGGAATTCAAACCAATGGCTTCAAATTACAAGAAAGGAGATTCCGACTAAACATCACGAGGAATTTCTAACAGTAAGAGCTGTTTGACAGTGGAACCAACTCCCTCGGGAGGCTGTGGACTCTCCATCCTTGGAATTTTTTAAGCAGAGGTTGGGTGGCCATCTGTCATAGATCAGGCATAAGCAAACTCAGCCCTCCAGATGTTTTGGGACTACAACTCCCAGCATCCCTGACCACTGGTCCTGTTAGCTAGGGATGATGGGAGTTGTAGTCCCAAAACAACTGGAGGCTAAGTTTACCTATGCCTGGTCATAGATGCTTTAGCTGAGCTTCCTGCCTGGCAGGGAGTTGGGCCAGGTGACCCTCAGGGTCTCTTCCAACTCTACAATTCTATGATTCTGCGTTTTTGTTGTTGCTTTCCCTGTCCTTCCAATCGGTTGATTCTATTGTGCAGGTTAAGTACTGACGGAGCCTTCTCAGCAGAACTCAAAATGCTTTAAGTAAAAAAAATGAATGACTTAGTTCCCTATGGTTCACATATGTTTTAAGAACGTGGATTGTGTGTGTGTGTGTGTGTGTGTGTGTGTGTGTGTGTGTGTGTTCAGTGCCATACTGTAATTCAAGAGATCTTGAAGCTCTTCTTGGTTCCTTCAAGTGCAAACAGCTCAGAGTTGCTATTGATTTTTATCTATATTTTTCCCCCAGAATGAATATATGAATCACATTCCACTCCATTAGTGCCCTGAAATCAAGCTTGCTTTGCTTGTGGGTCACCCCTCCTTTAAGGCTGTCTGAAGGGGAACCAGGGAGTCAGACTGCAGCATCTGCTGTGCAAAGGCTCTTCTGAAAGCATTGGCTGAGCTGGCATACATAGATACCTTCCCCTTCCCCTGCCCGGCTTGCTGAGCCTTCTGATGCCCCTTGAGATTTCCCTTCAACAGAGAGATCCTTCAGCAAATCCACAACCTCTTCCTCTGGCAAACATCCCACCCCTGGGACATGTGCTGGGATTTATGCCAGAGAAAGCTGGCAGCGATCCACGGAGAAGGCAGCTCAGTGTTTTCATGTGTCTCTGTTCCAGCTGAGAGAATGTGTTTTCCAGAAGCCTCTGTTTAACACATTGAGGCTACCATCCTATGCACCCTCCCCTGGGGGGAAAAGTCCTGCCCGTTGAATTCAGTGGGTAGATATGCATGGCATTGCATTGTGTGGACAGGCGGAGTCCCCCCTGTCATGTGGAATAATGACTCGACAACGTGCTATGGGATTAAATTGGCCACAACTTTATTATATTTCAGATGTGGATAGACCTTGGCTCAGGCATTGGGCATCATCCCTCCCCAGTCACCAGCCAGGGATCTGGGGAACATCAGGGTTATCCAGTGTTGGGGGGGGATGGGCCGGCTCTGCAGAACATATGTTCAAGCAGAGATAGCCACCCCCGTTACACCGCCGTCACAGGGGAGAGCAATGATGACCTATCGGCATACGGACAAAGCCTCCCCTCAGAAACCCCTTTAATGGGGAACCCTGGTATCGCCGCTGCAAAGAGGAAGGGGGCGAGGGTCACCGCTGCACGCACCCCCCCCCCATTCAGGAAGATAGACTAAAGGATTCCGCCCAAGGCCTGATACTGCCAAAGTTGTGACGTTTTGCTACGGGAAAGGCAAAACCTGCCAATGCAGGGGAATTCCTTTCCGGCCCTTCAACGGCGACCTTGGCGACCTTGACGTAGCAGCGCCCGCATACCTGTGAAGAAAAGGTTAACCTGCAAAATAAGACTTAACTGAGGGTGGGTAGGGTGGGAGAAGCTCTGGAGCCAAGTGAGGATTCCCAGGTAAGATCCTCCCTCTATTGTGTGGGCAGGTAATCCCTCCCCTACCTTGCCTGGTCTCCTTGGCAACGCTTCCCCCAGGCGGGATTGGACAACTGACTGAGGTAGGCGGAGACCTCCAGATATCCCACCTGGGGGAAGGCGAAGCTAAGCCTGTGCTGATGGAGCCGCTCCATCCAGGGGCTCCATCCAGGGGCTGCGCGCGTCCACGCAGGGGAGTGGTCATTCTCAAATGTAACATTTTGGAGCTAGAAAGCAACTTCTGAGGCCACCACCCTTTAAAACGGGAATCATGTCAGAGTGAGAGGTTACCTCCATTATTATTTTTTCAGCTGCTCTTTTACTCACGGATGACCAATGTGAACTGCAAGAGCTGACTGTACCACATTTAATTACCTGAAAAGACTGTCCTCCAGGCCATGCGAGTGCTTGCCAGCCCTGTGCTATGCAGAATTGGAAAACAGTTGATGGTGGAAATCTAACATCCGTCGTACTTGAACTCTGATTATTTCCACAAGCTAGAGGAGATTATGTCCACAAACACCAATTAAGGGATTTGTGTCAGACCTGCCAAAGAAATTTAAAAATATTTTTATGTATGCGACAACGGCGGCAAGAGTCTTAATAGCACAAGGATGGAGGAATGAGGAAATCCCGACAAAAGAACTGTGGCAAGGAAACCTGATGGACTATGCAAACTATGCAAGGAAACCTGATGGAATTGGCAAAATTGACACACAAACTACGTGACAAGGATAACTGTGATTTCAAAGATGAATGGGAACCTTTTACAAAATATTTGAAGAAGCAACAAAATAAACTGGACTCTTTGGCTTGAATAAACATTCAAGCGATCTGCAAGCGATCAAATCCTCTAATGCTCTCTCTGTTTCTCCCTTCTAAAAACGGTCCATTTAGAGCCAGTTACCTGTCGAATCGCCAGCCAGCCTCACTTAGATTCGCTATTTCTGAGCTGCTTTTTCAAGCTATGCCCTCTACCTTCCTAGATGGACCATATAACAGGGTACCATACAAAAACAGACTCTGTATATGTGGGCAACCGCAAATGGAAGACATATTGCATTATTTGCTATATTGCCCACTATACATTGGACCCAGCAGGCGGTTTCTCACATTGCCATTCATATAGGAAAGATGTCTCTCCCTGGCAAAGAAGGTCTTATGGCTTCTTAGCGATGTAAACACTTCAGTGACTCATAAAGTTGCTGTTTTTTGCTTTGGGGGCCAAAAAGATCAGAAAGACGGCCGTGGACAATATAGCAGTGAACTTTAAGGAAGATGCAGAGATCTCAATAGAGACTATTATTTGTGGCTTGGCATCCCTTTCGCTTGTATTTATTTATTTTATTCAGATTTGTCCTGGCCAATAGCTAGCACAATAAAGTTATCTGGATTGGATATTTTTTTCAATGCTTATCAAACTTTTCTCCAGCTTGAGGTGGACCCAAGGCAGGTTATAACCAGAACAAAGAGAATTGTTATAGAATGAGAAGATGCATGTGGAGCAATATAAAGACCAGCAGCTTAAAATATTTTCTCATACGATTTAAAAAAACGTATTCCTGCCTCGAATCATTTATTTACTATTATCTCACCTTTCATCTTAGAATCTCAGGGCGCAATACAAATTGATTAAATTAAAAGCAAGCTAAGAAACAAAGCAGATAAAACATACCTAAAATTAACTGAAGAGACTAACCAAACCTTACAACGAGGGGAAAAAAACAAAGACAGCGATCAGAGAGTGAGGGGACCCCTGGACAAACAGGCTTAACCTGGCGCCAGAATGTCAGGAAAGAGCACATATTCGAACACAAATAGACAGTCAAGTGAATACAAATAGGCCAAACGGAAGATTTTCTGCTGCTGCTGCAATGCAAACAAGAGAAGACAACCACAGAAAAAGAGCCAGCTTCAAGAAAGGACATCAGCCCAAGGTTCCCAACACATTTCTTTATCAAAATAAAATATATATTAAAAAACTGTATACTTGAAAAAGCATCTTAAAAAGCAGAGACATCACCTTGCCAACAAAGGTCTGTGTAGTTAAAGCTATGGTTTTCCCAGTAGTGATGGATGGAAGTGAGAGCTGGACAATAAAGAAGGCTGATCGCCGAAGAATTGATGCTTTTGAATTATGGTGCTGGAGGAGACCCTTGAGAGTCCCGTGGACTGCAAGATCAAACCTCTCCATTCTTAAGGAAATCAGCCCTGAGTGCTCACTGGAAGGACAGATACTGAAGTTGAGGCTTCAAGACTTTGGCCACCTCATGAGAAGAGAAGACTCCTTGGAAAAGACCCTGATGTTGGGAAAGATGGAGGGCACAAGGAGAAGGGGACGACAGAGGACGAGGTGGTTGGATAGTGTTCTCGAAGCTACCAACATGAGTTTGACCAAACTGTGGGAGGCAGTGGAAGACAGGAGTGCCTGGCGTGCTCTGGTCCATGGGGTCACGAAGAGTCGGACACGACTAAACAACAACATCATACTTGAAAAATGTTCAACATCTAAGAATTTTCTGCAGCAGAGCTTTCTGAACAGCTCTTACAGCAACCAGAGGTGCCATTCTGAACCTTAAGCCAAGAATGCAGCTTAAGATGATTGGACTAACTGAAATGCTACTCTTGGGGCATAGTGTTGATTTACAGTGGTCTGGCTTCACATTAATGTAGAGGCAGCTGCATGAAATTCTCCCCATCCCAGTGTTGTTCCACCATTTAAATGCAGGTTTTTTTCAATCCTAGAAAAGTCTGGAGCAACCAGGATTTATTTTATTTTAATTTTAAAAACAACAACTTTTAAAGAGGGAAAGATCTGGGAAAATACTGGGATGGAAAATTTTTGTTCTGGTGGAGACAAGCCCTGGCTGAGAAGCAAATGGGGTAGGGAGAGATATAAAACATATGTTCAAAAATACAGTAAAGGTTTGCTATCTGTGCTACCATTTGATTGACATTGGAGTGAGAATGAGTTGAGAAATAAGACTAAGAGCACATATTGATATAGGAATGTATTAGATAAAATGTAAAGAAATATACAATAATAAGAGTACATTCATTTGTAAAAAAGGAATATACAACGGGATAGATAGGAAGTCTAGTGTGTTGGTATGTATATTATTTGGGGGGGTTGTTTTTGTTTTTTCTCTTTGTTCTTTTTTTGTTGTTGTTTCATTATCTTTCTAGGTATATAAAATTCGTATATAATTTTTGTATACATGTTGGAAATTATATTATAGTAAGTCCTGTAATGTAATATGACAACCTTTACTGATGTAATATAAGAATGTTAACAAATAAATAAAATGCAAAATCGAGAGAGAGAGAGAGAGAGAGAGAGAGAGAGAGAGAGAGAGAAGCAAATGGGGTCAAGATGGAGAAAGCTGTAATGGTAAATTCCTGGGAAAAAACAGTATTTCCTTATTTACAGCCATGTTCTCCTAATCAATTCCATCTCAGACACCTATATGGTTCTGTGGGTGTGTACATCAAGACAGCTTCTCTACATAGCTGTCAAGCGTCCCTTATTTGGCGGGACAGTCCCTTATCACAGCGCCATGTCCCTCTGCTGTCCCTTATTGATGAGGCTTCGTTTGGCTGCTGGCTGGGCTTTCTGCCTTTGGCTCGGAGGGGCTCAGAAGTTGAATATACCTGTGCCCGGAAAATCCCTTATTTTGGTTTGCTGATCCCTTATTTTTGAGGCTGCTGGTCCCTTATTTTCAAATCTGTAAGTTGACAGCTATGCTTCTCTATGTCACAATGTTATCTACCCATTTGTGTTTCATGATGTTTAGAATGCTAGGCTGAATTCCACACCTGAGGAACAAGCCATCCAGTTACCTTCCAAACATGCCCATCTGCTTCGATGGCAATCTGCCCACTTGAAATGTACATTTCATTTTCATTGAAACCTTTTATTATACCCAAGGTACTAATGCAGCACATATTTAGACAGATGATCTGTATGTTGTCACGGGTGGAATTTCCTTCCAAATAAGCCCTAAGTTTTAGACAATGGAGAAGGAACAATCTTCAAGATCTCCCTCATCATTTCATCGCATTGACTGAGGATTCGTCACTTAAAAGGAAAGGGAATACAGAGGTTGACCCCAGGTTTCCAGAGCCTGTTCAAATGTTCCAGCTGCACAATATGAAACATGCTTTGCTAAGAGATGCTGAGGCGAATCCATGAATCCATGACACATAATGTTACATGGGCATAAACTAAATCAAGGCTAAATCATTTGCAAGGAGAAAGATTTCATAGGAAATCTGCAGTGTTATAAAACAGTCCTTTTCCTAATAAAGCCTTACAGGACTCCAGAGATTCATAATAGCTTTCCCATAAATTTCTGCTTTAAAAAGTGGGGGGGGGGGGGAGAGAAGGAAGTATTCTTCTCAGCCTGAGAAATCAGTATTATTTGGCTGTGTTTCTGTAAAGAAAACAAAGTTAAAGAATAAGCGTACTGCTTATTTTGAAATGAACTTGACAAAATTTCAGAGGTTCTTTTCAAGAGTGGCATGGAAGCCTTGCTCAGTTAGTTATGACAATGGCCACTTCCTTTCCCAAATAGGTATTTTACGGAAACAACAAATGTGTTTGTTGGATGAGCAGATCAGATCAAAGAGATCACCTGTTAAGAAAAGTTTGTTGAACAAGCTGCTGAAGTCCAACAACTGCCAGATGTGATGCCGTATCTCAGAGACAGTCAATGTGTTATGCAAAACACAGTGGAAGAACTTTGGACTGGACAAATCCAACTCAATGGTGTAACGCTGGAAAATGTCGATCACTTCTCCTACCTGGGCAGGTATAATTCCCCAAGGGCAGACATTGATGCCGAAATTCAGCATCACCTAAGCTCTGTGAGTGCGGCTTTCTCCCAGTTGAAGTGCAGAGTGTTTGAGGGCTGGGGCATTTGCAGGGAAACCCAAATGCTTGTTTACAAAGCTATTGTACTACCAACCTTACTGTATGCTTCTGAAACATGGACCACTTATAAACGCCATCTCTCTGAAAAAATTTACACATCACTTGGGAAGACAGGTGAACTAATACAAGTGTACTGGAAGAAGCAAAGATCACCAGTGTTGAAGCAATGATTCTTCAACATCAACTTCGTTGGACTAGTCATGTTGTGCGGATACCTAATAATCGTCTTCCAAAGCAACTACTCTATTTCAAACTTTAAAATGGAAAGCGTAATGCTGGTGGTCAACAAAAGAGGTTTAAAGACTGCCTCAAGGCACATCTAAAAAAATGTAATATAAACATCAACAATTGGGAAACACTTGCCTGTAAGTACTCCAGTTGGAGAACAGCCTTTACCAAAGGTGTCATGGGCTTTGAAGACACTCGAACTCAGCACGCAAGGGAGACACGTGCTAAGAGGAAGGCACGCTTGGCAAATCCACACCGTGATCAACTCCCGCCCAGAAACCAATGTCCCCACTGAGGAAGGACGTGTGGATCCAGAATTGGCCTCCACAGTCACTTACATACTCATTGTTAAAACTGTGTTTATGGAAGACAATCTTACTCAGCTACAAAGGATCGCCAAAGAAGAAGAAGAAGAACAGGTATGAAGATAGTTCTTTTTAAAAAAAAAAAGTTAGTTCATATTTTATTGTTTTGGATGTTGGTATGTGATGCCAATAAAAGGTTTGATGATGATGATTTTTTAAATGCTTTCCTTATAAGCAATAAACCAGCAGAGAGTAAAGTTAAGCCTGGATTGCTAATTTCCTCCCTTGGTTGCTAGTTTTCTACACACAAGTGATTTTTCTAAGCAATGAAAGCATTCAAAAGTATGACACGTCAACTGCAAAATCTTATTGTAGTGTAGAAAATGAGAGGGTCTTACAAAAACTGTTCTGCTAACTAACTGACTTGATTTTGAGGTTAAGCTTCTGAAAGAACGCATCAGCTATGAGCATAGCTATCAACTATTCCATTTTCTTGCGAGGAATCCTATTTGGAGTAAGGGAATTTCCCTTTGAAAAAGGGAAACGTTGACAGCTATGGCTATGAGAAACAGGTGCATCTCATTCATAAATGGTGTGTGTCATGGGGCAGGGCAGGAAGTGGGGTGGAGAAGGCTGTCAACTGAGAAATATTGAAAGTTCTCCGCAGGCAACCACTGAGACAGGCCTGCCTGACTTAAGACTACACTAAGCCCAGCTCACCAGCCATGTAGGAATGGCTGCTAGAGAGCTAACACAAAGTTCCTCAGCAAAGGCTTCTGGGTAGATGTAGCAGTCAAAGGATAAGCGGTCAAGGGTTTTGTCGTGGATCAGTAACTGCTTAAAGAATAGGAAACAGAGAGCAGAATTAAATAAATGGACAATTCTCATGATGGAAGGCTATATTAAGTGGTGTTTTCCCCCTTCCCCAGAACCTGATTTCAGACTATTGCATAGGGGTGTTCGTCAGCCACAAGATTTGACTTATATTGGTATCTGTAGCTTGACATCCCATCCCATTAGGTCTGGGGGGGCCACCTGCCTGCACGTGATCCACAAAAGCACTTTGGTGCTTTTGAGAAATTAAAGCAAAAGGAAGAAGCCTAAATAAAAGTAGTAGGTAGTTAAGAGCGAATGAGAAATTTGCATTTCAGTAGTTTTTTGAAAAGTCAAGGCACAACAAGGATTGATTGTAAGTCAAGGCTAAAATGAATGATTCTGTGCACTAGGCAGAATAACTCTCAACAATCCTTGTAAGTATATACATCTATTTTATTATTTTAAAAAATTATTTAGTTTTTTCATATTTTGAAATTTACAAACAATTATCAAACAACCCACATAGAATGAGAATTCCAAAGAATCTCCTGGATTTCCCTCCTCACCTTTGTGGGTCCTTAGATTAAACTTCCCAGTATTGATGTATGGAAGTGAGAGCTGGACCATAAAGAAGCCTGATTGCCAAAGAATTGATGCTTTTGAATTATGGTGCTGGAGGAGACTCTTGAGAGTCCCATGGACTGCAAGAAGATCAAATCTATCCATTTTGAAGGAAATCAGCCCAGAGTGCTCACTGGAAGGACAGATCCTGAAGCTGAGGCTCCAATACTTTGGCCACCTCATGAGAAGATAAGACTCCCTGGAAACGACCCTGATGTTGGGAAAGATGGAGGGCACAAGCAGAAGGGGATGACAGAGGACAAGATGGTTGGACAGTGTTCTCGAAGCTACCAGCATGAGTTTGACCAAACTGCGGGAGGCAGTGGAAGACAGGAGTGCCTGGCATGCTCTCGTCCATGGGGTCACAAAGAGTCGGACACGACTAAACGACTAAACAACAACAACAAGATTAACCTTTTCCTTCTGCATCTTGTCTATTAGTCCAAATCTATTAAATCTCCATTATAACCAAAATTCAACCTTAGACTACAAGTGTTATTCCAGTCCCACTAATACTTTTAATTGTTTGCAGTACGTATATACATCTATTCAGATGGTAAAGGTAAAAGTAAAGGACCTCTGGACAAATTCAACTATGGGGTGTGGCCGAAGGAACCAGCATTTTGTCCACATGCAGCTTTTCCGTGTCATGTGGCAAGCAGGACTAAACCACTTCTGGTGCAATGGGACACCGTGACGAGTGCCAGAGCTCACAGAAACACCTTTAACCTTCCCGCCGCAGCAGTGCCTATTTATCTACTTGCGCTGGTGTGCTTTCAAACTGCCAGGTTGGCAGGAGCTGGGACAGAGCAACGGGAGCTCACCCTGTCGCAGGGATTCAAACCTTGCGATCAGCAAGCCCAAGAGGCTCAGTGGTTTAGATGGAGGACAGCCTAACAGGGCCTTCATATGGCTGCATCAGGAAAATAACACATTATCAGTGTAGGCTATGCCGCTTAATTTGTACTTTTTTATATTATTACTATTATTATTTTTATTATTTGTTGAGCCAGATAGGAATGTAAAAAACAGAATGTATTTAAAAGCAACGAAGCATTTTTAATCGAAGAAAGATGGGGATTTCTTTTGTGAGACTCCAGTCTTGCATCCTCTCCTAGAAGCATCCCATATTCTTAGATGTGACGTTGCCTTGGCAACCACACTTGGTGACCTCGTTATTTCAACCTAATCCTGCTTTGAAATTATAGTTGCTCCACCCTTTTGCCTGGCTAGGCTGATAACATAATCATTGTAAATGAGGATGGGGGGGTCGCCAGCAAGATACCATTTCCCTTGTGACATAGGACTAGTCTCACGTTATCAAGAAAATATACCAACAATTAAAGTGCATAAATCTCAATGCCCCAGAAAAGGTAGCATTTGGAGATTATTATATTTTGTGTGTGTGAAGTTTTGCCATTCTGCTTCGCAAAATGCAACTGCAGTGTTGTGTTGCTTTAATTGGAAACTAAGATTCTTTTTCGTTTTGTTTCGTGTTTCCATTCCTAGAACCACAAATCTTACAGAATTAAAGTGTAGGCGTCCATTATGCATCTGATTTGACTACAGATAAATACACAACGCATGATTAAAAATATACTTTTGTGGTGATGGTTGCTCTCCTTTATTTAAAAAATATTTTTTAAGAAACTCAATGGCTACTTAGCTCTTTGGCCACAGTGGGAAAGAAATATATGTGCTCATCTTATGTCCATGTTACATGATGTTGCAGTAGACTGATTTGACTGAAGAACATATTTCATTGTTGTCTCTTTTTCATTTCTGTAATTTTTAGCTTGATCCCAACAAGTTAAAGACTTCTTTTTTTTGGTAATTGTAAGTTTTTACAAACTGTTTTTAATGTTGTATTTTAAATTCTGTTAACACACCCTGGGAGCTTAGGGTGAAGGGCAGGTAACAAATTGAAGTGAAAACATCATCACCATTCCAGGCAAAAAGAAAATATTTACAATCTGATCCTATGATGAATTCAGTGAAACCAAGGGCCCTCGTGTTAATATGAATTGTGAAACCCTTGTGGCACATGAAACACAGTGAACCAACACCAGCTGATGACATGGCTCCCCAAATCAACACAGACTGTGGAAACTTCACACTGGACTTCAAGCATCTGGCATTGTGTGCCTCCCCATTCTTCCTCCAGACTCTGGGACCTTGGTTTCCAAATGAGATGCAAAAGCTGCTCTCATCAGAAAAGAGATTTGGGGAGCCATGTCATCAGCTGGTGTTGGTCCACTGTGCTTCATTAATTCCAGGGTCAACACAGCTGTCTACCAGGAGATTTTGGAGCACTTCATGCTTCCTTCCACAGATGAGCTTTATGGGGATGCTGACTTCATTTTCCAGCAGGACTTTGGCACCTGCCCACACTGCCAAAAGTACCAAAACCTGGTTCAGTGTCCATGGGATTACTGTGCTTGATTGGCCAGCAAACTCACCTGACCTGAACCCTATAGAGAATCTATGGGGCATTGCCAAGAGAAAGATGAGATACATGAGACCGAGCAATGCAGAAGAGCTGAAGGCTGCTATTGAAGCTTCCTGGTCTTCCATAACACCTCAGCAGTGCCACAGGCTGATAGCATCCATGCCACGCCGCCTTGAGGCAGTAATTGAGGCAAAAGGGGCCCAAACCAAGTACTGAGTACATATGCATGCTTCTACTTCTCAAAGGTCCAATATTGCTCTATTTGCAGTCCTTGTTTTGCTGGTTTCATTTAATATTCTAATTTTCTGAGATTGTTAATTTGGGGTTTTCATCAGCTGTACGCCATGATCATCACAATTATAACAAATAAAGGCCTGACATATTTCGCTTAGCACGTTATGAGTCTATCTCATATATTAGTTTCACCTTTTAAGTTGAATTACTGAAATAAATGAACTTTCCCACGATATTCTAATTTTCCGAGTTTCACCTGTAAGATTGCATTGCCAACCTGTTGTATCCATCTGCTCTGAAGTCTGCCATTTTGTTTCTTTACTTGTTTTGCTTTATTAATAGTGCCGCTACCATCATCATCATTGGCAGGCCATTGGCATGGACTGCAAGGGTTATAAAGCAATTCAACCAAATCAAGTTCAGTTTCACTTGCCTGTTAGAACATGGGTCCTAATCCTGCAATGTTTTATGTCCTGTTTTGTCTTACAGTAGACCAGCAGAAATTATTATTATCTCCATTCAGTAAGGCTGTGGTGGAAGACCTTCTTAGGCGGGTTCTTACTCGAGCAAAAATCATGTTATTAATTCATGGTCAAACTGGATAATTTTGCTGGAGTATCTGCAGTTTTGAAGGAAAGTGGTGGCTGCCTAGTAAGTAAGATAGAGTTATTAAACTTGGAGGAACATCATCAAGCATGTTGTTGTTGTTGTTTAGTTGTTTAGTTGTGTCCAGCTCTTCGTGACCCCATGGACCAGAGCACGCCAGGCACTCCTGTCTTCCACTGCCTCCCGAAGTTTGATCAAACTCATGCTGGTAGCTTCAAGAACACTATCCAACCATCTCGTCCTCTGTCGTCCTCTTCTCCTTGTGCCCTCCATCTTTCCCAACATCAGGGTCTTTTCCAGGGAGTCTTCTCTTCTCATGAGGTGGCCAAAGTATTGGAGCCTCAGCTTCACGATCTGTCCTTCCAGTGAGCACTCAGGGCTGATTTCCTTAAGAATGGATATCATCAAGCATACACCCAAGTAATTCATATTCTACTGGGACTATCACAGTTTTTAAAAATTCCCAGTTACAGATAGGTAGCCGTGTTGGTCTGCCATAGTCAAAACAAAAAAAATTCCTTCCAGTAGCACCTTAAAGACCAACTAAGTCAGTTCTTGGTATGAGCTTTCGTGTGCATGCACACTTCTTCAGATACACTGAAACAGAAGTTTCCAGACCCTTCTATATAGTGAGAAGGTGGGGAGGGGTATTACTCAGAAGGGTGGTGGGAATGGGTGATTGGCAGATAGCTGTGATGAGCCTTTCGTGCATGCACACGAAAGCTCATACCAAGAACTGACTTAGTTGGTCTTTAAGGTGCTACTGGAAGGAATTTTTTTTGTTTTTAAAAATTCCCAGTTTTGCAAGTCTTCTGCTGCATGGATTGCCTAGCTATGGAAGGCTATGATTCTGGTATCACAGAGAGGCTAACAAGATCTTGCAGAAGATGCTGCCATCTTAATAAAACATCTCTGTCCTTTGTAGGATTCTGATGTCACTGGACCTATCCCAAGAAAAGTGAAGTGAAGTCTAGAAAGAAAAGGTCATGGGGTAAAAAGCTTTGATTGCAAATATATTGACTTAAAAAAAAAAGTTAAAATGTTTTAAAATATTCCTGCAAAAAGCACGCCACCCAACTTAGGGAGTGCCTCTTCTAAGATGGCTATCTCATACCCTGATTTGTCCCAGTCTCTGTTGTTGCGTGTTTGCTTGAGAGCTGGCACAATTGTTCAACTGCTGTTGCTAACACGCTGCAAACTAATGGATCCGCAGAGCAGATTTAAGGAACTGCTTAGAATTTTTGAGTCACAAATTGTGGAGAGGAGTCAAAGATGGGGAGGAAAATGGAGGAGGTAAGAACATCTTCTTTAAAAAAAAGTCCCAGTGTCTGTGGCAAGAGTGTACAGCGCAAATGGGAAGTGTGTGTGTGTGTGTGTGTGTGTGTGTGAGAGAGAGAGAGAGAGAGAGAGAGAGAGAGAGAGATGCCTTCTTACAATATAAAAAGAAGCAAAGGTAAGGAAATTGTTGATGGGTGAAGAGCCAGCAGCACAAAGTACTTTGTATAATTTGGTCGCCAAGTGCAGCTGCTCCTAGCAAGAGGCTAACCACAGTAATGGATATTCTCAGGACCAGAGCTGGATGCTGGGACCCCTTTATCTTACCGGCACCCCTTTGCACTGAGTTAATCCAGGAGTCCAGAATTCTCTGATGTTGCTGCCCACCCAGTAAGCTTGGCATCGGCCTTTCATGTTTCCTGCATCATATGAAGTGCTGCTCTTAGAAAGTCCAGAAACTGCAGCTGTTCAGAATGTGGCTGCTGAACATTTTAACTGAGAACGTATACTTGATCAGTTCTGAAAGGGCTTCAGCGGTTGCCAGTTCCTGAGTTCAGTTACAGGTACCGGTGCTTATCCGTAAATAGTTCAGCCCTGAATAGTTTGGGATCCAGGAATGCCTGCTCTCGCATATCGATCTACTTGCCATCTACCAATGCTTTCCTTGGGTGCTTCTGCCATTGGAAGACGACAAGAGAACCTATTTGAATGTGTTGCCTTAATTATGGAATTCCTCACCCAAAGAAACTTGCCTGATCCCTAGTTTGCTTTCCATTTTTGCCACTAATCTACTCTCTCGGGTCGTGTGTGTGTGTGTGTGTGTGTGTGTGCTAATACACACACACAAATATATACTAGTGTGTATATATGTATGTTTAATAACCCAGCCTGCTGTTTTTAATTGCTATGCTGTTTCGTACAAAATAAGTTGTAAGAGAAGTTTTGAGTAAGATGGGAAATGTTTGTACATCGAAGGGGTAACTGTTACCTTACGAGAGATGGCGCCCCCAGGTTTCTCCGTCCTCCACCAGTCACGGACTGTGGGCCGGGGGGGAGGGGTGGCATTATTAATCCGGGAAGATTGTTCTTTCAGGGCATTACCATCGCCATCGATCCCCGGCATTGAATGTGTTGGCCTAGTGTGGGGCTCCGAGGAGAGCTTGGCTGTCTGGCTGGTGTACCGGCCACCTAGCGCACCAGCAGCCACCCTGTCAGGCCTGCTGGAGGCGGTGGCCGGCTGGGCCTTGGAGTTCCCTAACCTATTGGTATTGGGAGACTTCAACTTCCATGCTGATGCTACTCCCTCCTCACAGGCTCTGGACCTGGTGTCTTCCAAGGCGACACTAGGGCTCTCCCAGTTTGTTTCGGGCCCCACACATCAAGCAGGCCACACGCTGGATTTGATCTTTGGCGCCGGTATAGATGTGATCATGTCTCCTTCGATGAAGGTGCCATGGTCTGATCACTACGCTCTGAAAGCCAGGATTGACTTTCCACCCCCACCCTGCTTAGGTGGTGAGCCGATTTGGGCTCGCCCGCAGAGGCTGATGGACTCTGATAGATTCCGTCAAGCCTTGCGGGACCTTTCTCCCCCTGGCGACTCATTGACTGAGCTTGTTGAGGGCTGGAATACCCAGCTTCTGGCAGCCATCGATGAGATCGCACCTAAGCGCCCTCTGCGACCCCGCAGAAACCGGGCTCCCTGGTTTACCGAGGAGCTTCGGAAAATGAAGCGGGACCTCAGACGGCTAGAGCGAGTATGGCGGGGTGCCCATGACGGAGCCTCAAGAACATCTTATAGGGCTTTTATGAAAACCTATGAGATGGCAGTGAAGGCCGCTAAGAAGTCCTACTTCTCGGCCTCCATTGCATCCGCTAGCTCTCGCCCGGCGCAATTATTTAGTATAATTCGGTCTTTAACGTCCCTTGAAGGACAGCCAAATTTAAATAATAATCTGACACACAGCTGTGAGGCATTTGCGAGCTTTTTTGCGGAGAAGGTCCTGTTGCTCCGCCATGACCTCCCTGCCAATTTGGATACAATAAAGGAACTGGAGGCCCCTCGACTGTCCTCGGGTCCAGTATTGGACCACTTTGACCGGATATCTCCGGCCGATGTGGACAGACTCCTCCGAGCCGGAAAGCCCACCACCTGTCCTCTTGACCCGTGCCCGTCATGGCTGATTAGAGCGTGTCCAGATGAGGTGCGGGCCCCCCTGGGGGATATCATCAATTTGTCCCTTGGCACTGGGATATTCCCAGGGGAACTGAAGAAGGCAGTGGTGCGCCCGCTCTTAAAGAAAACATCATTAGATCCCTTAGATCTATCCAATTACCGCCCGGTCTCGAATCTTCCATTCCTGGGTAAGGTGATTGGGAGAGCGGTTGCTGAACAGCTTGGTAGGTTTCTGGATGAAACATCTGCTCTGGATCCATTCCAGTCCGGCTTCCGCGCTGGCCATGGGACCGAGACGGCTCTGGTCGCCCTAACATATGATCTCCGCAGGCAGCTGGATCGAGGCGGGTCGGGGCTGCTGATTCTTCTAGATCTGTCAGCAGCCTTCGACATGGTCGATCACGAACTCCTGGACCACCGCCTTGCCGACGTGGGGATCCAGGGCACAGTCCTTCAATGGCTGCGCTCGTTTCTCTCTGGTCGGGGACAGAGGGTGGCGCTTGGGGGGGAATTGTCATCGCGCCACTCCTTGGTGTGTGGAGTGCCTCAGGGTGCGATTCTCTCCCCGATGCTTTTTAACATCTTTATGCGCCCCCTCGCCCAGCTTGTCTGGAGTTTTGGGCTGGGCTGCCATCAGTATGCTGATGACACCCAACTCTATCTGTTGATGGATGGCCATCCTGACTCAGCCCCAGACACACTGGCGAGATGTCTGGAAGCTGTGGCTGGATGGTTACGTGGGAGCCGGTTGAAGTTAAATCCTTCGAAGACAGAGGTCCTCTGGCTGGGCCGGGACGATATGGGATTGAGGGGGCAACTCCCATCTCTTGCGGGGGTGCAATTAGTGCCAGCACCGTCCGTTAAGAGTTTGGGTGTAATCTTCGATGCCTCCCTCTCTATGGAGGCGCAGATTACAGCTATAACAAAGGCGGCATTTTTTCATCTCCGCCAAGCTAAGCAGATGGCCCCTTATCTCTCTCGCCCTGACCTAGCCACTGTGATCCATGCGACGGTCACCTCCAGACTGGATTATTGTAACTCGCTCTACGTGGGGCTGCCCTTGAGACTGACCCAGAAACTCCAGCGGGTGCAGAATGCTGCGGCGAGACTCCTTATGGGGTCTTCGCTGCGAGATCACATTCACCCAGTACTATACCAGCTGCACTGGCTCCCGGTGGAGTACAGGATCAGGTTTAAGGTGCTGGTTTTAACCTTTAAAGCCCTATACGGCCTAGGACCCTCGTACCTACGGGACCGCCTATAATTTTTATAATGAATATTTTGAATGTGTGATTATTTGATTGTTTGATTGTTTGATTATTGTTAGCCGCCCTGAGCCTGGCTTCGGCTGGGGAGGGCGGGATATAAGTAAAATTTATTATTATTATTATTATTGTACAGTGTCAGAAATGTCAGCGCACCACGGCACAAACAGATGCTGTTCTGTATATCAGCAAAGAGAAAGAGAGGCTATGGATTAATTCATAGATTTTGGCTAATTTTCTCACCTTCAGTGTTTCCCTTTTTGCAAAATGGCACAAACACCTTAGATGATGTCTTTCATGTTCTTAATTCCACACAAAAAATGTATATGCATGTAATTTGACAAATCATTTGTGGCTGAGCAACACACACTTGTACGATCTATTTTGTGTGACTTATCATTTTCTGCTTCAGGTCTTTATATCCTGCAAAAAAAAATGAATTGGAAAACATTTGTGAGTGTTTGGCGGCACTTTGGAGTAAATCTGACGATGTTGGGTTTGGGGTGAAATCTTGATCCTATGGTTTAGGGCGTCAAGGGCTCATTTGAGGGGGAGGCACCATGAAACGTAGCATTTTGACCGCCAAACGTTGCAGGGGCCTTTTCCCACCATTCGGCACCGCTTTGAAGTGAAGCGGATGTTTGATTTTGGGTGAAAACTTGACCCCACAGGTAAGGGTGCCGAGGGCTCATTTTGTGGGGCACTGTGAAACGTCGTGCTTTCACCGCCAAATGTTGCAGGGGGCCTTTGGCCGACGTTTGGTGCCGCTTGGCAATGAATTAGATGACATCAGGTTTTCCACGAAACCGTGACCCTGCGGGTTAGGGGGCCGAGGGCTCGTTTTGTTGGGTGCCTTGAAACGTGGGGTCTGTACATACTTGTAGGAGCTCCAGTATCGGAGACAGTGTGCTTCTGGATTCCAACTGCTGGGCAGCACAAATTTGCAAGCCTGTTCTGTTTCTGGGCTTTGCAAAGGGCTCTGGTTGGCCACTGTGAAAATAGGATGCTGAGCCTTTGGTCTGATCCAGACAGGCTCTTTAATGTTCTTCTAAGACCAGCCTATAAACAGTTATGTACCTGGACACTTTTGATGAGTAAGAATGCTGGCATCTGTCCATTTTGAGAGTCAATGGAGAAGTGCAGCTTTGGGAATGAGGTCAAGCTGTTGGAAGGTTGCAGTACCTTTAGAGACCAATGCAGGAGAGACATGTTTTGTTGCAGCTGGGAGAGCTGAAGGCGTCCAGTTGTGTTGCTGCAGTGCACTTGAGGTTGCAGACAATTTTGTCTACCTGGGTTCCACCATAACCAGAAGCTGCTCCACAAAGCTAAGCTGGACAAGCATATTGGCAAGACAGCTACACAATGGATTACCTCTCCGAAAGGGTATGGGAGAATGTAATTCAATTAAGCAGACAATTTGGTTGATTTTAATTTATTTGTTCATCTGCTTTCCCTTGGAACAAATTGGACCGCTACATCACCCTACATCACAATGACATTTGGTTTCTTCTCTCATTTTGTCTGGGCTCCCACTCCTCCATTATTTTAGTTTTCAGTTTTCAGTTTTCAGTTTTTAGTTTTATCATACCCTACCTATTTCCCTGACAGAGACTTAAGGCGGCTTAAGGATACGATAACAACAGCTAAAACACATAGGGCGAAAATTGTTTAAAAACATATTTAAAACGTAATTGACATAAAAACAGCACAGCACCAGCCCTTTCCAAAAGCCTGTTGGAATGAGAAAGTCACCTGCTGGCAGAAGGACAAGGAAGGAGCCAGTCTAGCTTCTCTAGGGAGGGAATTCTAAAATCTGGGAGCCGCCACCACCAAGAAGGCCCTCTTCTTCATCCCTACCAAGCATACCAGTGGGTGTGGTGGGACCAAGATTAGCCCCGTCCCCCAAGATCTCAGAACCCAGGCAAGCTTGTATTGCATGTTTGATCAGAATTAGGTGGCTGTGGATCCGCAATGCTTGTCTGTTATAATTATGTATTTCTTCACAAACATTTGTGAACAGATGAGCTTCCGCTTTGCAGTGAAAAATGAAACTCCCTTGTGCTTGGAACCAGTTAAGGCACACCACAATTGCCTGACTACGTAAATCATGTTCAGAATACCACAACTCACACATAACTGACTGTAAAGTAACATAACATTATATATAATAAAACTGTAATCGTCATATCAAAAAATTGCAAAGCACAGTTCCTGATGGCAATAACATATCATATTACTATTAACCTTCTATATGTTTTTATTGTCTGATTTATTTTATTTACTGATATCTTCCTTCTGCATCGTCCTATGTCTTAAAAGTTTAACAAACGAACTTGCCTTCTGCATGGTCCTATGTCTTGAGAGTGTAACAAACAGAACTACTTAGTAACAATAAGGCAGCTGATGATAGATCAGTTCTCAGGATACACCCTTGTTTCACCCAGTGGGCTTCTTCAGCGACAAGGTTTCCAGATTTTTCAGTAAGTTTTTTTCAGCCAAAATAGTCCACAGGAACGCAGAGGTTGCCAGTCAGAGACGCTCCGTATCAATGATCATTGAAACTAAGCTATACAGCGGTACCTCGGGATGCGAACGGGATCCATATCAGAGCCCCGTTCGCATCCTGAACAGAACGTAAGACGGGACAGCGTGTCTGCGCATGCTGCGTTTCGCCACTTCTGCGCATGTGGGACGTCATTTTGAGTGTCTGTGCATGCGCGAGCGGCGAAACCCAGAAGTAACGCGCTCCGTTACTTCCGAGTCACCGTGGAACACAATCCGAAAATACTTATCCTGAAGCGTATTTATCCCGAGGTATGACTGTATAGGAGGAATCCCTGCAATGGGGCAGGTGAAGGCAATTAGAATTAAATATTCTTAAAGAGACCTAATCGCAATGATACCCCAACCGATGGAAATCTAATATGTTAAGTATTCCACATCTTCATTTCTATACGCTATTACAACTTTATCAAACTTATTCAGTGAGGCTTAATCATCAATGGAACCCATCTGGCAAATGGTCATTGCGGTCTCCACAATGGCAAACAGAGTACATAGCCCACCACGTCTGGCCCACCAATTCATGCTGTGGTTGCCAACACACACACACACACACACACACACACACACACACACACACACACACACTATATATATATATATATATATATGAGATAGTCCTGACCAATGCCTTTGAGAGGGTGTTTGCCTTTGTTGACTGATGTTATTTCAGAGGGCACTAGCATATGGTATAGAAGAGTATCTGCCCAGTTTGCACGTCTAAGGATTATTTTTTTAAAGGTGTGTAGGCGGGGTTTGGATTCATAAACATTAAATACCAGATCGGGTTAGCTTTTGTGAACACATTGCTAACATTTTAAAGTACATTTCTGCTTTAATAAATAATCAGATTTGCAAAAATCATCCAGCGAGTCGTTTTCCTTATTGACATTCTGGGGCTGTAGGACTAGAATAGCAAATAATTAAAAGAAATAATGATATTAATTTTTTTAAAAAAACCACCTTGCTTAGTACAGGACATTGTTGCAACAGTGAGGATCGTAAGGCGGTTGGAGAAATTGTTATCTATTTGCTAATCATACAATGGGTACTTGAAGGGGGGAAAGGGGAAGAGGAGAGATTTAGAACAAGGTCTCTGCTGTATTTTGGTAAGATGGAAACTATATATATATATATATATATATATATATATATATATATATATATATATTCCTTCTTTTAGATCACTAGTGACTCCCAGTGGTGAAATTTAATAGCTGCACAGAAACCTATGAAAAAGAAATAGCTGTTATCACAACTGAACATTTGATCAGTGGGGAACCCAGCCTCTCCATAAACTTTTAGTGAAATAAGTGCCAAAGATATGTTTCAGATAAATTAAATCATCTATTGAAATATACTCAGAGTCGAGAGTGGATTTCATGCTCTTTATTCAACTCATAGTGGTGAGAAGGAATGGAAGTTCCCCCAGAATGTCTGCTTTATATACATTATTTACACAATGGGCCCCACGTGATTGGCTAATTCCAGGATTCACCTGTAAGCCAATCAGGTTGCATATTCACTTCCACCTGGAGCTGGATAGGGTGGCTCCTGTGGACCAATCAGACTGCTGCATTCTGGACCCTATTGTTCTAGGACCAGTCAGACTGCTGCATTCTGAATCCGATTGTTCTAGGACCAATCAGACTGCTGCATTCTGAATCCGATTGTTCTAGGACCAATCAGACTGCTGCCTTTTGGATCCTATTCAACTCAGTACATAACATCTATGTTTCTCTTGTTGTGGTGGTTAGCAACAGCATTTTATTTAGTACATAGTATGCAAGCTGCAATTTTCCTAGCATAGCCTGAAGACCGCAAGACACTGGGTCAATACCTACCAACTTGCAGGGTACAGTATGTCCCCTGTCCTACTAATGCTGAACTGTCAGAGGGGGGCAGAGTCCCGGGGACAGGGCTGTGCTGACATCAGCAGGAAGGCCAGCAGGTATAGGCCATCTCATCCTTTCAATTTGGATTTGGCATACGTGTCGTGGCAAAGATCTGTAATGGCCTTTTAAATGAGGCAATATCTCTTTTTTAAAAATAATTTTTATTACATTTCCATTTAAACATATATAATCACATGATAATAATAATAATAATAATAATAATAATAATAATAATAATAATAATAATATATTATTTATACACCGCCCATCTGGCTGGGCTTCCCCAGTCACTCTGAGCGGCTTCCTAAAAATATTAAAATACTGTAATACATCAAACATTAAAAGCTTCCCTAAACAGGGCTGCCTTCAGATGTCTACTAAAAGTCTGGTAGTTGTTGTTCTCTTTGACATCTGATGGGAGGGCGTTCCACAGGGCGGGTGCCACTACCAAGAAGGCCCTCTGCCTAGTTCCCTGTAACTTGGCTTCCCACAATGAGGGAACCGCCAGAAGGCCCTCGGCGCTGGATCTCAGTGTCCGGGCTGAACGATGGGGGTGGAGACGCTCCTTCAGGTATACTGGACCAAGGCCATTTAGGGCTTTAAAGGTCAACACCAACACTTTGAATTGTGCTCAGAAACGTACTGGGAGCCAATGTAGTTCTTTCAGGACCAGAGTTAAATGGTCTCGGCGGCTGCTCCCAGTCACCAGTCTAGCTGCCACATTCTGGATTAGCTGTAGTTTCTAGGTCACCTTCAAAGGTAGCCCCACATAGAGCGCATTGCAGTAGTCCAAGCGGGAGATAACTAGAGCATGCACCACTCTGGCAAGGCAGTCCGCAGGCAGATAGGGTCTCAGCCTGCATACCAGATGGAGCTGGTAAACTTCTTTGGCTCTTTAGAGCCTGTCGACTTCCTTTCCTCCCACCTCTTGGCTTTCAAAACTAACCATTATATCACAGCCTTTTATATATTTTCCAATTCTAATATAACTGCAAAAATGCAAAACAAATAGCAAAAAACCGACAGACCTCGGCGTAACACTCAAAGCGGAGCACGTTCTGCTTCCGAAAAAAGTTTGCAAACCGGACACTTACTTCCGGGTTTGCAGTGTTTGGTTTCCAAGTTGTTTGAGTATCAAGGTGTTTGAGAACCAAGGTACCGCTGTACCCCCTGTATGAATGGGGTAGCAGATTTTGTTAAAGACTTGAGCTTCTTTCAAACATTTCACTAATTAACATATTAATCATGTAATAGTCTGCAATCCGTTTTAAAAATCTGAAGTGGCTTTTGTTGTGCATCTATAATTGCGGCAAACTGAACTGCAAAAAATGCTAAAGATTTCTTTCAATAAAAAACCAGAGGCCTACCTCCTGGGAATAACAGATTCAGATATTCCGCAAAAGAGGAAGGGTATCTTTTTATATGCGACCATGGCAGCAAGAGTTCTGATCGCGGCAAAATGGAAGAGTAATGAAATCCCCTCTATACAAGATTGGATCCAAAAGCTGACAGAATATGCCGAATTAGATGGTCTATCAGAAAAAAATAAAGAATAAATCAAAACAGGAATTTGTTTCAAAATGGGAGGTTTTCAAAGAATATCTGAAAAATAAATATAGTAGTTTAAATTCTGTTGCAGTCAAGGAACTTCAGTAATAGTTGCAAGGTAGATATAAGAAATTAGATTTATTAAGAATAAGTTTAATTATGATAAAAGTGTGTATGGGCAATAAGTAATATGAAATTGAAATATGGAATAGACAGGAGGTCGGGTCTTTAGTGTTAAGACCAATATATGTTTTTTTGTTTGCTAAGAAAATTATGTGTCTATGGTTATTCCTGTGTGTAATTTGGTATTTGTGTTTTTTTTTCTTGCTGTATCAATAAAAATATTATATATATATATATATATATATATATATATATATATATATATGCAGGTTTTGGTGTCCTCGGGTGTCTTCCCGTGTAAAAGTTGGGGTGTCTAGGCGACGTTTCGACGAGGTCTCACTCGTCATCTTCAGGCTGGTGCTTTCGGCTTCTTGTTACTGGAACAGAGCGGGATCTCAATGTTTGAGTTCCTATAAATACTGTAGAGGGGGTGTGGTGTCTAGCCTCCAATGTTCTGGGCAGAGAGGAAGTTCCCAGGCTAGTGTGCCTTTTCTTCTTTTGTTCCTTAATTACTTGAGAGATACCTTGAGTGATTTCTTGAGTGATATCCTGAGTACCACTTAGGTGGGTCATTAGGTGTGGATTAGTTGCTAAAGTCTTTGTGTCTTGACCTCTTGAACTTTGTGAAGAGTTTTCCTGAGAAGATGGCTGTATTGCACTTAGTTGTGCTTTGGCTTGGCTTCGTGTATAGGGGCGAGCTGTGGTTTTGTGGCTTGTGTCAGCCAGATCTGTGTAGGGATTGCAGGGGGGTGCAGCATCCGGAGGTGCCACCATGGATTGGCTACTGGATGGTGTCAGTAATTCATCTGTGGAGAGGGTCTGGGTTTGGGTCTGGTGTGGTTGATTGGTGTTGGCGTTCTGTGTGCCTCTGGATCTGGTGTCAGTTTTTGTGGGGAGGGCTAATTTCCAGATGTCTGGCAAGCGGGATGTGTCGTCACGCTTGTTCATGTTGTGAGGGTGTTTCTCTATCTCGATGGCTTCCATGATTATTCTCTTGTGGTGATGTTCCGTGTTAAAGAGCAATTTGGAATCTGCAAAATTAAGCTAGCCTAACCAAATTCAACCCAGATGAAGCCAATAAAATCAGACTTGAAGTCACCAACATCCTCTGCTCCAGCAAACCACCCAGAAGCAATTTACACAAAGAAGAACAGAAAGCACTCACCAACCTGAGGAAAGACAACAACATAATCATTCTCCCAGCAGACAAAGGTAATGCCACAGTGGTGATGAACACATCGGACTACCAAGCAAAACTATCAAAGCTACTCCAAGATCCTGCCTACAAACCTATAAAAACAGATCCCACCACCTATCTGGAAAAAACCACCAAATCCAAAATAAAAGCCTCTCCTATCAGTGAAGAAATCCAGCTAAGAATCATCCCCAGAGAAAAATCATCCAGATGCCCCAAACTCTACGGCCTCCCCAAGATACACAAAGAAGGAACACCACTCAGACCAATAGTCAGCTCCATAGGCTCACCTCTACAAAATCTCGCTAAATTTCTCGCCAAGCAACTTCAGCCCTATGCAGAATCCATCTCTTCACACGTACCAAACTCCTTCCAGTTCATAGAAACAATAAAGAAGCAAAACCTACATCCTAATGACCTACTTGTGAGCTTCGATGTTGTATCTCTCTTCACACAAGTGCCCATTAATGAAGCCTTGACAGCTATTCAAAACAAATACAATCCCCCCGAATACATCTTGGACCTGACCAACCACTGCCTAACCAACACGTACTTCATCCACAATGGACAAAGATACAAACAGATAGAAGGAGCACCTATGGGATCACCCCTCTCACCGGTCATCGCAAACCTGTACATGGAACACTTTGAAACCAATGCTTTAGACAAGTCAGAACACAAACCCAAACTTTGGCTCAGATATGTTGACGACACCTTTGTAATTTGGCCACACGGGAAGGAAAAACTGGATAGCTTCCTCACACATCTCAACAACTTACACCCCAAAATACAATTCACTATGGAAATAGAAGCCAACAACCAACTTCCCTTCCTTGACGTCCTAATCTACAAAAAACCTGATGGCTCCCTAGGACACACTATCTACCAGAAAAAAACACACACCAACCGCTACTTACATGCACAATCACACCACCACCCTGCACAAATAAACTCCGTAGCCAAGACTCTCATCTCCAGAACCAAACGCCTGGCTGACAAAGACCACTTGACAACTGAGTTACAGAATCTCTCAAATGTGTTAATTGCCAATGGATACCAGCAAAACAGGATTACGAAGCTAATCCAAAAGGAAACACCCCCCAAAAACCAAGACACAGAAGAAAACAATGGCATGGCCCTCCTTCCTTATATCAAGGGCACTACAGATAAAATTAGAAAATCCTCCATAAACACAATATCAAAACAGCCTTTTGCACCAACCAAAAAATAGCCAATATCCTCAGAAACCCCAAGGATAAAATCCAGTTGGAAAACCAAGGGATCTATGAAATACCCTGCAAAGTCTGCCCAGCCACGTACATTGGACAAACAAACAGACGAATAAATGCACGTATCGCAGAACACAAGAATGCCGTCAAAAAAGAAGAAAAAACTTCCTCTCTTTTCCAACACATGAAAGAAACAGGACACGAAATTAATTTTGCAGATTCCAAATTGCTCTTTAACACGGAACATCACCACAAGAGAATAATCATGGAAGCCATCGAGATAGAGAAACACCCTCACAACATGAACAAGCGTGACGACACATCCCGCTTGCCAGACATCTGGAAATTAGCCCTCCCCACAAAAACTGACACCAGATCCAGAGGCACACAGAACGCCAACACCAATCAACCACACCAGACCCAAACCCAGACCCTCTCCACAGATGAATTACTGACACCATCCAGTAGCCAATCCATGGTGGCACCTCCGGATGCTGCACCCCCCTGCAATCCCTACACAGATCTGGCTGACACAAGCCACAAAACCACAGCTCGCCCCTATACACGAAGCCAAGCCAAAGCACAACTAAGTGCAATACAGCCATCTTCTCAGGAAAACTCTTCACAAAGTTCAAGAGGTCAAGACACAAAGACTTTAGCAACTAATCCACACCTAATGACCCACCTAAGTGGTACTCAGGATATCACTCAAGAAATCACTCAAGGTATCTCTCAAGTAATTAAGGAACAAAAGAAGAAAAGGCACACTAGCCTGGGAACTTCCTCTCTGCCCAGAACATTGGAGGCTAGACACCACACCCCCTCTACAGTATTTATAGGAACTCAAACATTGAGATCCCGCTCTGTTCCAGTAACAAGAAGCCGAAAGCACCAGCCTGAAGATGACGAGTGAGACCTCGTCGAAACGTCGCCTAGACACCCCAACTTTTACACGGGAAGACACCCGAGGACACCAAAACCATATATATATATATATATATAATAGCTGCAAACCACATTGTGTGTATGCACGTGTGTATTTGTGGTATACAAGTATTTTTAAAGTAAATAAATAAATGTTTCTAAACCACCCTTCATCAGAACATAAGGAGATCCTTTGCAGTTTGTTCTCTCGGTGGCTAACCAGAAGAGTATGGAAGCCCACAAACAAGACCCGAGTACCACTGAGTCTTCCTAGCAACTAATATTCAGAGGCATAATGTCTCCAATAGTGGAGCCAGAACATAACCACCATATCTAGTAGACATTGATAGCCTTAGCTCTTCCAAGTCTTTTAAGTTGAAGTCTTCAGTTTGCATCTGTACTGGAATTGTTTAAGAAGTTTTTTATTGTTTTATCATTTGTTACGTGTCATCCTGGGCTCCTATGGATGGGCAGAGCATAGATGTAATAAATTAAATTAAATTAAATTCGCTAGACTTAACAGCAATTAATTAAATGATGTTGATTTCCTTAATGAATGCAAGGGCAGGAAAGGGGGTATTTGACAAGGAAGGTAAAACAGAGGAGAGAACGAATGTTTCCTATCTGTTCTGTTGCACAGAAGTTGTTTGAGTTGTACTGTCAGTTTTCTGGTAGGGCGAATATCGAGTTTGGTTACCACTGCGCAGTTCTGAGATCACTAGTGTCAGCTAGTGTTTTGCCATCACTAAAAAGCACAAACGTTTTGCCACTTGGGGCTCCAACATACATGCAGCACAATCTTAGGAATGTCTCCTCAAAAAGACAGTCAAATCCCACTTGTTCAATGGGACTTAGTCCTAGGTGTGTTCAGAGCCTTAGGCTACTCAAATCCCATTGACTTCAGCCCATGTTTGCACATACTAATCCACATTTCGTTAGAATTGCTTTTGTTTTTATTTAAAATGCATTTTTGACCACAAGGTGTCACTGTGCGGTTTAACAGAATTCCTTAAAATGACATGGAAGGATCTGTAGTCAGAGAGAAACAGAGAATTGTAGAGCTGGAAGGCATCTTCAGAGTCATCTTGTCCAACCCCTGAAGTGCAGAAATCTCAACTAGATCATACATGATCCTATGACCATTGGCTCAGCCCACCAAAGTCTGCACAGAGGGTCATTCGAAGGCTATGCATGCTTGCTTGGAAGGCTAGATTTAATCTACCAAATACCTACAATGTACCGTATTTTTTGCTCTATAAGATGCACTTTCCCCCTCCTAAAAAGTAAGGGGAAATGTGTGTGCGTCTTATGGAGCGAATGCAGTCTCCATAGCTTCAGCGAAAGCAACGTGAAGCCTCCGGAGCAGCTATCCCTCTAAAATTGCCCCTCTAAAACTAGGTGCGTCTTATAGAGCGAAAAATACGGTAATTATGGAACTTCCACTGCTGTGTGTGTGTGTGTGTGTGTGTGTGTGTGTGTGAATGCACATTGCCCTTCTCCTCTTCCATTTTAAAATTTGCTCAGCCCATCTCCCTTCCCTTACTTCAGAGGTACCCAGTGGTATTCAGAAGGCCAGATTTGATGAAGTGAAGGGCCATGAGGCCCATCAGGATTTTACCCCAGGAAATAAACTGCCACAGGGGCTGGATTAAACCAACCAGCGGGCCGGATTAGGCCCTCGAAATTGACTTTGCACATGCCTGCCTTACTTAGATAACAGGAGTGAAACAGAGGTTCTCTTTCATGCTAGGGCAATTTCTGGCAGTGAGGCCCAAAAGCTAGAGGCAATCTCTATGCAACATAGAGATTGGTCTCCAGTTCTCTATTACCATTGCCACCACTTGATTCGCTAGATGTGTTTTTTTAAGCTGGGGTGGGGAGATTATCTCAGTAAACCCTACAACAGTCGTGTAAGGCAGGCCGTTATTAAACCCATATTACGTGGGAGGGTGATGTGAAGAGTTGTTTAGTACCCAAAATTATCTGTTGATTTCCCAGTTTACAGTCTTCACTGCTCCACACCACAGCTATAGTGACAGAGGTTGAATGCACAGTAAAAACTAAATGTTGCCACTGGCTATTATTCTCTATGAGGACCACTCCCCTCACCCCCATCGCTTCCTATACTTTGCAATGGAATTATAGAAAACCAACTGTTCAATTTTAAGACCTCAATTGCCATAAAATCTGCCGTGGCATGTAACTCTAATCCCTCTATCAGATCTCATATTCTGGATATAAAGGATTCACTAAAATGCCACCATGTGTGTGATATTTGCTCTTACAGAAAGGTTCCATCAAAAAACACATATGGTGTAACCGCCAGAAGGGAAGTTTTTAGTAGATGACATGTGAATGTGTTATCAGAGACTGAACGAACACAGGGACAAATTCACTGAAAACCCATGTTTCAGTCTGTGTAGGACAACATGGCAGTCCATTTTAGAAGGCCCAAAAAATCTCCGGAAAATGGTATGAGGTGGACTCTAACCAAGGCATGTACAGTTTGAATACGGGCTTCAGGAAGCCATTCCCTTTCTTCTGGGGGTGGGAGGAATCATAATGCCCTAATTTGCACACACAAATCTACTTTATTCTAACAACATTCTTGTAGTTTGCTTCCGAAAAGATCATAGACATTCACCTCAAATACCATGCTTTTCAGCAGAACTGGTTCATACATTAAGCCGCAAGTAATCGAGGGATGTGGGACGCGGGTGGCGCTGTGGGTTAAACCACACAGCCTAGGACTTGCCGATCAGAAGGTCAGCGGTTCGAATCCCCGCGTTAGGGTGAGCTCCCGTTGCTCAGTCCCTGCTCCTGCCAACCTAGCAGTTTGAAAGCACGTCAAAGCGCAAGTAGATAAATAGGTACCGCTCCAGCGGGAAGGTAAACGGCGTTTCCATGCTCTGCTCTGGTTCGCCAGAAGTGGCTTAGTCATGCTGGCCACATGACCCAGAAGCTGTACGCCGGCTCCCTCAGCCAATAAAGTGAGATGAGCGCCGCAACCCCAGAGTCGGTCACGACTGGACCTAATGGTCAGGGGTCCCTTTACATTTAAATCAAGGGATGTACAAGCCCACAGGCAGCCTTGGGAAAAAACAACACCCTGGAAAATTGGAGTAAACAAATTCAGATGTCAAGGAAAACAGCAGAAGAGGCTGAGCAAATCTAGTGTTCAGAAGCAGATGCAGTTCCTTAAGTGAAAATGAAGTTTTCCTGGCAAAAATGCCCTTTGCTTCAGTTATCTAAATCTTGAGGTCTAGCACCTTTGTTGCAGATTCCTGTACTAGACTGTCCATCTATTAAAAGGAGGGGTCAGTGAAGACCCACGACTTGCTTTGGAGACAAAAACTGACAGCATTTGATGTAAGAGTACATAAGAGACCACATAAAATGTACAACTTGCGGGCTTCTAAACAAGTTTATTGAAGACAAAATTCAATATATGGCAACATCCGCAACTGGGGCTATTTTAGAGCACTTTTAAAAATCACCGTATGAAATTACAAGAGGCATGATGTGCATGACAAGTAATGAAGCGGTTTGCTGGTTGGTGCACACAGCTGATTGAAGGTGATGTTGCTGTACATACCATAAGCAAAGATCCAGCTACATCTCTTTGTACAATAAGGCTTTGGACGACAACCTATGGCCCACCCCACCCCACAAAATCTTTCCCATAGCTTTGGTGAACTGGCTCCCTTTCGGAAAAGGTCTCAACTGTGCTGAATAGCTCTTAAGGCAAAATAATGTTTCCTCGTTCAACCTCGTCACTTACAAACAGCTCCCTAGGCAGCTGAGTAGGGGATAGATGGCTGGATCTTTTCTTGAGGGAAAAGCTCTGCACACATGTGTGTTGTATGTGTATTGTTTAGCGAGAAGTCTGTTCAGGTAGAGGAGCATTTCATCACAGCCGCCTCCCGCAACACAGACAGCAGCTTGCTGTGGTACAGTTTACAACCAATACTGTCAATTGTATGTTTTTGACCCACAGATTTCTATGGATCTTCTTTATTTATCACACAACATCCAGAAGGATAGACAGTAAGACTGCATGTTTGGTCTGTGTTGATGTGACGGTTAATAATTACACCTGACGAAATTGACTATCTAGGCAGCATTCAAGTGTGGGGCGGAAACCCCAAGGCAGCAAAACATCCGCAGCAGTAAAATATATGTATTTCATATAATTAAAACACAGTTTTACTGCTCACTGTTTGCTTTTCTTAAGACTCGGCATAATTCTGTAGAAAATGCTGCAGCGAGGCCATCAGTGAATCTTCAAATTCACAGCCCTGATTCACAAGACGCTTTGTACCTTTGGATAATTAAGTGCACCTGGTTAACAACAAACAACACAAATATTGCTCGACAAATAAGACCATTTTACCGGCAGAAGGAGAAGACTGCACAAACTACACACACACACACACACACACACACACACTTTGCATCTCCACTTCACTGCTGTTTGCACGTGTGACCGCTCAGAGATGAGAAGCAGACAGCTCCGTCTTTCCTCCTGTGGTTACTACTTGGATCAGACTCCCAGAACATGGACGGTTTTTTCCAGTGATCCAGTCATAAAAGGTTCTGTTAAAAACAGAGATCAACATTTTGTGAATTAATTCAATTCCTAAAGCAGGCTTCCTCAACCTCGGCCTTCCCGATGTTTTGAGACTACAATTCCCATCATCCCTGACCACTGGGTCCTGATATCTAGGGATCATGGGAGTTGTAGGCCAAAAACATCTGGAGGGCCGAGGTTGAGGAAGCGTGTCCTAAAGCTTCACATTACGATATTTGAACTGCTTTTTAAAAAAATAGTGTAGAAGCTTCTCAGGTTAGAGATTTTGTGTCCAACACTCCTCCTAAATACATTTCATACTAAAATTCTATACATGTTAAAGGTAAAGGGACACCTGACCATTAGGTCCAGTTATGACCGACTCTGGGGTTGTGGCGCTCATCTCACTTTATTGGCCGAGCCGGCGTACAACTTCCGGGTCATGTGGCCAGCATGACGAAGCCGCTTCTCGCAAATCAGAGCAGCGCACGGAAATGCCGTTTACCTTCCCGCTGGAGTGGTACCTATTTATCTACTTGCACTTTGATGTGCTTTCGAACTGCTAGGTTGGCAGGAGCAGGGACCGAGCAACAGGAGCTCACCCCATCATGAGGATTCGAACCACCGACCTTCTGATCGGCAAGTCCTAGGCTGTGTGGTTTAACCCACAGCGCCATCCGCGTACCTATATACATGTGACCCAGAAGTAAATCCAATGTTCAAAGGAGCTGGCTCCCTAGCAAGTGCTTAGAACTGCAGTCCTAACCTTGTCATTTTAGAATATTCAACATCTATCCATTCTTTCTTCTCTCTTATACATTTATATCCCACCTTTCTTCTGCCACGGAACCCACCTGAGGCCCTGACCAAGCCCAGACTTGCTTTGCCTCAGCATGACTGGCCTGGTAAACTGAGTAACTTATATTTATTTTAATTTATTATTATTATTTCTGCCACAAGGAAGCAAGCAGTTATTATTCCCCTTTGACGGGAAATGAGTTTGAGAGACTGCAGCTTGCTTTGGGATGTTTCAGTTGGGTACTGAGTCCATCCAAGTACCGCTACTGTCACCCTTCCACCAACTTCCACCAACTTCGGTTGGGACCTTCCCTGTTGTCTACAGTCTGGTAACCTCTAGGTTAGATTACTGCAATGCGTTCTACATGGGGCCACCTCTGAAGGCAGCCAAACAGGACTAGGCAGCGTTCTTGATTCGTACTGTCCAGGGTGGATTTTATTTAAATCAAATTGATTTAAATCACGATTTTAAATCATGATTTAAATCACAAGTCAGTAAGACTTGATTTATTTTTATTTTTACAGGAAGACTCATTCTTGCTGGTATAATCTTAATATTTACAACCAGATGAAGGTTTCATTTTTGGTATAATAAATTTTCAGAGTAGTTTTTACAGTTATATCAAAAATTACTGATTTGATATGTATTATAAATACATAAGACAGATAATTAGGAAATTATTGTGAGGTTTAATAAGTTAACTGTTTATGTTTGGACAACTTTTCTGCTGTACTTTATTGGAAGGAGAAAAATAACCATTTCCTTAATAACAATTTAAACAATTTATTTAACTAAAGCAATACAGTAACATTATATCATATGTATCCATGTTTGTTAACTGATGTGGTTAAACTTTTTTCAAAAGACTGAGTTTTAGAACACATGAAAAACTTAAAACAAATCCTTATTCCCTGAGGAATAGCTTTTGGACTGTAATATAACCTAAACAGAAAACTATCTTTAGAAAGATTTTTCCTCCAAAAGCATTTTATTTTAAAAAATCCAATTTAAATTTTTTAAAAATCGGATTTTGGGGGATTTTTCCTTTTTTTAAATCATTTATTTTTATCCACCCTGATGCTGCCTATGCAGAGGCCATAAAGGCAATTTTGAACTGATCTGGCATCCATCAATTCCCACAACCCATGCTTTCAGAATCACTCTCCCAAGCCATTTTCAGCCACTTCCACTTCACAGAAGGGCATTTAACTTCCAGTGACTGAGGATCTGCACTCCAGAATTTGAAGGCACAGACGACCGGGACGCCCTAAAGCAGCAGCTGTTGAGCAAGGGAGCCTCTGTTTACTCACTCGGCAATGAAATCTAACGGTGTCCAGGAGCTGACATCCGCATCAGGCATAGATTTCCTGTTCATTGGTGTATCCAAGATAACCCTGGGGCAAAGAAAGATAAGCTCTTCAGTTGTACACTGCTGCATCTGATAAATGTTGCCTGCGTTTCTTCTCCGTCACAACGCACACAGAACGTTGAGGACAGTGGAAGGTGGAGATTGCTCTTTTTATTAAGATTTTGCCTTCTCGGTGACTATGCTGAAACTGACTGCGCACCTTTGAGCAATAGGTATTTCTCACTTGCGTGCAAGCATCTTTTATCCAGAGGCAAAATGACGTCTCACACAAATGGTGGCTGGGAAAAGATTAGGCACCTCTTCCAACTGCTCCTGTGAATAACATTATCTACAGTGGTACCTCGGGTTATGTTACCTTCGGGTAACGTAATTTCGAGTTATGAACGCGGCAAACCCAGAAGTCTGTACTTCTGGGTTTCGCCGCACGCGCATGTGCAGAAGTGCTCTATTGCACCGTGTGCATGCACAGAAGCGGCACCTCCAGATACAGACTTTTTGGGGTAAGTACGGACCCCCGTGATGAATTAAGTTCGTATTCAGAGGGTCCCATGTATTTCCAAAGCTGCTTTGCAGCATCCCACCTAGGACAGTCTCTCACATGCATGCTTGTTACATGCAGTTTGACCATCAGATGGTCAGTATCATGTCACTGCCACATAAATACACCATGGCTGCAGTCCTCAAACTGGTGCCCAGGAATAGCTGCCACTGATTTCAGGCACTAATTAAATACCGTTTTCAAAGGAAAGCATCAGACTGAAACTTCAACCTTATTCTGATAGCAGCAACAGACATACTCTAAAAAGTGCATTTTGAATAATGACCACCCGGGTATGAACAGAATTAACACATGCATTCATGGCCCCATAAACAGGACACAAGAATTAGGGTTGCAATCTGACCCATGCTTACATGGTTGCCTAAAGTCCCATTAAGAGTTCAAGATTCAAAGCAGGACTTCCCAATCTGTAGTTTGGTCCCTTAGCAACTATACCACTCAAATTATAAATTAATGCAAAACAAGGAAAGAGAAAGAGAGGGAGAGATACAGAGAGAGAAATCCAACACGTTCAAATTAAAAGTATTTGCTTTCAGCAGAGAGAAATTTAATGTTAATGAAATGTAAAAGTTAAATGGCGTGAATCCATCCCTTGTCCATGATTCTCAAGCAATTGCAATTTCGAGTTGACAGGCCAAGAGTTCACGTAGACCACAAACCACTGATTTCAAAGGTTGCTTCTTCAACATGGCACAAACTGGGCATATGAAAAAACCTAAAGCAGCGGGATGAAAATGCCACCACTTACGGGAGAATGGCAACCGCGGCAGACCCCGGTGGCAGCCCACTGTTGGTACCCGAGAGGCTCTGGCAAAGCTGGTGGACTGCTCCTTTGGCCATGCCATAACCTATCATTCCTAAAACAAAAGGAAGAAAACATCAGCTTTGTGCAATAAAAGGGAAGCAGAGGGGGGGCATGCTAATCTTCTCTGTATCGTTCCAATTTTAGTATATGTGCTGCCGAAGCGAGCACGTGTCACGCAAATTCGTGAAGCGTTCCATATTTTTACCAGAAGACTCAAGATCTACCCACCAGGGAAGAATGGCAGATGAAACTGATGGACTACATGGAAATGGCGGAAATGACTGGCAGAATCCGAGACTAGGGAGAAGAGTCGATGGAGGAAGATTGGAAAAAATTTAAAGTATATTTAAAAAAACATTGTAAAATTAATGAATGCTAGAAAGATGCTGGAATGAATTTACATGGTTTTAGCAGAATGGTTATGAAGAATTAAGTAAAAATGGATTGTTAATGGGTCAAAGTGTAAAATTTAAGGTTAAATTCTGTTAAGATAAATTATGGAACAAAATCTGAGAAAGAGGGGAAGGACTTGCTGAAATAACTAATTGAATTAGAATACAAAAAGGGAGGCATGAGGAAGTCAAGGAAACAAGTAAATGAAAGATAAAGATATGAAAATACTGGATGTTAATGTTTTTAAATGTTTTTTCTTTTTTTCTTTTTTTCATTCTTATAGCCTAGCTGTACTGTTTTTGGGTTTTTTCTTTTTTTTCTTTTTTTCTTCTTCTTAGTATTGTATTTTCTTTTATTTTTGAAGTATTGTAATCTTTTTTATTATTATTGTCTGTTTTTCTTTTTTCTGTAATTGTTAAACTTTAATAAATATCATAAATAAATAAATAAATAAATAAATAAATAAATAAATAAATAAATAAATGGGAAGCAGAACTGTTTGAACGAGACACCAGAATATTGTCACCGTTTCACAGTACATCAGGAGAATAAACCCAAACTTTTCTGGCTTCTGGAAGGGAGCCGTCTAATGTGGTACAATTGTGAGGATCCATCCCAGCAACCCACTGTGTGCATACATCCACACGGGCACCTCTATGCGCAGTGGGACACTAGTGGCTGGCTCAGCTGTAATTTTGCAACAAGGAAGTCAGCCAAGAAACGGTGGGAGCAAAACCTTGTTGCCGCTGAAGACCCAAAAGTCTCTGTCCCAGGACTGTACTACTTCAGACTGCTAAGGAGGGAGGGGACTGTCAGGGATTGTTGGTAGGGGAAAGAGGCTCCTGACTCAAACTTTCCAGGGTTCAAGCTTCAGCAAAACAGTGACACAAATAAGCAGCAAGTCTACAATCAGAACTATGTGTCTGAAAATGACCACCCAGTTTATTAGAGCCAATACCCTCTGATACGGCATGCAGGTGGCGCTGTGGGTTAAACCACAGAGCCTAGGACTTGCTGATCAGGTCGGTGGTTCGAATCCCCGCGATGGGGTGAGCTCCCGTTGCTCAGTCCCTGATCCTGCCAACCTAGCAGTTTGAAAGCATGTGCAAGTAGATAAACAGGTACCGCTCCGGCAGCAAGGTAAACAACGTTTCCGTGCGCTGCTCTGGTTCGCCAGAAGCGGCTTAGTCATGCTGGCCACATGACCCGGAAGCTGTCTGTGGAAACACACCGGCTCCCTCGGCCAATAAAGTGATATGAGCGCCACAACCTCAGAGTCAGCCACGACTGGACCTAATGGTCAGGGGTCCCTTTACCTTTACCCTCTGATAAAGGAACTGAAGGGAACAAATTACATAACATCCCAACAAACAGAGATGCAATAATATAGTTCCGAACTATCCGTATTCGTATATCAGCAGAGAGCCACTGCTCTTCACAACTTTCGTCAAAGCATTTATCGTGACGGTCTATTGAAAAGGTTCGTCGCTGGAAACTCCTTTGCGGGATAGATTTTTTTATCGGCAAGGTTTTCTTGGAGGTGTGTGCTTGGTATGAAGGAACATCCCATAATGCTGGCCCTCACATGCACCCAAACACAAGTTTACTATCTCAAAGAGAGGTTCCCATTGAAGTCCACCTGTTTACCTTCTTTCCCTTTTCATTATATGTACAACAAAGTGTCAATCCCAGTGGCAGATGGTCCCTACACTCTGCCAGTTGTGACGATTGCCAAAAGCAGAATAAATTAAGCAAACCTGTTCAGCTTACATAATTTATTCAGGTCACAGAATTCATCGTTTCCAATGCGGAATTTGGATTCCATGGTTAGAAGTTTGATTTTTAATGCAGAGTACACAGATGTCCTGTGACTGACATTCAGCATACTCAGAACAGACTGATTTATATCTATAGACTAAAGTTCATTGATTTCAGTGGGTCTGCTCAGATTATAGCTAGCAGTGTATATCGTTCAGTTTCCACACTCTTTTCTGTGTCAATAGTTACGAAATGGACCAGGAACATTCGTAACTATTGACAGAGGGTTGAAGGTCATTGGTCTTTGAAGAAGGCAGGTTAAAGGTAGGATCCATTGTAAACAAGCAGAGCTGCCACTCATTTTGAAGAAATAAAACAGCAGCCTAGCTTTACTGTGTCTCACAACTTAGAAATAACAGTGTGCTTATGAGCCTTCTGCTTTTTCACCCGCAAAATTTCTCTAGATTGTGGCTCTCAAGCATGGATCCCTTTACCGGAGTCAAAATGTCCTCTGAAAAGACCTTAACAGCTAGTCAACAGACACATTGCAGGACAAGAGAATTTGAAAGACCCCAGGCTGGTTTATAATTGACACCACAAAGAATACTGGCAAAACACACCACGATATTTACCTGGAGTTCCAGCTAATGCTGCTTTGGCCCCTGTCAGGGTCAACAAGCCCCCTTCCTTCAGGTGCTTGGTGGCCAAATGGCTAGAGATTGTTGACGTCCAAACACTTTGTTTCCACATCAGGTCGGTATTTTTGTATAAAGCTGGTGAGAAGAGAAAACCCAGGACACATTAGGCATCAAGACAGAACCAGCATGTACTGTTCCTTTCTCAAAACTGCAAATCTCCCTTAGTTTGTCATATTTCAGATCCTTGTTTTGAATTCCTTGTTTTGCAGCAGAAACTAAAAAAACAACAACCCAACCTACCCACTTCAAAGTTATCTTCTGAGGGCAATATCTTCACTGGTCATCTTTTGTATTCTTTTCACTATATGCTTAAAACCTGGCAACTTGAGAGACCTATTCCTGAGGAATCTTGGTGGTAATAAATAAATAAATAAATAAATAAATAAAACCCCACCCATCTGGTTGGGTTTCCCCAGCCACTCTGGGTGGCTCCCAACAGAATATTACAGCACGATAAAACATCAAACATTAAAAACTTCCCTAAACAGGGCTGCCTTCTGATGTCTTCTAAAAGTCAGATAGTTGTTTATTTCCTAGAATTCTGATAGGAGGGCATTCCACAGGGTGGGTGCCACTACTGAGAAGGCCCTCTGCCTGGTTCCCTGCAACCTCAATTCTCACAGTGAGGGAACCACTAGAAGGCCCTCGGAGCTGAACCTCAGGGTCTGAACGATGGCGGTGGAGATGCTCCTTCAGGTATACCAGTTGATTTCTTGTTCTCTTTAATGTTTTACTGTATGTTTGTTTCACTATATTCTTGCATTGGTTTATATTGTAACAATATGATGAAAGGAGTACGATGATGTTTTAAGGCAAACTTCCCAGATAAAAGACTCCAAATTATCCAGAAGACTCTGATTTGAGCTGCCCTGAATCTAAAAAACAGGGGGCCCAACACTAGCTCCCACTTCCCAAAAAGAAAGGGAATATGTAGCAATGTTCTGTTCTATACTTGCCCAGCTCGAACTACATGTTTCTGGTCCAGCAAACCATGGTTTGCTGAAGAAGTGAGCAATGAGCTTAAGTGCTTCCTGCTTTCTTAATCTACTCCTCTTGCACACCTGGCTTCAGGGGAGATTTCCTGGTTTGCTAGATGAATGGCATCCGAACTGTGTTTTAAGAATTCCCTACAAACAAGATCAGAATGTGTTTGGCAAATCCTATCTGGAATGGAGCACACAAACCACAGTTTCCTGGTTGGGACATCACAGGGAAGCTGTGGCTTATCAAACTGGGAGGTCTTCTCTGAAGCCAAGCTTACATGTGCTCCATAAACCAATACTTTGTTGGAGCAGGAAAATCATGCTTTGAATGCTTTTAGACACAAACCATCTCAGAAATATTATGCTCATAATTGAGACTTATGGAGCTGTTTAGGATCAGTTAGTTCTCTGAGGAATAGTCTCCTATTCTAATATGTTTCTAATATGTAAGTGCAAAAGCCTGTCCTGAAGTCTTTTATAATCACTGGAAAGTGCTTTGTAGTACCATGCAAAAACCTGGGTTTGATTTTAGAAACCATTAACTCTTTTCCTGGAATTTAATGGAATCGACCACCAAACCACTATAAAACAGAGAATATTTTCCAATGGTCTCTCTAAATGTCAGACATAACTGGATTGTAGAATGTGCAGAACTTATGTTGCGAAACTCTGAAGTGGTATTTCCAACCAAAGTTCCTTTTATTTTGCAAATATAGTACAGGCAACCCCCGTTTTGCACGGGTTCAAAGCATGAGTGGCTGTGCATGCGTGGATTGTTTCTGGACCCGGAACAGGGCAGAACGGGACAGAACGGAGCTGGGTGGGCTTATGCATGCTCCGCCGAAATGTGCAATGATCAGGAATACAATCCCTGCACAAATCATTCTTAAGGACACGGCAAACAAGATCTTATTCACTTTAGGATCACTGGCAGGGTTAAGACCTGGTTCCACAGAAGCTTAGTTCTCCATCTGAAGCAGCTCCAGGCCACAGCTGGTCTATTTGCTTTAAAGTGCACAATGCAGAATACATCCCCTTTGAATGGAGAAAACCAGCCTCTGACCTAGTGCAACAATGGACAAGGTAGAATCCACTCAATTACTTCCTCCAAGTGGAGGATTTTAAAGGCTTTTAACTGGGCTTTAACAGCACAATCCTATCTTTCCCCTAAAAAAGCTGATGACTTGGTGGTGGTGGTGGTTAGGAATGGCTGGATTTTTCTCTGCCAGGCTCTAGCAGCAAAAGGAGAACTGGGGAGAGGGGGGGGTGTCCCAGGGCCCCTCCATGCCAGAGGTCCCAAGCTACGGCCAAGTGGGTGGTAAGCTCCCCCTGGCAGTTCTTCCACTGGCAGTAATGTGCAAAATAGGGCTCTTTGGCTGTGTTTCTCAAACTTGGGTCTGCAGCAGTTGTTGGACTACAACTCCCATCATCCCTAGCCAGCAGGACCAGTTGTGAGGGATGATGGGAGTTGTAGTCCAACAACTTCTGGCGACCCAAGTTTGAGAAACACTGGTAGGGTGTTGTGGTTTTGGGATCACTGGAGATGACGTGCTGGGAGAAAACCTCTTTCCACCACCTTCTGAAAAATCAACAGGGTTGCCAAGGGTCAGTTTTGCATCTGGATACAGCCACTTGGGCACCCTAGGCTTAAAACATCGAAAAAATGAATGCAGGAAAGTGACCCTTAGCAAGATAATAACTGCTTAACAATTTAACAAACTTCCATCAGGTTTCAATATTGGTTGGAGACAGCTACTATACTCGATTTTCCGATCACACACGAAAAGGAAAGAAGCCGTTCTGAAAACTCTGGTTATAAGACAAAGAAGAAATGATTTCTTCCATGGCATTCACGGGTTTGTCGCTTACATTTTGCTTTCGCGCTGCCTCCAGCCCATCCACCGGCGACACAAAGTATAGCATCAACTTTTTCTTCGCCCAGGAGTTTTCCAACATCTTCTGTCACCTTTAAATATGTGAAGACAAAGATGTGGTGTGTGTGGGGGGGTGTCAGTTCCAAGAAAAACACCTGGAATATGTATACGCCCAAATCTCAAAACTGCAATTTTCTCAGACCTACATCTAATACAGGAATTGAAGCAAGGTGGGAAACAAGTGCCTGAAGTGAGGGGGGGGAATGAGGGGGGGGCAGTAGTTGATCTTCCCTCACCTGGTGTGCTACTTTTCATGTAAGAAACAGGACCCACCTGCATTAGGATTTGAGCAAGGCAGGCAAATCAACAAACACACACGCAACCCATGTCAAGTTTAACCTTCAGAACCAAGCTTTAGAAATCAGGGAAAGTATATATATAATGCAATATAATGAAACTAGGCTTAATATAAGCCAGTGCTTGCCAGGACTAAATCCCAAATCCTGAAATCTCTTTCCAATGCACAACCCTGGATTGGGGTGGGTGGGTTTGACCGCAATACCTGAAGGCGGTTTTGGGTCGATAAAACCTTCCACACCTCAAATTAGAAGACAGTGCTTCTAGAACAGCGGAGGCCGGTTCCAAGCAAATCGGAGGTAACAGACTGCTCTTTTTAGAACGGAACCAATAAATATGAGGGAAGGAAGAGCAAGCGACAGAAAAACAAGCATGGGAGTTGACGTAGGTGTGCCAAGATCACCAGTCCACTTTATCTTAACATGCATTTAAAATGATATACTGCAAAATATTTCAACGATATATATATCTCACACACACACACACACACACACACACACACACACACATGCTACCCAGGCCCTTTTGACTTGAGTTTGTTATCACACAACTCAGGCACACCTTTAAAAGGGATAGCCAGCATCTTGAGCCAAGATGTTCCCACCTAAATGTTCCCCAGAGGTAATGTTATTACCGTATTTTTCGCTCTACAGCACGCACCGGACCATAGGATGCACCGGACCATAGGAGGGGGAGAACAGGGGGGGGAAATTCTCCCCCTCTCTGCTCAGCGCCCCTTCAGCGAAGCAGCAGGAGAAGCGGAGCCCCTTCCGTTTCGCCTCCCGCTTCGCTGAAGGGGCGCTGCGCAGAGAGGGGAAACTGTGCAGCGCCTCTCCAGCGAAGCGAAGCCTGGAGAGCGAGAGGAGTCGGGAACTCCCGCTGCGCTCCGAAGGCTCGTGGATAGCTGCCTAAAGCCCCCAGAGCGCAGTGGGAGTTCCCGCTGCGCTCCGGGGGCTTCAGGCGGCTTCAACGAAAGCAACGCGAAGCCTCTGGAGCGTGGGGGGAGCTCTCCCTCTGCACTTTGGAGGCTTTGCGTTGCTATCACTGAAGCCAAGGAGCCTGCATTCGCTCCATAAGGCGTACACACATTTCCCCTTAATTTTTGAAGGGGAAAAGGTGCGTCTTATAGAGTGAAATATATGGTACATCCCTGCCCTAATGTTGGCAGCTAAAGCTTTAACAACTGCAGACAGGCAGAAATTAAGTCAGCATGGCCCCTCCTAGTGATGGGGCAAATGGAAGAAAATGCACCGACTGAATTTTCTGCCTTTCATAAAGCAGGTGAAGGTGAAGCAACTGTCGGACAGTCTTTCCCAAGAGGACAGAACTTTTCACACACAAACAGGATCTTATTTTAGGCAACGGCTATTATTTTGCAACCCAGAAGCTGCCCCGACATCTTTCTGCTTTCGTTTTAATTGCTTCCAAAATGGCACAAACAATACCATGCACGTTACCTGATCTGCTTGTTCAACGAAGGAATCGCTCATTTTCACAACAACGTTGGCACTCGCTTCATCGTTTTCTCCCAAGTCAATGCTGGCCACCCACTGATTTAAAAAGAAAAAAGTTTTCTGTTTAAAAAGCGATTTACTGTACTTATTTCGTGTTTTTGTATTTTGCACAAAAGTACCGGTATTTCCTAAAATCGTTTCAAAGGGAATCGGGGAGGAGTGTCAATGCTTTCATCGCAGATTTATTTCAGGTATGATGCCCTTACAGTGGTACCTCAGGTTAAGTACTTAATTCGTTCCGGAGGTCCGTTCTTAACCTGAAACTGTTCTTAACCTGAAGCACCGCTTTAGCTAATGGGGCCTCCCGCTGCCGCCGCAGCACAATTTCTGTTCTCATCCTGAAGCAAAGTTCTTAACCTGAAAGACTATTTCTGGGTTAGTGGAGTCTGTAACCTGAAGCGTATGTAACCCGAGGTACCAATGTACTTTGCGCACTTCCTCAGGCTCAGGCCCAAAAGCAGGACAAGAACCCTTTGTTCCTTCCCATCTCCCCAACAAGTAATGCAAGTCTCCCCTTGCGATTCCTTTAACGCGCCGCGTAAAATTGCTGTTTCGGGGATGCGCGGGGATAAGGAGCGCTGGCAGCGCCCGACAACCTGCAGCTTCGTCTACCGAGATCTAAAGAAAACCTTTAAGGGAAGGGACAGGACCAAGGGCCGCCGGGCAAATCCGTGGCAGAGCGCAACCCGCGCGCCTCCTTTTGCAGCGAGGTGGATGGAGATCTTTGCGCGCGCGCGTTGCGCCGGGAAGGCCCCGAGAATGCAAAGCCAGGGGTTAGGCTTGGGAACGGCGCTCCGTGCAGACGCAGCCTATCTGCAGAAACGCCAAGAGCGCCTTGTTCCCCACCACCCCCCTCGATTCGTCCCCACGGGGCTACTGCCCTTACCCAGTTCTTCCCTCGGAAGTAGCGCACGCATTGGGAGCCCAGGGCGCCCCGGCCGCCATACACGAGGACCCGGCGCGCTTCCGCCGCCGCCATGGCTCAGCCTCGCCTGCAGACGCCTTTCGCCTCCGGCCCGGGATCGGCGAGCGGCCGCAAACGCTCCGCCTTCCCAAGAAGGAAGGATTTTGCGCGGAGGAGGAGAGAGAAAGCGAAACGCCTCCCTCGCTTCTGCGCCGATGGCGCAAGCGCCCCCTGCCCTAGAAGCTGGAAGCAGGGTTTTCCCGAGGGAAAGAGCTGCGTTTGTTTGGAAAGGGGAAACAAACAAAAAAGTATAACTGCATAGGAACTCCGAGGATAATCATAAATGAGTTCAGAAGTGTAATAATGTACCAATATTTCCTTAAACTGATGCGACTCCTTTTTGTGTGTGTGACTGTGGAACCCAGTTCAGCTACTGATTGATTGATTGATTGAGTGTGTGTGTGTGTGTGTGTGTGTGTGACTGCAGTACATTGTTTATTGTCAGGGCCGGATTTAGGTTTGATGAGTCCCCACCGAAGGTAATGAGGCCCTTTATATGTCCAGCTGTCCTTTGTCAACAACAAATTCTCACTGTTTCTTGTGTTGAATATATGTTATATGGTAATTTATGGACCTAATAGTTATCTGAAGCCATTTGCACATGCAGAATGTAAAGGTAAAGGGTAAAGGGACCCCTGACCATTAGGTCCAGTCGTGGCCGACTCTGGGGTTGCGGCGCTCATCTCGCTTTATTGGCCGAGGGAGCCAGCGTACAGCTTCCGGGACATGTGGCCAGCATGACTAAGCCGCTTCTGGTGAATCAGAGCAGCGCACGGAAACGCGGAAACGCCGTTTACCTTCCTGCCAAAATGGTACCTATTTATCTACTTGCACTTTGACGTGCTTTCGAACTGCTAGGTTGGCAGGAGCTGGGACCGAGCAACAGGAGCTCACCCCGTCGCAGGGATTCGAACCGCCAACCTTCTGATTGGCAAGTCCTAGGCTCTGGTTTAACCCACAGCGCCACCTGCAGAATGTAGGCACCCTATATATAGAAATGAGCAAACCAGTGATATTTTAGGGAGCAGGCGGGGCCCATTACTTACATCATAGGAGCCTACACAACACAAAACACACTTGCTGTATGTAGGTTTTATTTTATTTGTTTTTTATCTTATATTTTTTATATGTACATCCAGTTTTTTTCCCTTTACATTTTTTTGGGACCCCCCAAGACAGTGGGGTCATAGCTTGTTTAGCTTATATGCTGAAGAATTGATGCTTTTGAGTTATGGTGCCGGAGGAGACTCTTGAGAGTCCCATGGACTGCAAGAAAATCAAACCTCTCCATTCGGAAGGAAATCAGCCCTGAGTGCTCACTGGAAGGACAGATCCTGAAGCTGAGGCTCCAATACTTTGGCCACCTCATGAGAAGAGAAGACTCCCTGGAAAAGACCCTGATGTTGGGAAAGATTGAGAGCACAAGGAGAAGGGAACGACAGATGACAAGATGGTTGGACAGTGTTCTCAAAGCTACCAGCATGAGTTTGACCAAACTGCGGGAGGCAGTGGAAGACAGGAGTGCCTGGCGTGCTCTGGTCCATGGGGTCATGAAGAGTCGGACACAATTAAACGACTAAACAACAACAACATCCAGCACTGTTTATTGCTTTCATTTTATGGATTAGTGGTCTCGTTAGATAGTAAAATTCATACTGAATTGCTGTTTTGAGGGTTGTTTTTAAAAGTCTGGAACGGATTAATCCATTTTGCATTACTTTCTATGGTAAAGTGTGCCTTGGTTCTGGAACGCTTTGGTTTTGAACAGACTTCCGGAACGGATTAAGTTTGAGAACCAAGGTACCACTGTACAGAAGTTGTATATGGTGAAGCAGACCATAACTCAGGCTGATGCTGTGCTAGCTAGTACAGCAGCACTGTTTTCCCAACAGCAACACTGCACACTTGCAGTCCCCAAAACAGCTTTCCCACCAGTCACCTCTGCCAACTGAGGCATATTCGTGCTACACCTATCAATTGCCAAACTGTTGTCTTCATTCCCATTCCAAACCGGCGAGGTGTCTTCAGAAGCTAACCAGCAGCCATAAAAGAGACAATTTTCTTCAGCTTTTATGAGGTTATTTTGCATTTTGGAGTAATATGCTTGGGCTTGCAACTGTGCAATGCAGGAAAAGCACGTGCTTCTCCAAGCAGCAACCAATTTGCGTTCCCCTTTACGCCCAGGAGATTGTTCTAATTGCAAGCCCAGGCATCCAGAAATATTGTGTATCTATTTCATTTAATAGTATTGGAAAGCAGAGTATCATTAATTTGGGAGAGATGACAGTAATGACATTTAGGAAACGCAAACAAACTCAAGGAGATGGTGGCTTGGTGCCATACAGCCAGTGGAATTCTGATGTCAAATTCTAACATATCCATCCTAGTTTGCTTCCTAGCAATAATTAGAGACTTGGCAACAAATTGAACAAGCATGTGCAATTGAGCAAGCAGCTAAACATCTCCCAGGTCAGAAATGGAAGTCATTTGACTA